>NW_024427107.1:58966667-59067785 GCF_017311325.1 Ursus maritimus | reverse complement strand
TGTGATGAGAGTGAAGGAGTGATCATTTGAGTGAACTTGATTTTGCCACGCTTACTATAACTATTGAAACTTTCCCATAAAAGCAAAATAAAAATTACTATCCCAACCCCAAACCACTGTCTTTGAATTGTAGTTGATTTTGTAATGACTTATCCTGTAGAGTTTTCCGTGTTAGTTATTGCTGTTTTTTTAGCTGAACAGATTTAGCTGAACAGTTGCATTTATGGCTCAAATATCCAATCTAAATTTGGTTCTCTGATAGTAATGGATGGATAACTCTCTTCTCATAAGAATGATGGAGCTTGGATCGTTGTGTCAATCACAGATAGTGGATTGGACTTTTGGACCCAAATAATAAAACTCTGCAAGAGATAGGATAGTCTCCTTCCCTTAAATAACAATCTTCGTTTCTAGCCAGTATAAGAATTTCATCTTCAATAATTGATCACTGTGACAGAAAATCGGTTGTTGGCAAACCATGTTTAAAATTATATTATTCAATCGTTCTCATCTCAGAGACACTTTCCATCTGCTCCTCAAATTCAATGCACATTACAAGACACAGGTTCATTCATGCAACAACTGATTGCCATTATTTTTAAATTTTACTTTATTTTTAAAAAGCAAAGGCAAACTTTCCTCTGAGTCCTCATGGCTTATATATTATACTTTGATATTAAATTAAACACAGAGTCAATATGGCATCCTGCTTCGATAATAGTGCAAAGTGGTATCAAGCTCATTTTAACAAGAACAATATCCTGGCAAAGGTACACTGTCTATAAATCTGCTTCTTTTACACAGTGGAAATGAACAAAGAAAGACTCACAGTACAAGCAAGTCAGTCATTGGCCATATGAAAAAGTCTTGGGATGCTCTGCTCACCCCATTTTTGTCACCTAAAGATTTATCAAAGAAGGCACTATATTGAAAGTGGGACCATGTGCGCCAAGTTGCATTTTCCTCATGCTGATGACTAAGTGTTAATGCAGATAAAATGGTGTTCTTTCTTCAGTAAAACATATGGGGGTCATGCATGACTGGAGAGAACATCCCTTTGGCATCACTACAGAGGTGATAGGTGTATCACAAGCCAACTGGCTTCTGAAAGAGAAAATGCCAGATCATTCTGCCATGGTGCAGGTAAGATGTAATCGTTCTGAAACCATATGCATGGTTGAGTTCCATTTTTAGAGGTATTTGTTAATTGGTGTCTAAATGGGCTGGAGATTCCAAGGGGAAATCAAATGGTCTAATTAGAGGTAGTATAGACTAAGGGAATGAACAGTGGACTGAGAGTTAGCCAATTCAAGTTCTGGGTCCTGCACTGCTGCTAACAAGCTCTAACCTTCAACAACTCACTTGACCTCTGTATCCTCATCTATAAAAGGTTGGCCAAATGACCCCTGAAGTCCTTTTTAATTCTAACATTTTCTGAAGCAATAATCAAAATCTGATGGATCTCTAGATCTTAATTAAAGAAACAGCAATTTAGAACTACATTACCTAATACAGTAGCCTCATTTGAGTATTTAAATGTAAATATAAATTAACTAAAATTGCATGAAAACAAAAATCCAGTTCCTCAGTCATACTAGCTACACTTCAGGTGTTGAAGAGCCACATGTGGCTAGTGGCTACTGTATGAAATAGTACAGATTATAAAACATTTCCATCACTGCAGAAAGCTCTGATTTATAAAGACTGTTTTCCATCCCCAAGAACCCGGTGGCATTCTATAAATATTCTATAAATATTTGTGGAATGAATACATGAGAGAACGAGAGCTGAATAAAGCCAAAACCAATATCAGCCTAACAAACATTTATCACTGAAAAACTATCCAAAAATGATGACATGCACTGAAAATGAAAAGAAGCCCCGCTTCTATTCTTATATTCTTGGTGAAGTCATACCTGCACTGCCATGCATGGCTCTGCTCTTTGTAATTTGCAAGATAAGCTGGAAAAGGAAAACAAATAGAGACAGGCATCAATGACGGTTAGTTTTCTGTGTCAGCTTGGCTAGCCTGTACGACCCAGGTATTGGATCAAACACTCATCTACATGTTGTGGCGCGGATATTTTGCAGGTGTGGTTGGCATCTACGATCAGCTGACGTTCAGTAAAAGAGATTACACTCAGTAATATGGATGGTCCTTATACAATCAGTGGAAGGGCCTTTAGAGTAAAAACTGAGATTTTCCAGAGAAGTTGTTTTGCCTTAAAACTGCAACATAGGGGGCCTGGGTGGTTCAGTCCATTGTGCAATGACTCCTGATTTCAGCTCAGGTCATGATCTCAGGGTTGTGGGATAGAGCCCCGAGTTGGGCTCCACACTCAGCGGGGAGTCTGCTTGAAGATTCTCTCCCTCTGTCCCTCCCCAGCTTGCTCTCCCTCCCTCTCTCCTTAAAATAAGTAAATAAATCTTTTAAAAAAAAAACTAAAAACAACAACAGCCTATGACATTGAAACCTTTCTTCAGTTTCCTGCCCTATAGATTTCGGATTTGCCAGCTGCCACAATTGTATGAACTAGTTCCTTAAAATAAAACATGTATAAATACATATTCACGTATATATGATTATTTAATATCTGACCCGCTTCCTGGTACCAAAATCTATATCAGAGAATGATGATATTTAGACCTCAGGGATCTGGTTTGTAATTATTTTGGTAAAATTTATAGAAAGCCTATCCATTTGACCTTCTGTATAAACTGGTGGCTCTTACAAGGTCCCATCCATTTTTTACCATAAAGCTTTTTTCAAGATACCCCAAATGATGACTTGTGGTCACCAGGTACTCTTTCTTTTTGGTTGAGGTTTGTTGGACTTAGGATGGGAGGCTCTTACTTTTCTGTCACCTGTGATATCAATACACTCATTTTTCTTTAACTGAAATATATATTTCTTATTGAGTAAAGCAGTATTGAAATGGAAGCTAGGGTTTGGAGTGGGACACTGTGATACTTGTCATGTTACTTAACCAGTCAATGCTTCATTTTAAGAGAAGGGAATGTGATATTTTAGCTGAGACTTGAACAGTAAAAAAGAACCAGTCATTCAGTGATCTCAGTGGGGTGAGAGAGGAGTCGGCAACTACTGATCCAGACAAAAGAATCAGCAGGTGCAAAGACCCTCCTGAGAGTACAAAGACTGTTCAAGAAGAAAATGAAAATGGTTTGGCTGGAGGCATCCCATACCTGAAACTTCATGATGAAAGATACATATCTTATACTTTATATTAAGCTGCTCCTACTTCTAGCATGGTGACTCAGTTTCCTAATAAATTGATTCTCTACCAGAACTTTATCCCCAAGTATAATCTATTTTCTAATATTCCTAACCATATGCAATCATTTTCCACTAAATCTCTGTGTACCCAAGTAATTTCACTCCCCACTTGGTGTCTCTGGTTTCTAGCATTGTAGTGGAAGACTATTATGACAGTCCCTCAAAAGCATTATACATTTTTACCTTTTACCCCAAAAGCCAATTATCCTTCCCATTCATTGCTCTGCTCAGAACTTCCTCCAAGTCCTCTCTGTCCTTTGCTGCGCAGCTAACAAAATGGCACAGCCCTTTTTGTAAGAACGGTATTACCAAAGACCATAGGGACAATCTCCCCAATAAGCTGTGACTTGGTGGTGTTTTGTGCGTGTGCCCCACCGTAAACAACCTGTTTATTTTCTGTTACTAAATCCCATTACAAACATAAATATGCTTTTCTGCCCATTACTCCCATGCCATACCTGCAGCCAGCTTTCTAGGATTTTTCTTGCTCACTTACTGTCTGTTTCAGACATCACCTCCCCAGGTGGTATTGCCCTTTTTCAAATTGCATCTCAACTTCAATTCTGCCCATACTTTCTGCTATTTTATGTCTGGAGGCATTTCTCAATTATTTCTGTATTAAGCAGCGTCTTAAGAAATCCAGCCAACCGTGAGCACTTAATCCTAAATGAAAAGAATCGGAAATTTTTAACTGTGGTGTTCCCAAGGCAAAATTCCACTAGAAAACCTACTATTCCTGAGATGGGGTGGAGGCCAAAGGCAGAACATTTGAGAACAGAGCCCTAAATGCCTTGGCTCATGAGCCTGGAGGCCTAGGTTTGAGCTGGGTCTCACTCTACATTCTGTGTGGCTTTGAGCCAGACATTTCCCCTCTCTGGTGCTGTTTCATCTTTTATAAAACAAAGACTGGAACGATTAGTGGTTTCTAAACATTCTTTCAGCACTGGAAATTTTTTTAAGAGCACATTTATATGTAACTCCAGTTGAACTCAGGGAACAAAAATGGCAGTGTTGGAATCTGGAGTTGAACCTGCTCAGTCCTTCTACCTGCTCGCGCCCTTGACAGTCCTCCATGGATCCCTGGGAACCCTCAAAATACAATTTACATACCCTTGGACTAGATGACTCTGTAGGTCCCTTTCCACTCTCTGGGTCTATAAGTAATAAGTTGTACCCAGGAATGTGCATAAAGAACACAAGGAGGAACTAAAAGATAGAGGATAGAAGAAGCAAGCTAGCAGTAGTTGACTATTTATCATGTCCAGACCTTGATAAGATCAAGAGAGGGTCATAAGACCTTCACTAAGAAAAGGAGATTTGGGTAGATTCCCAACAGAAGTTTATACTATTAACATACATCTATGCCAAAAGATAACCCAAACAGCTCTGACATAAAACAAAAATTATATCTCAAATATAGTTGAATATCCACATCTTTTCTTCTTCCATTACAATATGCCATCATCCTTCCCCGCAAGAGCATTGCTGAGCATTCAGTGTCCAGGTAGCGTATTCAGTAGAAGCTCACCCCTGACGTAGGTTTGGGGCAAGGAGGAATCCATGTTCTATTCCAAGATTCTGATTACATATGAAGGCAAAGGTTAAAGTAGGACAGAAATGTTCATACTTTATTTGAGCTTTTGAGCATTTTTAACATTTCTATCCTTGCACCAGGACCAGGACAAAAAGAGGTGGGTCTGCTGCTTTGTCCTCGTTGGTCAGAATGCATGTTCATGCCTTTCTGTGTCATAAAACTATCGAAATACATGGAGACCTCAAAGCATGTATTTGTGGAAAAATAAGACCATCTTCAATGTAAATTCTACTCTCTCAGAGAAATCCTCGTTAAGCAGATGCTCCAGTATTAAATTAGGTCTCCCTGTATTTCACTATCTTGAACGCTGCTACTTAGCTTCATAGAATTTATGTAAAATTTTAATCATGTGCTTGATTGTTTAATACTGCTTCCTCTTCCAGAATGCAAGTTCCATGAAGGAAAGAATGGGGTCTACTCTATTCGCTTACTTTCTTTACTTCTCTGCCTCTCCACTCGGAAACGAGTTCCTTAAAGACAGGGCAGTGGTAGTTTTTCTTAGTATCAGGACCTCCTGATGGCACTAGGAGAGCAAAGAAGCCAGGTGATCCAGGACCCCATGGTTTTGTGTGTGGGCAGGAAGTGGGGAGAGGTCTAGGTTTCAAGGACAAGCAGAAGGCAAGGTTAAAATCCTGCTAAGAAAAACTTGCCCGTGCTCATGTGACAATATGCCATGCCCCCGGGCTATATTTCTGTCTTTAGTCCCCAGTCTCACTGCTCCCTGAGAGTAATGCCCTTTCTCTTATAATAATGGTACTAATGGTGATCAGAGTTTAAACTGATATTTATTTATTGCTTGTTACTTAGTATTTATTTATATCTACTTTTCAAATACTAGGTGCCAAATACTATTCTAAGAAATTTATACTATTAATTTAATAACTCATGCACGTGCTCTCTGGAGGCTGGGAGTGTGTCGGAGTGTGGTTTGCGGAAACCTGGAAGAAGAAATTTCCTTGACCTGAAGGTCATATGAATCAGAAGTCAGGGGCAGGCCATTGGCATTAGAAGCATCTAGTTGCCTCAGGCCTAGACGGAACCAATTGTCTTCCATTTAACAACTAAGGCAGAAGTATAGGAAGTGGGATAGCGAGTAGATCACATTCCTCACAGCAACTCTCATCATTTGGAAGCCATAACCTGGACATTTTGTGAGAATTATTCATCTAAGGCTCAGCAAGAAGAAGTGCCTCTCTTGATGTAGCAATATCTGCCACCCATGGGGAGGAGGCAGGTCTCCTAACGTATTCGCCAAACCCAGCACTTTGCGGAGAAGGCAAGTTCCTTTTAGCCATACCCCCGCAAAAGGGCAAAATTCAAACCCCATCAGTACAGAAGAAAGTCTACAATATCAACACCGCACTCTCTCCTTTCCAGAATCCTTGGCCACAACTCCAGCCATAAGAACTAGTGTAAGAAAATGAAATGATGAAAGTATGAGCCCAAAAATATGCAAGGGAAGAGTTGAGAGCTCTTGCTCTCTCTCCCACAGCTTAGCATTTCAGCTCCTCACACCCTTAGGAGAAATTTCCTTGAACAGTCTTCTCCCAACTAGGCCTGACCTCCTGTTCTGTGATACTGCAGGTTTTTATACATTTGCTTTGTAGTACTAAGCAAATCTTGTAATTACTTAAATTTATGATCAGTTGAAAATCTTACATGCCTCCCACTGGACAATGAGCTGAGCTCCATGAAGACTGAAACTCTGTTTTGCATCATTTGAGTCCAGTAACCTCCTCACTTCCCAGCAAGCAGCGAGCCCTCAATAAATATTGAATACGTGACTAAATGAATGAATGAGGCAATAGAATTTTGGAAAAGCTTATTGACAGGTTTTGACTGTCTTACTCTCCCATGGGACATCATTTGTACAATGTTGTTTTTAAATGCATTTTGCAATTAACTCAGTTTGGGAGATGAAGAAAGCAAGAACAAATGCCAAGTTTGTTTGTATCGAGCAAGTCCATTCTAAGAAAAAATAAGCACATTTTTCTTTTCTTTCTTTCTTTTTTTTTTTTAAGTAGGCTCTGTGCCTAGGATGGAGCCGAATGCAGAGCTTGAACTCATGACCCTGAGGTCAAGACCTGAGCCAAAAGCAACAGTCAGATGCTCAACCGACTGAGTCACCCAGGTGCCCCATAGGTGCATTTTTCTAACAATAAATCCTACCCTCAGGAAAGTTTTACTCCCTAATGTTACTAAAAGTTATTTTAATAGGACAAAACAGTTGAGCAAATGAAAAGCAGTCCCCCCCACTATCAATGACCAAACCTCAAAAGTGTTTCAGCCAAAATAATGTAAGTTCCTGCATCTGATACAACAGCTTTGAGGGACAGGGGCCATCAAGGAGCAATGGGAGAGAAATAGCCTAGAGGAAAGCTATCTCAGGACCAGATTGCTAAGAATGGGGACACATTCACCGTATCTGGTTAAAGATTCAAACCCCATCTCAACTCCTTTAATTTTGTTTTGAAATAAGCTGCGGAAGTCATGGGTCTAGAAGTTGTCAAGCCGTGATCTAAGAGGAGTCCTTGACATAGTCATCACCAGCGACTTTCATTCCAAGAGAAGGAAGATAGCGAGGCAAGTCTTACCTCATGACCAAGGGGGGAGATTAAAGGGGAAGGAACTCAAAGAAGCAGAGTTTAATCCTTTTTTTAAGACCCTGATATGAAGAGCTTAATTCTGTCAGCTCCTTGTAAAGATACAGTGGGGAGGACTGAGCCAGGCTAACAGCCCAGTCCTTGATACCTTTAACTAACACAGGGGACATCTGACACATCTCCCAGCAGAATACAAGCAATTCGAGGAGCAGAGTAGAACCCAGAATGAACCAGGCAACCTGTGAAAGGCCCTGGTTATTCAGGTAAGTTGTTTCTCACTCCAGCCCCAGCTGAGGAGACAGGCGCAGATTTCACCAACACCGTGGAGCCTGGTTCAGGCAGTAACCATGGGGGCCTCGCCTCGCTGTCTCCCAGGGGCAACATGAGGAGCCTCCCTAACTTGTACCAGAATCTCACCTGAAGAACACTCGTCTGTGCTTCCCAGGCTCAGCTTCTTACCCTCTCACCATAGGCTCAGCTCTGCTTCTCTGTCTAATCTGTCTCTTTAAGTCTAGGCACAACCGGGCACTCGGGAAATATCTGTTGAATGAGCCAATATTCACATCGTCATTCTAGTAATCTGGGCCAGCTACATATTTGCAAAATGAAAATGTGGGGTCTCATTTAAAAATCAGGCAGGGGCCTCTAAGTGGCTCAGTCCATTGAGCATCTGACTCTTGATTTCGGCTCAGGTCATGATCTCAGGGTTGCAGAATCCAGCCCTGCATCGGGCTCTGTGCTCAGTGCAGAGTGTGCTTGAGACTCTGTCTCCTTCTCCTTCTGCCCCTCCCCCCATGCTCACACACTCTCAACCTCAAAAATAAATAAATAAATAAAAATAAATCTTTTTTTAAAAAATCAGGCAAAAAAGTGTAGTGAAAAGTTCTCAAGTTTTTCTGAATCTTCTCTCTCAACTTGTCATGAAGTGTTTTTATTTGGTGCCTCATTTGTTCTCAGCAAGAAAAATTAAAAATTTAAATTATTAGCATGAACTTTTGTCTGTAAAATGCAGTAAGTTCTAAATGCAAATATAAGAGCATTTAGTCCACGTGTGGAGTCACTGAAATTGCACAATTTGTACTTCATAGCTCATACAAACAATTGTATTTTATTCTTACTGGAAGGTGCAAACACCGCGCAAAACTAACTCAGCTGTTTTCATCTCACTTCTTGTTATAATTCTAGCAGTGCTCTCTTCGGCTCATAGATGATTAAGGATGAGTAAGGAAACTGAAAACAAAAGGAACAGTTGGTTGTCCTATTTTTCCTTTTCCTTCTAGGTTATCATTTTCAGCATAAATAAGCAAGAAAAGCTATAATAGGATTCCTTGGGCCTTTACGTTTCTTTGAACACCATTGCGTGCCCCTAAGAATCAGAGTGAAGACCCTATGAGCATTCATTCTAAGGCTCTACAATGTACACAGTATATTAGCGATGGAACAGCCCCCAAACTACCACCCACATCTAGGTCAACTGAGTTGTTTTCACATAGCCCATAGAAATACCTTTATTTTATTACCTTGTAAGATTTGTCTGTGTGGCTAGAGGTAAAGAAGAGAAAGACAATGAGGGAAATAACACAACAAGATATTCCTGTGGTCAATTTTTATCCATCATATTTCTCGTCCCAAGGGTTCTAAACTGATTAAACACAAATAAACCTCCTAACCACTGTGGCTTCGTGGGGTTCTACAGGGTTCATTTCCCTTACCACTAAGATAATTCAATTCAACAAATATTTATTGAATTTTACCATATGCTTGCTGTGTCAATGCCAAGATCAGCTAAGGAGGCAGGCAGAAGCTGAAAGCCAGCTGTAAATCAGGATTTTCTCCCTGGGAACCACATGGATATTTAGCAGAATGGACTAAAAGGCTTCTGAAAAGGTAAAAGATTCTATACAGAAAACCATGTCCCTATTTTCAGTGTGTGCACTATTGCATACTTCCTCACTCTGAAACTGGCTTTGTCAGTACCCTTTCAAGATAAATCACAGTAAGAAAAAGGGCTAGGGACATGGTAAGGAGCTTTGGCTTTCTCTTTCTTGGACCAGTTGAAGCTAAAGAGGTTACATCAGGAATTGCTGGCTACAGATTCTGGACAGACTGCCATGGTTTACCTTGAGGACAGGTGGTCAGGCTTCTGTGGAGGTGAAGGGATTCTGTCAACCTAACTGCAAAAAAAAAGAAAAAAAGAGAGAGAGGGAGAGAGAGAGAAAGAGAAAGAGAGAAAGAAAAAAAAAGAGAAAGAAAGAAAAAAGAAAAAAGATGTTTTCAGATTGTCAACCAAATCTAACTGTTCTGTGTTCTGGGAGTGAAGAAAGGGTTCAAAAAGAAATAGTTCATTCATTCATACTAGAAATATTTCTGAATAGCTACTCTATATGTCAAGCGTTGAGCTGGGTGTTGCAACAAAACTATAAATAAGACATTGGTTGTTCCCAGATGCTACTCTCAGCCCAAGTGGGAGAAATTTTACATAAAAAGCAAATACAATACAACGGGACAAGTATGTAGAGCCAAGTACGGGTGTTATGAGACACCGTAGGTGCCGGCACAAAACCCATGGCCCGGCATTCGGTAGCTGCTAGTGCGGGGTGGGTGCTTAATAAATACTTGGTGACTGCATGAGTGAATAAGTGAAGACAAAGCTGCTCAGTGGAGTTCATAGGTAAAGTTAGTCTTTAAAAAATGTATTAGGAGTTACCAAGATTGTTCCATGCAGAAAGTACAAGTGTAAAATCCCAGGTGCAAAAGACAGCAAGGCATGTCCAGGAAAGTCCAGAGAGAGAACTGTGGCCAGAGCATAGAGTGTGAGAAGGCAGGAGATGTGCCTGCAAAAGTCAGCAAGAGTCAGGTAAGACGGTGCTTTATATTTCGTCTCAAGTATTGGACTCTATACAAAGGGAAACGTGAGCCCCTGAGAGGTTGGAAGCAGGAAAGGAATGTGATCAGATTTGTATTTTAGAAAACACTCTGGCTGCAGCATTGAGTATGGACTTTTAAAGCGGGAACCCACCATTGGAGTGTATTGGCAAAAATGTTACAAATGGTACAGCCCTCCAATTTCCTTCCCCTAACCCTCTTCCTAAGAACTAGAGTGCTCTTTTCTGGAGGGAAGCCCTGGTAGGAGCACTCATCTTATTTCAGCAGGATTAAGCCTCACAGTTGTGAGTTCCGGGAAGATATAAAAGAGCTTTATAAGGGTGATCCTGGGGCCCCTGGGGTTGCCAGACTATCAGAAACCAAGTGTAGCAGACATATCCTTCCAACAAAATCTTGGTTTGGGAAATGGAATGTCTGAGGATTATAGTTAATCCTCTATTTTTTTTTTTACATCAAATATGAGGAACATTCTCAAAAGAGCTATGACTTGACTCGGTTCATGTACAAGGAAGAGAAAGCAGTTCCAGACTGGCCAGGAATTTATCCCTGGTCAACCCTTATCCAAAATCCTCAACTCTCTTGATGTTACTTGTTCTTTATGCTTGCCCACAGATATCTTAATATTCTTTCTTATGTATCCACAAGAACTTTTAAATTGTCTTTGACACCTTTGTACAGTTATCCTAAGCTTCTAACTAAGGGCACGCTTTTGGCGTTAGACCATTCAAGTTCAGTTCCTGGATCCAACACTTATTAACTATATGACTTTGGGACAAGATAATTTGACCTCTGACTCTTTGTTCTCTAATCTGTAAAATGGGGGTAATAATAGTTCTTTTCTGCTAGGTTTTCCTGAGAATTAAATTAGACAAGTCATAAGAACCCTTTAGAACAGTGCCAGCCACATAAGAAGGGCTCAACAAGTGAAAGTTATTATGCTGCTGATGCTATTGTCCAGATGGGACTCTCAGATTTTTGTCTTTACCCCTTTTTGTACATATTCCTCTGTCACATGACATTCCAAAGATAGTTTTAAGATAGGTTGCTTCAGGTTTGAGTAACTCTGATTGTACTTCTCGCATTCAGAAGCAACTTGCAGTTCCATTTAATGGAGACATCAGTAATGAAATCTCTAGAGGATAAGTGATTTCTGCAAATTTTTATTCATTACAGAGAGTGAGTAGGTATAATGGTGAGAAGAATTGGTTAGCGGATCAGAAAGACATGGGTTTAAATCCTCTCTCTGCTGAGTGCTGTAAATAAAGAGTGATCCTAAGAAATTTAGCTAACCTCTGGTGTTTCCCATCTGTAAAAACAGAATTGTTATGAGTGCTTGATAATAGAGTGTGTATAAACTTCCTGGCACATAGCAACTGCTCAATAAATAGAAGTTATAATTATTTTTTAAACTTACTAAAAAGCCAAAGGAAAAATGAAGACTTTGTAGCCTAAACACTGTTTCTTCTTCTTGGTTGTGTACATATTTGTTTCTGAAACAGGATGAGTTCTCAAAACCTCATCAAAGGAAAGATTTGAACATAAAAAAAATAATAAATCTCTTTGGGGTTTATATCAGTTGTTTCACAGAGCTGAGAGCCATTTGGCCTACTGTGAGCCTTTACAGTGTTATCAGGAAGGAGTCAAACACCCTTAATCCAATAATTTCTTGGTGATTATTTCACAAGGAGAGGAATCAAAGTCAGATTCACATGAAGACTCTCTTCTTCATGACTCCATGTGGCAAGATGTACTTGATTTTAAATAACTCACATAGAATCCAGTTATATATCTGGTGGAGAGACTGTATGAGAATCAGAGAATCTTGTGAGCTTGAACTTCCCAATATGCCCACTTTGGAGCCATCACTCACACCTAGGAAAAGACTAAAATGCAGGGATTTACAAAACATAAGACGGACCAAAGAGTTAAAACTTCCACTGGAAAAAGCAGTGCTTCTTAAGTGGAGAATAATGGAATTTCTAGAGAATGCATCTTGGCTTGACCAAGGCTATACAAGGGAGTCTGTGTGCGTGGGTGTACTTATTGGGACAAAGGAGAGAGGGTACATCCCCTTGGACCACCCTAATGAAACTGTAAGGGCCTCCCCATTTCTCTTTTATGTGATACAAGGGTCAAATTAGATATATAAAGTCATAATGTCCCACCTGCACTGCTCAGAAATTCAAGAATTCATCCCTACTGCAAAACTTGGGCAAGAGTTCCACAGTCTCCTGCTGCATCCAGGCAAATGGACCACAAGAGTTCTCCCTGTGGATGACTTGGGAATAAATTCTGACAGCCAGACTCCATAAGCATGAGACATTAAAAGGCCAATTGCTTTATTCTTCCCCTCTTCTCCACTTCTCCCCCGACCCCAACAGATTTGGGAGAACCCCACAGTGTAGAATAGGAAAAAGAGTCCAGCTATACGTCATTGACTTGAAGTGGTCTCATCTATTAAATAGATTCACTATGCTACTCTCGGAGAAATTTATAGCCAAAAATATTTTAAGTCTCAGGGCAGAGTTATGTATCTAAGGGTTCTATTACTTGATCTTTGTGTTCTTGTTCTGGGACTGGCAAAGCCCAGTGGGGCCATCTTGAAAGTGTCCTGAAGATAGGGACTTGGATGAAGCTAGCAGGAGCCCACCAGGAACACCAAGGACATGGATGACACTACGAGTGTATTTTTTAGTTAAGATAGGCAAAGATAGGCTGTGATGGCAGAATAACCAATGGCTTAATACCCTAAAGGTTAATTTTTCACTCATGACACATATCCACTGCAGGCTTTGCCATTTTGTAGCTACTCAATCTGGAACAGCTGCCTCTCTAAATGGCAGAAGAGAGGTGTCTTGGGTTGGGCTACCTGGAAAACAGATCAAGTTGATTTCTGTGCAGAAAGCTTATCAGGGAGTAAACTTGGAACTGACATCTACAAGAGGGACAGAAGTTGGTTGGGCAGAGAACTGTTGAACTATGGCGGAGGAACACCAAAGATGTTGGCCAACCCCAGGGGAGTTCTGGAGCTGGAATGGTTGTTTAGAGTTGTCTCATCTTAAGGCAAGGGGTCTAGGCCTTTATTAACCCACACCAATCTTCTCCATTAATTCATATTCCTGGACTCTGCATTATTCTAGTATGTCCTATACTGTGGCATTCAGTTCTCTTCAAATGCATATACTTCACATCATTATAGTAAACATCTGTGTCTGGACACCCTGTCGTTGGGCCTTTTAGACTGGTCTCCTTAACCACCTACCTGATTGAATTTCTGGTACCTGAAATGCTGAAACCATGGGACTCAGCCAAAACCACCAAACTGGGACAAAAAGAAACAGATACTTTCTCAACCTTAAAATTCTAGGAAAGTATATTTTCTGTGATTAGCTATTTTTTCTCTTTTAATCACTTGATTTTTTTTTCTCACTATCCTTGTATATACACATTACTTTTCATCATTATGGAGTTATTACATACTTCATCTAGACAGTGCCCTGTGCTTTAGGGACCTAGACCGATTATAATTAAAGCAGGGTATGGATCACTGCATATATGGCATTAGTCCTTGGACACTAGGTAGCTATTAACCTACTTTAATAATTGACTGAAACTATTGATTCTTTAAATATAGCTATATGTTTCTATCTTAGTGGAACCAATTATAGTTTATAAGCCTGTTGAAGAACAGCTGACTTCTCAAAACTCCACTCTCTATCCCAGGGAGTTGAGAAATAATGAATGACAACTAAATGACCTCTAACACCATGGATGACTAGGGCTGGACAACTGCTTGAGTCCAGCGCAAACACTCCGTGAGTATTTCCCCTGAAATAGTACCTAGAGGTGGAGAGAGAGCATGTGAAAAGCAGGAAAAGCTAATGGAACAAGCCATCCCTGATCAGTTCACTCATTACTTCTCTGGTTCCAGGAGGAATTTGAGTCTGTCACCCATGATATAATCACTTGAACCAAGAATAGAATGCAGATGGCTTTGCAGTTAAAAAAAAAAAAAAAAACCAACAGTGACTTTGGAGAAAGACATTAAAGTAGATATAATGAAGCCGGGTTAAATATTTAACTAAAAGCAGTTTCTGCAAAGGCAAATGTTTCTCACACAAAACAGAGTCCCATGGACTAAATTTTGACAGAGTTTGTAAAATTCTATCAGATGTAAGTTTAAGGAGACTATGGCAGTTAAAGATCATTGATTTTGAAGCAAAAAGAGAAAGGAATGCTGAGTTTGCGTCTTGTCTATGCCACGTTCTGCTTATGTTCCCTTGACTTCCATTTCGTCAGCGTTAAAATAAAGATAATAAGGCAGGGCTGCATATAATACAAAGTGCTTAGCACAGGACCTGGAAGGAATAAGAGCAAAGTCATTGGAGCTCTTCATTCTGTCAGGTTGCTTTTAGCGATAAATAACAGAAATTTCAACCCAAGGTAGTCTAAATAAGAAGGAATTGCTTTGGCTCAATAACTGGAAATCCACACTTGAGGTGGGTGCCGAGTTGACTTAGTCCAGTAACTCCAGCTGGTTTTCTGTAGATGTCTTAATTCTGTCCCTTGCGCTGTGCCAACCTCCTCCTCCGGCCGGTAGCTAAATGACTGCCCATGTGTGGGCCCCACGGTGTTCAGAAGAAAAGACAGGTACTTTTCTAAGACCTTTTTCGGAACCGATAAACTTTTCTTTGTGCCCCATTGGGTCAATTGCCTATGCCGATTCCTTGCTGCTAGGGTAATGTCCTGATCTGATTGGCTTAGCCCTGTGTTCTAGCTAAACCCATCGTTGGCAAGGAGAATAGTACCATGAGTCGCTTAAAATAACCAAATATTACTACTACAGTTCAGATCAATTAGGTTCCACTGAGGCACAAGGGCTACTTGGAGGAGATGGTAGATAATCTGAACAAAATCAGGGTTCTGTTATGAAGGAAGTGGATACAAGAAAGGGAATTCATAATTTGTGGAACTGAGGTCTTAGACCTTTTTAGGCTCTAAGTAGCATAATATAATATAAAATAATAATACAGTCAACAAATTTAATCTTCATGACAGCCCTGTGAGGTGGGCTTTACGATGCCTACTTTGCACACGAGGAACAGAGTGTCAGAGAAAAAAGCGTCCTGGGTCACCAATCGAGAGACTCGTTGAGAGTCAAGAGTTATACCTCTGTGACTCTTTCCTTTTCTGTACAATGAGAATAGCAATAGCACCTATCTCATAGGGGTTTGTGAGAATTAATTTGAGTTAATCTATGCGACATGCTTGAAGAGTGCCTGCACGTAGTAAGCAAGCAGTAAGCTCTCACTTTGTCGTCAATTCATTCCATAGAATCTTAGAGTCCATCGGTGGTAAGAAACTCCATTATCTTCCATTATTACCATTGAGAGAGAAAGAAAGAAATGCTTCTGATTAAACTACAACCTAAGGTATTCTTATCACTTATAATTTTATATTATATTTATTGGAACAATGCTTTGGGCTTAATTAAACATAGATTCTTTTATCATAACTCAACTTTGTGCAGACATAAAAAGGAAAGTGCAAATGAAATAAATTGGTTAAGGTATTCCTACAACTACTTCAAAACCCAAAGTCCACTCTTCATCACTTTTCAACTTAGAGTCATCAATCAATACCCAAGTTATTCCACACAATAGCCTCTGTGCCGGGAAGAGTGCTGGTGCTGAAGCCTTTCCTAAAGTAACCCCTAATAGCATGAAAAGCCTTTACTGACATCGCACTAACATGGCTTTGTAATTATGTGGTTAATTTTCTTTGACTCTGGCTCTAGAAATATTGCCGGTACTCAGAATAGCAATTGGTTTCTAGTGGTTAACAGTTCTCTCCTGTCGCCAGGATTTCCTTCCACCCATTGCCACCCATTGAGCAAGTTTTGATCCTGACACTACGAATGTATGTATAGATAATTCTAACCATGTCACAACTGCTGTCTCTCTAAGAGAGATTATAAAATGCCATCAACTGAAAGATGCATCTTAATTTCAGGCATCTTAAAATACGGGAGATGTGACTCTTGTGGTTGGTGAAATAAAATGCTCATCCTCATTATTAGTGATATTCTTACTTTTTTTTATTATCGAAGTATAGTTGACATACAATGTTATACTAGTTTCAAGTGTACAGCCCAGTGATTTGACAATTCCATATACTGTGCAGTGCTAATCACCGTCTGTCCCTGTACGTTGTTACAGTATTGCTACCATATTTCCTGTGCTGTGCTCTTCATTCCTATGACTTAACTTACTTTATAACTGGAAGCTTATACATCTTAATTCCTCTTTCACCCATCACCCCACCGCTCTCCTCTCTGGCAACCACCAGTTCTCTGTATTTATGAGTCTGTTTCTGTTTTTGTTGTTGTTGTTGTTACTGTTTGTTTTGCTTTTAAATTCCACATAGAAGTGAAATAATATGGGATTTGTCTTTCTCTGACTTATTTTACTTGGCATAATACCCTCTAGTTCTATCCGTGCTGTCCTGAATGACAAGATTTCATTCTGTTTCAAGGCTGAATAATATTCCTGTGTGTGTGTGTGTGTGTGTGTGTGTGTGTGTGTGTGTGTGTGGTGTACCATATCTTCTTTATCAGTTCATTTACCAGTGCGCATTTGGGTTGCTTCTATATCTTAGCTATGGTAAATCTTGCTGCAATAACATAGGAATGCATATATCTTTGTAAATTAGTGTTTCCAGTTTCTTCGGATAAATGCCTGGAGGTAGAATTACGGGTTTGTATGGCATTTCTATTTTTAGTTTTCTGAGGAACCTCCATACTGTTCCCAGAGTGGCTGCACCAGTCTGCATTCCCACCAACCGTGCAGCAGCGTTCCTTTTTCTCTTCATCCTCATGAACACTTGTTATTTCTTGTGTTTTTGATTCTAGCCATTCTGATACGTGTAATGCGATATTTCATTGTGGTTTTGATTTGCATTTCCCTAATGATTAATGATGTTGAGCATCTTTTCATGTTTCTGTTGGCCATCTGTATTTCTTCTTTAGAAAAATGTCTGTTCAGGCTTTCTGCCCATTTTTTTTATTATTATTTTTATATTTTTTAAAGATTTTATTTATTTGAGAGAGAGTGAGAGAAAGAGAGAACATGAGTGGGAGGGACAGAGAGAGAAGCAGACTACTCGCTGAGTGCAGAACCTGACCTGGGGCTCAACCCCAGGACTCCAGGATCATGAGCTGAAGGCAGATACTTAACTGACTGAGCCACCCAGGTGCCCCTCTGCCCAACTTTTAATTGGATTATTTGATTTTTGGTGTTGAGTTGTCTGAGTTCTTTGTATATTTTGGATATTAACTCCTTATGGAATATATCATTTGCAAATATCTTCTCTCATTCAATACATTGTTTTTAACTTTATTGATGGTTTCCTTTGCTGTGCAAAAACTTTTAGTTTGGTGTAGTCCCAATAGTTTATTTTTGCTTTTGTTTTATCTGTCTCCGAAGATCATAGGCCTTATAGTAAAATCAAAATCAGATGTCAATAGCAACACAGTGTTAATCAAATAAACAAAAACTGAACACAAATTGAGTGACACTTACTGAACACAAATTGAGTCAGCCTTACTGAGAAAGTTACATTAAAGGAAAGAGATGCCAAAAGAAAGTTCGATTGGAAAAGTATCTTGTTTTATTGAATAGAAATAATAAGCACAGAGATTTAGATTGGCAAGCCATCCTAAGATACTTTTTTTCTTTTTCTTTTTAGAATAGTGAAAAGAATCACAAACTTTGTTTGAAGTGCAGAAACATTGAAATGTCCATCTAAGGCCATCCCTTTGTCATTGTAAGCAAGAGCCTTGACATCTGTATTTTTACCAAGCTCCTCAGGAGATACTGAGGCTTAACCTGTGGAGAGTGAATAGACCACCAGTGGCCAATACACAGCTAGGCAACTTAATAGGACTCAGACAAGAGCCAGTTAAAAGGACAACCTAGTAAGAAGGTGTCTGCCTCAATGCTTATTAGATTCATAAAGAGTTGATGCAGAAGGAAAGACATTGCTTCTCACATTCATCTTTTAAAACTTACTCTGTTAAACAACCAAAAAAAAAAAAAAAACACCTCCTTACTGACTTACTGATTGTTATTTAAATGAAAAGTTTTAGGGCTGCTTCTTTGGTAAAAAAATTGGGATTAGTTAAGAATACAGTCTCTTAAATTGAAAGACTCCTTTAGGAATCATAGAAAGAACACACCAGTAGGTCAAGTCTTAAAGTTCATAGGGTGGGATCCTGCCAGTGTCTTTGAGATACAACCACCAACATTTCAGGATGCATGAGGGATAGCAGGTGGTCTCTTGAATGCTACCCCTTCCAATAACTTTGCAGAGTTCAGATTTGTATCTCTGTGATGATGAGTGATGGTGAGCATCTTTTCATTTGTTGGACATGACAGACTGCTGGATTAGACCTTTGGAAAACTGTCTAATCATGTCTTCACTTCACAACTATCAGAAGGGCTAAAATTAACAATACAGGAAACAACAGATATTGGCAAGGATGTGGAGAAAGGGGAAAACTCTTACACTGTTGGTGGGCATGCAAACTGTTGCAGAAACACAGGAAAACAGTATGACGGTTCCACAAAAAGTTAAAAATGGAACTACCCTACAACCCAACAATTGCACTACTCAGTATTTACCTAAAGTATACAAAAATACTGATTCAAAGAGATACACGAACCCCAATGTTTAGAGCTGTATTATCAGTAATATTCAAATTACGGAATCAGCTCAAAAGTCCATCAACTGATAAATGGATAAAGACGAGGTGGAATACTACTCAGCCATAAAAAGAATGAAATCTTGCCATTTGGAAGGACATGGATTGCCCTAGAGAGCATTATGCAAAGGAAAGCATGTCAGTCAGAGAAAGACAAATATCATATATTTCAATCAGAAGTGGAATTTAAGAAACAAAATAGAAAGGAATGAAAAAACAAAACAAAACAGAGGCAAACCAGGAACCAAACTCTCAACTAAACAGAACAACCTGAAGGTAACTGGATGGAAGGTTGGGGGGAGATGGGTTAAATCGGTGACGCAGATTGAGTGCACTTGTTGTGATGAGCACTGGGTGTTCAATGTTAGTTTTGAATCACTAAATACTACACCTGACAGTTATCTCACTTGAATTTAAATAAAATCTTAATAAAAATAAACAATTTAAAAAAATAACTTTGCAGAGTTCAAAACATCTCAGTAGTTCTTAAAAAGCCTTATAATTAGCTATGTCAGCCAAGATGATTTAGAATAATAGAAAATATCCTACCAAGAGTTGTCACAAGAATAGTACTTTTTTTTTAATGCCAAGATGTTCTTTCTAAAGACACTTCACAAACCTCAAGGTCGCCTTTATTTATTACTGCTGCACTTCATTAATTTTGTTCATCAGTCAGTCAATCGGTCAACAAATATCTTCACATTCCTACTCTTTGCCAGGCACTATAATAGGTGTTGCCAAAAAGAAAAATGGCCAAACTTGCCCCTCCTTTCTGAAGAGATCAGAGTGTAGTGGAGACAGATAAACAATGATAAGAAGAGAGTATGGTGTGTAGTTTGATAGGAAGAAGCAGAAGAGGCAAAAAAAAAAAAAAAAAAAAAAAATCACTGAACCCAAACTTAAGAACTGGAATAGGTCTGTCTGGCAGGAAAGAAGACTCACTATAGTTAATTACAACCTGTTTCTTCCTGGAAATGCCTGGGGTATTTTTCTCTTTTTCCTAGGTAGTCAGAGTACAAGACAGGTGGTATGATAACTATGGCAGACAGCTTTGCAATTTTCTTTACTCCTCTTGATGAGTAACTGTATTTCTCAGAATTCACTGTAGTTTAATTTTTTGAAGTACCAAGAAAAGGCAGAGGGAACCAGTTTCATATCTGATTACCTCTGTGGGTTCTTTTGCCTTCCCGAAAGAAAAAACAAAACCAAAACAGTAGCTCTTCATTTTCAGTAAATAAAGAAAAACAGACTTACTCCTCCTCTTGAGGTTCTTATTTAACCAGAAATGTTTGGAAATTGGTGTCACCTGGGTGCTTTGATAGGAAATGGTTGGGATAAACTTTATTAGCATACTTATCCTGGTATAATTGAATAGCACTTAGAAACCACTCTGGGTGAAAAGGATACAGAGATGTTTTGGTTATATTTTATTTTATAACTTTTTATTTTAAATGGCCTAGGCCATTTACCTTAAATTATTTCAAATTGAAAGTTTGAAAGATACAAAAAAGGAAACAAAGAAGAAAGAATGCAGCAGGATTTCTCCAGGATGGGAAAGGGAAGAAAAGGTAGTGAGAGAGAGAATTCAAGGAGCGAGTACAGAGACATGAACCCACATGGTGTATCCAGATATGTAGTTTAAAAGGCTGGAATATGAGCTATCCAGGGCATAAGGGGTAGGAAAGAACATGAACAAATAGGACATAAGAGAGGCAAGATAAGAGAGGAACTTGTATACCATGATAAGGTTTTTTATTTGCATTTTGTAGGATTCCAAACCCCAATAAAGTGTTTGGAACAGGAAAAGGGACTTGATTACATTTGCATTTTTAAAGATTTTATTTATTTGTTCATTTAAGAGAGAGAGCGCATGTGTGCCTGCGTGCAGGAGTATGGGGAGTGGCAGAGAGAGAGAGAGAATCCCAAGCGGACTCCACACTGAGCACAGAGCCCAAGACAGGGCTCTGTCTCATGACCCTGAGATCATGACCTGAGCCGAAATCAAGAGTCAGATGCTTAACCAACTGAGTCACCCAAACGCCCTACATTTGCATTTTTAAAAGATCACTGGTGTCAATATGGAGAATTAATGGGAGGAAGATGAAGCTAAGGATGAGGAAACCAGTAAGAAGTCTATTTAAATAGTCCAGTGAAAGATGATGTGGAATTAGAAAATCATAAGACAACCCAAATTTTGATTCAAACATGATTAAAATTGCAGTTGAAACCATAGAGCACATATCACCATGGCATTTTATGAGAAATCTCAACAGGAAGGAAAGGTTTTGGCATAAGAGCCCTTGAGACTGCAAAGCACTGAGCTAGTCATGATTTGTTATAAGAAATATAGAAGAAAGTTGAAAAATATTTATAAATCCATTACCACAAAAGTATAATAAATAAAGAGAATTAGTCAGCTGCAGTGAACAAAATTAAACCTTTAGTACTCCATATATTGCTATAAAATTGAGATTCTGGCCAGTTCACTAGAAGGGGACAAGGGTTTCCTTTAATATTTTGCTTTCTAATCACTAAGATTCATAGTTTTCTCCTTAATTTAATCCTTAATTCTAAGTTACTATGAGTTGGTTTTGCATGTTGTGATTAGATGTATTTTACTCACTAGATGTTTGTTTATAGGAATTTGCACTTGCTACATTATGTTGTAGAAAATTGAGTTTTCTCATTGAAATTGTAATGTACACTGACTTTTTTCTAAAACTCCTCTCCTATATAAGAGGCATGAATTTGAAAGTGTTGATCTTTGTTGTTGGCTTTTCCCTACAGACATATTTGAGGAAAAAAAAAAAAAACTTTAACACATAATTCCAAGAGATTCATTCTAAACCAAGTCTGTTTCTTCCACAATGACAAGAAGGCTAACCTAGGACTCAGACAGTCATGGAGAGGAACAGGTGGAGATAAGTGATGCTGCAGAGGCAGATAAACGAGTCCTACTCTTTATAAGTAATGAATGCTGAAAGAGTGGGGGATACTGCCCAGATTTCTGTCTTAAGTGGTGAGGAATATAGCAGTGTCATTCACCAAAAGGCAGGAGAAAGAGCAGCTTCAAAAGAGAAGTATCATTTAAGATACATCAAATTGAATGTGCCTTTAGTTACATTCAAAAACATATTCAGCAGGTACTTGAAAATACGGATCTGAGCTTAGGAGAAACCCTGGAGTCAGCAATAAAGATCTGAGAATTAACAGTGGATTAGTGGCAGCAATAGCAATGACACCGATGCCACTGAAATAATCCTTTACATTTGTACAGCATGCGGCAATTTTTAAAGCACGCTTACCATATAATAGCTCATCTGAGGTGGGTAGTTCAAAGGCAGTTATTCCCATTTTACAGGTGAATACACTAAAGACCAGACAGGTTAACACTTGCCCAGATTCGCAAGTCCACCCTAGAGTGCAGATCCTCTAACTCCAGTATCAGTGTTCTTTCTGTTGTTCCGTATTGACGCTGTGAAACCATTGTGTGCAAACCTGTGGGAAGGACTGTGGCGCTAAATACTGTGCTTTCCTACTTGGGTAAACCTTATCATTCAGAAACAAATTTCAGATTCTCCATTGCACAAAATTATAACAACTTAAGCACACACAAACTTCACACACTTAATTCTGAAAGTACTATAGGTAGTTATTTATTACCTTCCTCCCACAGTTGGGATCTGTCTCTTTCATGTACTTTTGGAAGCTTCCCACCTCCTGTCATGGGGGAAAAAGGAGACTCTGAATTAATCATGTGTTATGTTGCCCTCTACTTGCTCTCCTGTGGCAAGAAGAATTCAGTTGTCCTATGCCATTTACCTTAATTCCTAAACACACAGAAAGGACAGAATGAGCCAACTGTTGGGTCCAATATGTCATTCTTATGGACTCTTCACAGAGGGTTGCTAGGGAACTTAAGTAGGCACAAAATCACAGAAGAACAATGTCATCCACTGTGTCATTGAATTTGACGATCCACGTTCCTCAGACCAGAATGTTCTCTAACCTAAAATATATCTCTTATGGAGAAACTGGTTAAAACTCATAAGTTAGAGGTTATTTATTTTCCAGAGGGAAAGCGTTTTGAATGTTTGAGGTGAAATAGTATTGAATGGGATGAATAAGATTTCAGAAGAAATTTTTTAAAGAATGTAGCCTACTTAAAGGCAAACGGCAAGAACTATTTGTGGAGTAGAAAGAAGTGGTGAAGGACCCCAAGAAGGAAACAAAAGCAGTGCTACTAACAAAAAGCACTAGTCTTGGAAGCAGTGTGTACTCAACCATGCAGAATTGCGTCTACTTTAAAAAGTACAAAATGAACATTTTTCAAGGAGAGCCACAGTAGTGGCTATTGAAATGCAGCAAAATGATCCAGAAATCAAAAGATATAAAGCACTCTCAGCAACTGAAATAAAGCTCCAGACACGACACTACTCTCAATCACACATAAATGTCAGACACCATATATTTTGTACCCAAAGATAGCATTAAATTTAATGGGAATTTTACATGCACAAAGACTCTGGAGTTTGGATACATGAAATGAAGATTTGAATTGCTAATTTCAAGAATGGATCAGAAGGATGCCTATAAGCCTTGGAAAAGTAGGATTTGGGATTTGAGTAATTTTTCTTTGGTGGGGGCAGACTGCTATTGGCCTATTAGGGTGTTCTCAGTTGGACTTCCCTTTTTATGTCCCTTTAATGTAGAGACTGACAAAGCACCCATGTAGAAGGGTCCATAAAACATCTGGGGATGAATGAGGAAAATAAAATCAAAGGTAGGTGATGACAGAAAATGAAATGAAACTGCAGGGAAGAGTTGGGCATTGTGAAAGAGAATCAGAAAAAGGACTTGAAATAAGTAAAGAATATAAACAATTGGACAATCTTTTTGTGGTGATCTGGTAAATCTATCCTTATTAGATATGTGCCAGGTATTAAGGAAGAAATATTCTCTCTACAAAACACAGAAAGAAGTAAGAATAAGCATATTCTAATAGTATCATTTGGGATAGACTTCTTTTAATGCATTCATTATGTCTGCATTTCCCAGACAAACATGTTTATTTTTATGATAGGAAAATGCCTTAATTTAAATAGACATGATGACTTTCTAAGTAAAATCTTACAGTTCAAGCATCACCAGCATCTTTAGTGATGGTACTCCCCACAACTTAGACCTGCACGACATCTACATTGTAGAAAGAACCGAACATGAGTTAGAAGATCTGGTTTCCAATTCCTGTTACTAGCTGTGGGGTTTGGGCAAATCCTTTTCATTCTCTGAACCTCCACTTCCTAATAGGTAAAATCAGGACAGTGATAGCTCCCCAGTCAGCTCACAGAGTAGGAAGAACAAATGATACAATGTATTTCCAACTCCAGCGACATCTACAAAGGGTTAGTGTGGTATAAACAATGCTAAAACGCACATTAGCTTGATTTCATCTAAAAGAGTAACTTTTTAATAATCTTTGCCTTGTTTTTTAATAATGTGCTGTAATGCATTCTTATCTTTAAAAATGCAAAAACACAAATATCATATAGAAGAAAATGAAAGTCAACCATAAGTATTACCATCCAGAGAAAAAAACAAAACAAACACCACCCCTGTTAATGGTTTCAAGACCTACGTGTTTTTTATGGTTATATATGAATGTTATGTCAGGCAGAGACTAGGTAGAAAATTGAATTCTAAGAAGGAGGATTGAAATAAAGAGACTTAAGGAAGGGACTGCTTTCAGAAGTGTGGGCAGAGTTAAGGGATTAGATCAGGCGCGACGAGGCGCACAGAGTAGCAAGACTGGGGAGCTATTTCCACCCCTTCACCAAAGGCCACTTGAGAAAAACAGTCCTCCTCTGGCTGGAGTTGTAGTCATGGAGAACCGTAGACCTGTACCAAAGGGGGAAGAAATCAACACCAGATCACTTTCTTTGCCAACGCTCCAATATTACACTAGTGCCTTCCATTGGCCAAAACTAATTCTAAGCTCTCTCATGAAGAAGCTGCCCCAGATACCATCCGTAAGAGTTAGCCTCTCAGAGCGCACAGTCAAGAATGGAAAATCAGGGGCGCCTGGGTGGCACAGCGGTTAAGCGCCTGCCTTCGGCTCAGGGCGTGATCCTGGCGTTATGGGATCGAGCCCCACATCAGGCTCCTCCGCTATGAGCCTGCTTCTTCCTCTCCCACTCCCCCTGCCTGTGTTGCCTCTCTCGCTGGCTGTCTCTATCTCTGTTAAATAAATAAATAAAATCTTTAAAAAAAAAAAAAGAATGGAAAATCAATCTAAAGGGAGGCTGGCAAGCAGAGAACAATTAGCATGTATATTAAAATGGAAAATATATATAGTTAGTTTTTTATATTAAGCTGTAGTTTAATAAGTTTGCATTTTATCAATGACCGTTTTTCCATATTACTTAAAGTTTTTCCTGTGGCATGATTTTTTATGACTTCATAGCATTTTATCAACAGGATATATTACAGTTTATTGGAGGCATATAAATTATTTCTTTTTTCCTCTTCCAAATATCCTCATGTATTAGTATTCTTGCATTTATCTCATAGTGATCTTATAAACTCCTAGGGTTGGAATTAATGGATTATAGAATCTAAAGTTCTTGGTACGTGTGCCAAATTCTCCTCCAGCAAGTACATGAGAGGGCCCACCAGTACTAGGCATTTTTATATATTTAATTTTGCCATTTCAATCAGTGAAGAAAAAATCTATCCTATTTTAATTTGGATTTCTTTTATTAGTAGTAACATTAAATATGTTTTCAATTTCACTATTTCTTCTGTAGAGAACCAAGTTCTTGCCTTTTTCTGTTTCCTCTTTTGCAAGGAATCATTTACAAGAAATTATTTGAAATAAGATGTTCTGTTGTGAGCTTAACCTCTATTTATTTTAGGTATGTTTGTTTCATTCCTGCAAATTATTTTCTACCTTTTTTTAAATTTTTCAAGGCATAAATTTATAGGTGAAATTCCAATTTAAAAATCTTAAAAGTTTAGAATTCTTTATTGTTTCATAAGTATAAAACCGTAATTTGGCTGCGTCATCCACCATTGACATGTGGAATGAATTATCTTAAATTTAGGACAACAGAGTAGAATGAAGATGGGAAAGTGATTTGCTAACACCATTGAAATGACAATTTTTAATAATCTACTCTTCAGGTAAACAAAGAAAGAAACTAAGATCCTATAGCAGACTGGAGAAACATGGCCACAGTATTTTCTAGCTAGTCCTATCTAAAGGTGAAGCATATTTCCCCACCCCTTAAATCTGGGCTGGCCTTGTGTCTTACTTTGACCAATAAACTGAATGCATCAGAAGTGATGTTATGGGAATTCTAGAGCCTGGGGTTTAGGAGACTTCGCAGCGTCTGCTTTTGCCCTCTTGGACCACTGCCCTGACCTACCAACAGAAGGAAGCCCGTCCATTCTAGCAGAGGATAAGAGGCCATGTGGCAGGAGAACTGGGTGCCTTTGTCTGCGGCCAGTGCCAATAGCCAGGCTTGAGAGTGACGCCATGTTGGGTCTTCCAGCTCAGTCAGCCCTCTGGGTGAATGCAGCCATGTGAACAAGCTCAGACAAAACCAGCAGCGGAACCACGCAGCCAACCCACAGAATTGTGAGGAAAAAATTACTCATTGTTTGAGCCGCTAGAGTTTGTAGCAGACTGTTTCTCAGCAATGGTTAATAGATGGAGATCTCCTAAGAGAATATATCGCTGAACCACTGACTGATTTTAGTTTTATCCTCCAATACAGATGCAGGAAACAATAGAACATGAAAGTTTTCTCCTAGAAATAAACGAAGAAACAAAATGTGAAAGAATCATATACAAGTTGATAAAAATCAAGATATGTTTGTTTTTGAGAGGAGGAGGTAATTAATAAAATTAGATTATATGTGTAAAACACACCACAACAAAAGAGTAAATGCACTT
The DNA here is from genome assembly GCF_017311325.1 of Ursus maritimus. Classification (NCBI taxonomy): domain Eukaryota; kingdom Metazoa; phylum Chordata; class Mammalia; order Carnivora; family Ursidae; genus Ursus; species Ursus maritimus. Next base: position 59,040,689 of record NW_024427107.1, on the reverse strand, counting down.
CCAGGGCATGTGTGAGCTTCTTTGGGTCCATCACCCCATGGACAGACCAGGGTGCCAGTGTGCCCAGCCCTAGGCAACTAAAGTGCCTCAGAGTACAGGACACAGCCACTGTGGGAAGACAAAGCTGACAACCCATGGGTGTTCCCAGCACCACCATATTCTAGAGCAGAAGTCTGAAGAGTTCAAGAATTCTAAATTCAAATCCGGTCTTCCAAGTTATAATGAAGGAATAGTTACCAGGATAAGAAGAAAAAATTTTACGTTTGTTAACTTGACTTAAAACTAAAATATTTAGACTTACGTTATCCTGGCCCCCATTGTACTCTTCCCCAGGGCTCCACAAATGTTAGAAGTAGCTCCTAACCCTCCAAATTAGAGTCCACTGACCCCTAAGGGCCCATCAATATATTCTTTCCCATCACATGTTCACTTTTGATGATAATATTTTCATTATTTGAGTTTCAGTTGAACAAGTTTTGACTTAGCACTTGCTATGTACTGAATACTCTAAGAGGTGGTCATGATAATTACTGAAATAACTCTTTAGTTAAAAATAAATACCCTCAATATTTCAAATTTTGGAACACTATGAGATGGTATTGCAAAAGTTGATGTAACTTTAAGCAATTTTGTTTGCTTTTTATAGTCTCGCTTCTAATTCCTTTTTAATAAGAATCTGAAATGTAGTCGAGATTGTAGCTATTCATTATAGTTTTCTTTTACTGTGTGTATTTTCGTGTGTGTGTGTGTGTGTTTAATAGGTTTTCTTTGCTCTGTAATAAAAAAGTAAAAAACACTCAAACAGTATACAAAACCGTGAAAGTACTCCATAGCTAATTCCCTGAGCCAAGAAAGTAGCAAAATGGTTGGATTAAAAAAGAGATACTTGAGAAGAAAGTTAGACAAGTCTTGGAGATAGAGTAGGAGGGGAGGGGAGAAGAGGAGAGAGGAGGAACCAAAAATGGCATCTGGTTTAAGAGTTGGTAAGGAGGTCATGTTGCTCATTGAGGTGGGGAACACCATGAGTAAGGAAGCAATGGAGAAAATGAAGACGATAATTGAATGCCCAGATGCTGCATATGGAGAATAGATAAGGTGGCAGAAAATGCCATCACAGGATGACTCTTCTCCCAATGAATTAAAGCCATGATCATCCCTGTGTTAGAGTAATCACTCTATTCGCTCACTTTTAGCATGTCTATTTGGATCTGAAGCCCATTTCTTACTTTTATTTTGCCTGGCATTCCATTTGATTAGTGAAGCACTCATCCTACAACATTACAGACAGGCTCAGGGGACTTGACTTCTAGAACCCCTGATGGAAACACTACAGGGAGTGAAAACTGGGTTTGAGTATGGCTGGCTACCGTGCTTCCTATTAATGAGTAGAAATGTAATATTCATTAAAAAGAATTCAGACTTCAATCATTCTAATAATCATGAACTTCTTTCATCAATGCATAATAGAACAAAAAGATTGATTTTCATTGGAAATGACTTTCAACATTTTTTTAGTTCTTATATAAAAAATAAATCTATTCAAAGTCTTATGAGGTTCAAGATATTTCTGATCTGCTTGGAAACAGTAGGCAAGTTTTTATAGTGTTGTTCTACTCTTCACCACTGTAGCTAATTTAGAATATTCCATTATCTGGTGAAATTTAGCAACATAAAATTGCTTTCAATTAAGAAGCCCCTCGCTTAACATTTTCTAAGTGTCAACAAAAGACTGAATAACTTCATCAGAATAAAACCTTGTCCATGGGCATCTGTATTTTCAGGGTGTCAAAGACGTGTGAGCCCTCCAGAGTGCTTGGCCACTTTAGATTGGATAGACTTTCCTTGTGATGTTAAAATGGATTCTTGTCAAACTTGAAATCCAGTTTCTTTACAAACTTAAAAGGATAGAATTAAAATGATCCAAAGAATTCACACAATCTGACTTGGCCAATTACAGCGTCACATTCTCCCTGCCATAGTGATTGATCCAAGGATGGCACATGACCCAAATCAGTGTGGCACACGGAGACCGAAGCTGGGAGGAATCACACATCCTGCCCTCTTCAGTTTATAAATGTTCTGAGCATAGTGAATGAGTGATGTTTGTTAGTGTGTACTAAAGTTTTATATATTGAATGAATGGATAAAAAAAATTGAGGCCTGTAGAGATTGCATAGTTTTCCCAAAGTCACAGAAAGATGGTGACATGACAGTAAGGACTCTGTTAAAGAAATTTTTTTTAAGTGGCTGAAGCATGAAAATCACCTATTGATTTATACGACTAAAATCTAGTAGAGGGGGCTCTCAGACACGACTGGATGCAAGATCTCAAAAGACGTCATCAAGGCTCTGCTGCTTTTATCTTAGCTCTGTCTTTCCAGGTCACTGGCTTCATCTTCAGGCTCGGCAAAGTGATTACTAGAAGTCTAGGCCAACCTCTTCTTTATTGCCAAAAAGTTCCAGAAGGGGAGGAAAAAAGTATGCAACTTTCCCAGGGGTCCTAGCACAAGCCTAGCACTGGTCACGTGACCAGTCTTCAATCCATCTCTCTAGCCAGGAGATTAAGATATACTGATTGGCCTCGTCTGTGTTGTATGCTCACCCTGAGCCAGTAAGACTTATTCCATCTGAAATATGGAAGAGAGTAGGGCCTGAGTGGTTTCTGAGGGATAATCATTCTGTTACAGGAAATACCAGATGCCCCCTACAGCAGTCAAGCAGTGTCTGGATCACCAACGATCACTTCAAGAAAGAAACCAATTCCTCTATTCCTCCTTGCCTTATAATTAAAAATCTCCGGGACACCTCAGTGGCTCAGTCGGTTAAGCATCTGACTGTTGATTTCGGCTCAGGTCATGATCTAAGGGTCCTGAGATTGAACCCCACATGGGGCTCTGCACTGAGCATGGAGCCTGCTTGAGATTCTCTCTCCCTGTGTCCCTCCCCCTGCTCACATTTTCTCTATCCCTTTCTAAATAAATAAATAAATAATAAATAAATCTCTGAATAAAGTAGGGAGCCTCAGTGGACTGAATACAAAAGCAAGATAGCTTTCTAACCAGCTTGCTTATTCCTCTAGACCATTGAGCAATGGGATGGGAAGGAAGGGCCTCCCTTCTTGCACTCGTGGCCAGTCTGGACTTGGCTAGGGCCTCCTCATCCACACCGCTGCTCCGTTCACTGTGAGGCTGAGTTTGACATCCCATAGGTCTATGAGAGATAGAAAGAGGATAGGCCCTTATCCCCAAGATAAAACTTTCTTGTGTTCTGTGTTATATGTTCTGCTAACATACAAATTAACAGCTGAAAGAAGTGACTAAAAGAGCAAATGAGGGGCCCAAATGAAATATCAGAATGAGGGTGGTGGGATCCATCAATGTCCAGCTTCCTAGTTTTCTCAGTTTTACTGAGGACCAGCCAGATCACACTCTGCCAGTCATATTCATATTTATAACTGGGGCTACTACGTTCCACTCTGTCTTCTGCAGCCTCTGCATCCGATCACACGTGCGGACATGGAATCAGCTGCTAACCTGCTTCTAAAGGCTTGTGTTAACCGTACAGAAAAAACTGAGCTCCCTTTCTTCCTTCTTCGTTTCAACATCCCTGAAGAAACTGATTGCCCCAACTTGCATCATTTGTTCAACTGAAGCCAGAGTGTGAGGACATGGGGAGCAAAGTGGCTGCTCCCACGGTGATAGTATAAATCAAGAAGTGGATCCAAATTATAATTGGGATGAGAAAAGAGCAGACAGTTTAACAAATGTCCAGGTCAGAGCAATTCCACTGCCTCTGACTGGGTGCTGCTATTGCTGCTTCCCATGGAAAACTTTAAATCTTAGGTCAGGGCTATCCCGAGGTGTGCAGGGGCACGAGCAGGCTTATAATTTGGTGCCCATTCATTTATTTAATATAAAAAGAAAAAATATTTCGTACCAGTATAAATCCTATTCTTCCTTTTTATGTTCCAACTAAGGAATTTATTATATGGCTTTTAAACTCCTTTCACTAAATTTTCTATCAGTAAAAATCACAGATTGCTCAACGTGGATGTGTGTATGTATATACATGTATACACGTAAGCATAAGATTTTTAAACTTCGTCTCCAGGTTTAACGTCTTTCTCACTTTGAGAAAATATCTTTCCTACTTTTCTCTAGTTCATAGTCTCCAGTTTATCTTTCCAATTTTTCTGACCCAGACAACTTCTTAAGAGACATGTTAAAGTTCTTAAAATAACATATGAAAAGAAACGTAAAACATAATTAACATAGTGAGGTCAAAATGAAACATACATTCATATGCGCAAAGGCATTGAGTTTCTTCCTTTCCCAGAGTTAATCTAATCTTCCTCACAAGCCCTTAGCTTATTGGATAATAGAGAAAAAACTTAAAATCAATTTTATCTATTAAATTTGGCCTAACCTAATAAACTAAACAATCTCTTTACATGATCCAATCTTGTTCAGATAAAGTTCCTTCCCCTTGTGTTTTTTTCTTTCCCCTCCTCTTGCTACTCTTCAAGATGGCAGGTGGTTGTAGAGGGATAGGGAAGAGGGGCCCACATGGCCTCCCAGTGACAAAGAGAGAAGATATCTTTTTCCCACACATAGATCCTTGTGTTCTTCTCTGGCTACTTGATCACTGAAATAGTGTCCTTTGGCTGCCTGGTGATGAATCATCCTCCTGGCATCAAATAAAAAAAATTTGTGTGGCGAGTTCTCTTTCTTTGATCAGTGTCCTATGATTACCCCTGCCCAACTGACCCCTCCTTAGTAATCGCTGATATTATGTAGACCCCTAAGATCTCAGTGCAATTCCCAGTTGATCCCCAGGCATAATGGTCTTCTTAACAGTAGTCAGCTGAAGGGTGTCACAGCCCTATGACATCCCTCCTATCAAGCCCACCAACAAGCACCATTAGCTACTTCCCACATCTCTCCGTAGAATAGGTGAGAATTTCTTGACCTTGCATGTTGTAGAGATGGAGTCCTCTCTCTGCATAAATGCTCTTTATCAAGGACTGTATCCTGAGGTGGCCCCCACAGATTGGGGTAGGAGAAGCCACCATGGAAGTTGGTCTCTTTTCAACCCTATAATAGAGAAGTCAGAAGTATCTCTACTTTTGGATCTTCTCTCAACTTACCTAATACATCTCTGTTAGAATTTCAATCCTGATGGGGGAAATCAGGACAAATGTGTTGCAACTCCTATTTTTACTTACTTCCATTCCCTTCTCCTTAAAAAAAAAAAAAAAAACTAGAGTATAGTTGACATACAATGTTACATTAGTTTCAGGTGTACAACATAGTGATTTGACAAGTTTACATGTTATGCGATGCTCACTACCACTGTAGCTACCACCTGTCTTCATACAACACTGTTACAATATCATTGACTGTATTCCTTATGCTGTGCCTTTTATCCCCATCACTTAGTCATTCCACAACTAGAAGCCCGAATCTCCCCCTCTTCTGCTCTCATTTTGCCCATCCCCCCCATCCGGCAACCAAAAGTTTGTTCTCTGTATTTATAGGTCTGATTTTGCTTTTTGTTTGTTTATTCATTTGGGTTTTTTACATTCCACAAATGAATGAAATCATATAGTATTTGTCTTTCTCAGTCTTATTTCACTTAGCATAATGCCCTTAGGCCCATCCATGTTGTTACAAATGGCATGATCTCCTTCCTTTTATGAAAACATAATATTCCATTTTATATATATGTATATATATATAGAGAGAGAGAGAGAGAGATATGTGTGGACAAATGGATAAAGAAGATGTGGTACATATAGACAGAGGCTGCTTCCATATCTTGGCTACTGTAAATAATGCAGCAATAAACATAGGGGTGCATGTATCTTTTTGAATTAGTGTTTTTGTTTTCTTTGGGTAATTACCCAGTAGTAGAATTATCGGATCATACGGTATTTCTATTTTTAATTTTTTGGGAAACCTCCACACTGTTTTCTCCAATGGCTGTACCAAGTCACATCGCCACCAACAGTGCACAAGCGTTCCTTTTTCTCCACATCTTCACCAACACTTCTTTTTTATTTGAGCCATTCTGACATGTGTGATGTGATATCTCATTGTGGTTTTGATTTGCATTTCCCTGATAATTAATGATGTTGAGTATCTTTTCAATGTTTTCATGTGTCCATTGCCATTTGTATGTTTTCTTTGGAAAAACAGTCTCCTGGGGTCCCCTGCTCATTTTTTTAATTGGATTGTTTGGGGCTTTTTGGTATTAAATTTTACAAGTTCTTTATATATTTTGGATATTAACCCCTTATCAGATACGTCATTTGCAAATATTTTCTCCCATTCAGTAGGTTGCCTTTTTGTTTTGTTGATGGCTTTCTTTGCTGTGCAGAAGATTTTATTTTGGCATAGTCCCAGTAGTTTATTTTTTGCTTTTGTTTCCCTTGCCTTAGAAGGCATATCTAGAAAAACAGTGTTATAGCCAATGTCAGAGAAATCACTGCCAGAGTTCTCTACTAGGATTTTAATAGTTTCAGGTCTCACATTTAGATCTTTAATCCATTTTGAGTTTATTTTTGTGTGTGGTATTAGAAAGTGATTCAGTTTCATCCTTCTGCATGTAGCTGTCCAGTTTTCCCAACACCATTTATTGAAGAGACTGCCTTTTCCCTATTGTATATTCTTGCCTCTTTTGTCATAGAGTAATTGACGACATAAGCATGAACCGGTTTATTTCTGGACTTTCTTATTCTGCTCCATTGACCTACATGTTTATTTCTGTGCCAGTATCATACTGTTTTGATTACTGCAGCTTTGTTGTATATCTTGAAATCTGGAATTGTGATACCTCTAGCTTTTTCTTAAAATTTCTTTGGCTATTCAGGGTCTTTTGTGGTTCCATACAAATTTTGGGATTATTTGTTCTCGTTTTGTGAAAAATGATGTTGGCACTTTGATAGGGGATTGCATTGAATCTGGAGGCTGCTTTGAGTTGTATGGACATTTTAACAACATTAATTCTTCCAGTCCATGAGTGTGGAATATTTTTCCATTTGTTTATGTCATCTTCAATTTCCTTTATCAGTGTCATATAGTTTTCAGAGTACAGGTCTTTCACTTCCTTGTTTAAGTTTCTAGGATTTTCCCATTTCTTCTATGTTGTCCAGTTTGTTGGCATATAATTTTTTATAGTATTCCCTTAATCTTTTTTATTTGTAAGTTGTTACTTCCTCTCTCTTATTTCTGATTTTATTTATTGGGTCCTTTCTCCTTTTGTCTTGGTGTGTCTGGCTTAAGGGTTTGTCAGTTTTGTTTATCTTTTCAAAGAACCTGGTCTTGGTTTCATTGATTTTTTTCTTCTTTTTTTTTTTTTTCTCTTTTTAGTCTCTATGTCATTTATTTCTGTTCTGATCTTTATTATTTCCTTCCTTCTATTCATCTTGGGCTCTGGTTTTTCTTTTTCTAGTTCTTTTAGGTATAAGGTTAGATTGTTTATTTAAATATTTTTTATTTGCTTCTTGAAGTAGGCCCTGTATCACTATATATTTCCCTCTTAGAACTGCTTTCACTGCATCCCAAAGATTTTAGACCATTGTGTTTTCATTTTCATTAGTCTCCATGTATTTTTTCTTTTATTTTTCTTTGATTATTTCATTGGCCCATTGGTGTTTAGTATCATGTTGTTTTTTCTAGATTTTTTTCTTGTAATTGGTTTCTAGTTTCACAGAGTTCTGGTAAAAAGATGCATTATGATTTCAATCTTCTTAAATTTATTGAGGCTTGTTTTGTGGCCTATCATGTGATCTGTCTTGGAGAATGTTCCACGTTCCCCCTGAAAAGGACGTGTATTCTCTTGTTTCTGGATGAAATGTTCTGTATATGTGTTATGTCCATCTGGTCTAATATGTCATTCAAAGACACTGTTTTCCTTTTTTTTTATATATATATTTTATTATTTATTTGTCAGAGAGAGAGAGAGAGCACAAGCAAGGGGAGTGGCAGGTAGAGGGAGAAACAGGCTCCCCACTGAGCAAGGAACATGATGTGGGACTTGATCCCAGGCCCCTAGGATCATGACCTGAGCTGATGGCAGATGCTTAACCGACTGAGCGACCCAGGCACTCCGACACTGTTTTCTTACTGATTTTCTGCCTAGATGATCTTCCATTGATGTAAGTAGGTTGTTAAAGTTCCCCATTATGATTTTATTACCATCATTTTCTCTCTGTTTGTTAATATTTGCTTTATGTATTTAGGTTGCTCCAGTATTGGGTGCAAAGATTTTTATAATTTAGGATTGATCCCTTTATCATTATGTATTGCTACCCCGGCTTTTTTTTTTTTCTTTCCTTTGCTTGGTTTTTCCATCCCTTCACTTCAGTCCGTTTGTGTCTGTAAGTCTGAGGTGAGTCTCTTGTAGGCAGCATATAGATGGGTCTTGTTTTTTTATCCATTCTGCCACCCTATTTCTTCTGATAAGAGCATTTAGGCCATTTACATTTAAAGTAATTATTTATAGGTATGTATTTATTGCCATTTTATTTGTGTTCTGGTCATTTTTTTAGTTCTCTGTTCCTTCTCCTCTTGCTCTCTTTCTTTGTGATTAATGAGTTTCTGTAGCATTATGTTTGGCTTTCTTTCTCTTTATTTTTTTGTACCTATTATAGGTTTGGGTTTGATTACCATGAAGTTCATATATAAAATCTTAAGTACATAGCAGTCTATTTCAAATTGATGGTCATTTAAGTTCAAATGTGTTCTAAAACTAAACAAAACAAAAAACAACTCTTTTGTTTTTTACTCCCTCTTCCACATCTTAATAATGCTGTGATAATTTACATATTTTATTCATAATTTTCTTATGTCTAATTATGGCCTTGCCTTTTCCACTAAAAAAAAAGTATATTTAACATTTCTTGTAAGGTTGGTTTAGTGACATTCTGTTCTCCTTTTTTTTTTTTTTTTTTTTTTTTTTTTTAAAGATTTTATTTATTTATTCGACAGAGACAGAGACAGCCAGCGAGAGAGGGAACACAAGCAGGGGCAGTGGGAGAGGAAGAAGCAGGCTCATAGCGGAGGAGCCTGATGTGGGGCTCGATCCCAGAACGCCGGGATCACGCCCTGAGCCGAAGGCAGAGGCTTAACCGCTGTGCCACCCAGGCGCCCCATCCTTTTGACAATCAACTGAAAGTTGAACAAATTAGGATTTCTGTACCCTCTTCCTTTCATATCAGAACTTTCTCGACATTATGTCCTGTTCCTTCCCAAGGGAGAGTTTTGTGCTTTCTCTGCTTTCTCTGAGACTATCGGCCAGACTATCCCGGGCTACCAGAGAATGAGACATATGAGAATGAGGAATTAAAAAACACATGATTTAATATTTTCAAGATATTATCTCATATACATTTATGTGTTTGCATCAGAGAAGGGTCAGTGCTCTCAAGGATGCCTTAAGGAATTGGCCTGATTTATTTTTTGCCTGTTCTGTAAGGAGTCACATATGGAGTCCTAGATAAAAGAGGCCATGCCACATTTCTGATTTATTTCTATGGTGTTTTCATGTTCCTTTATAAATGGACACCAAAGGAAAGTCCTCTGGCTGACCCTCCCCTACTCCAGCTTTGCCTGGATCAGAACTTCTCTAATACAAGAGATTTAGCAAGTGCTAAAGAAAAAAATGGGACATTCTCCCTACTGTAGTAAAATGAACTGAGAAAAAGGAAGCATTTTGGAAAGAAGGTGAGCAGCCATCCAAAGCATTTCTGCCAAGAAAAAAAAAAATACTTACAGATTTGTCTGTTGATGGGATGCTCTAGCCCCTGATTATAATCTGCCTTTTGTTGATTTCTAATCACTTCCCACGAATTCGCATTGTTGGACATGAAATGGTTAAGCCTTATGTCATGAGCAGCTGTTGCCTGAAGACCTCTAATGGTCCTACATAGAAAAGTTCCCACATCTTGCAATTGAAGGGACTGAGTGCTGCCCCACCTCCACCCACAATTTCCTAGTCCTGACCCCAACCTGATGGCCACACCTGTGTGCCACTGTGCACACTGGCTTCTCCTCTCCCATATCATTCCTGCCACCATTCTGCAAACTCCCTGCCCTACATCAGACCGAGACCACATCTGTCCCTAAGCCTAGTTGCCTAGGTCCAGTGGTTCAGTCTCAGCATCTACCTGCCTGATTTTGCTTGGGTCACTTTGTGGAAGGCTCAACTCNTTCCCAAGCTAAGTCTCCACTTAAATAACTCCTATTTATGGTACATGTCTGACTCCTTTCAAGCACACAGGGAAAAGTGGAAGGCAGTTGGGGGCCAAGACCAATAATGAACCTCATTCTGTTCTCAATAACATAACACATTTCCACAATATTCACACCACCTCGTGATGGTGCTCATGGTTGCTCTGGTATTCTGTACCATTCTAGTGTTCTGTACCAAGCACTCCAGTCTTGACTTGGCAGAATAGATAAGAAGTGTAAATTTCAACTAACAATGCCTTCAGTCACTCAGATACCTGCAGATTCACAGTGTTTATGAATAAGTTAATCGTGCTGTTGGAGACCGTCAAACTCCCATAGAGGTAACTCCCATATAGAAGAAGTGCATATCTCATTTTATTTTACTGCAGCACATGAGACAGGACTTTAGAGGCTCCACAGTGGGTGAGATCTCCTGCCTGATGCCTGGACCAGTAAATTTGGTTGAAAAAGTAACAAACTACCCTGCAGACTCCTCCACATTGTGCTAGGCCTGAGCTTTTCTCTTTCTATCCATGATACCTGTTCTTTCTGGTTCACCCACGGGCTCTGTCCCTCATTTGGGTCGTCCCTTGCCTCTCCTACTTGGCTATCTCACATGAGTCCAAGCTCAGCCCTGCGAGGATGTAACTTGTGAGGACTACATAAATGAAATGCCATTTGCTGATACTGCCTTCCAGATCACAGACAAAGCTGCTGGTTGAACAAACACCCAGGTCCTGCCAAGCATCTTCATGCCCCAGTGCAGCCCACAGCTTGGGCAGCTCAGATTTTGGCTTATGACTTATAAAGAATTGTGCTGGTTATTACAAACTAGAAGAAGGTCATTATCCAAGGGTCTTTTTAATATTTTAATATTATTCAAAGATGGAAATAACATTATCTCCATATTTAAAGTAGAAAATGCCTAGGATATATTTTATGAACTGCTCGATGGCTTCTGAGATGATCTTTATTTTAAACATGTTTGTATTTAAAGGATTTGTTTTTGGGGTAAAGATAAAGATGCAAGAACTTGATCTCTGAATTTTCTATAATGTACCACTTATCGTTCTAAAAAAGCTGATCTGGGCAGGTTTGCATGCATATATGCTCATGTGTGCAAGTGTGCGTGTGTGCACATCTGCCGTACTAAATACATGCTAATGGGTGATGGGCAGGTAGATGGTTTCTGGTTTTGCTCTTTGGACTTTTATCACTGAAAATCCATCCTGGAGTTATGGTGAGAATTTCTGAAAAAGGACTTTAATCATGAAAAACATGATCTGATTTAATTGACCAGAAAGCTCATCAATTTCTGCTGTTCCGTCTATTGATTAATAACAAAATGATATTCCCTATCTGTGAGCAGAAGAACAGACTTGCCGAGTAAAGCATGGTAAGTAGCAGTACCAAAGAAATCTTCTGATTCTTTACAGACCCCAAACACCTCAATTATCGCTCAAAAATAAGGAAGGAAAAAAAAAAAAGGCAAGCATCAAGAAAGAAATATGAACATGAAGTTCATTTGAAATATTTTTGTTTCCAAAATATATTTGGAACTAAGGGAACAAAAATAAAGTGGTGAGAGGCTGAGCTACCTGGGGAAAAGAAAACTACCCAGTGGTTTGATAAAGGAAAAGGAATATTTTCCTTCAGAAAATTTCCTTCCACAGTTTTTGGCAGCTGGGAAACATATGTGATAAAACAAAGACATAACTGAGCCAACAGGGGATTTAAGTCTAATCAGATTTAGGAAAAGCCAAATTGTCTCTGGAGTGGAGACAGGGAAGGAAGAAGTTTTATAGAGCACAATGGGAGAACATTATTTACTTTTCTCTGGAACATTGATGAGCTACCAGGTAATGAAATTTTTATTGCAATATTTACTACAAACTGGCTTTATTTCCTGCATCTGTATTTTAGCTTTGTTGAGTACCTCTGCTGCCTTATCTTGTCTGGCACTGTGGTCTTTACAGCCTCTCCCATGCCATTTTCTTCTCCCTTAATTCTCTTTCCAACCAGCACTGATATCACCCGCCTGTCCTTTCCTTTGTTCATCAGGTTTCTTAAGATGAATCTCTAAAATATTTCCCCGGCTTTCTGGGTTGTTCCCACTCTCTTTCTTCCTTTCTTGCTCTTGGTGTCTGAGTTTGTTGTAGACCCCTTTCCCATGTGAGTAGAATTAGCTCTCCTTTCCTACCTCCCACCAACTACTCTGGGCCCTGGAACAGCATCTCTGTCTACTATTCTGACTTCAGTCTGCATGTCCTGCTGACACTTTCAGTTCAACATGTCCCAAACCAAACTCATTATCTCCCTCTCACACCAGCCCCTCTTCCTAATTTCCCTGCTTCCATTAAGCAGGCATGTATAGCTCGAAGCATTTCTTCAACTCCCACATTCAATCAATTGCTTCTGCACTGATTCTCATGCCTCTTCCTCCCTTCTCATCCCCTCTGCCCCCGCATGAGTTCAGAGCCTCATCACTCTTTGCCTGGCCTACTGGGAAAACTACTCCATTGATCTCTCTGCCTCCACCCACTCCAATCCATCCTACACACAGCTACCTGATTAATCATCCTGAAATACAGCCCCAGTCTCCTTGTCCACCCCCAGTTATAAAACTTTAAAAGACCTCACTGTCTTTGGAATTAAGCACAAGCACTTCATCCTGCTGCTCAAGTAACTTTACAGTGGAACTTCAACCCATCCATTTAGATTTCTCCATCACTGCTCTCTATCGTCCAGATAAACCAATGTAATGAGGAAGAAATCAAGAAAGATCCAGAATTAGTCCTTTGCCTAGAAGTTCAGGCATGCATATTATTCATGGGTAGGGGTGTGGGAAGGTCAGGAAGTGGCCCAAAGGCAAAGAGGACTGTCCAAGACAAGACCTGCCAATTGCATAGTTCTTTCCACAGCTCATTACTCTGTAAATAGTAGACGCTCCATGAATTCTTGCTAAGCAACTTGCTTTTACTGCATATTAAGCTAGGATTTTACATTTGGACAAATCTCAGCCAAAGAGCAGATGTTTTCTTATGTTTTCTAAATCACTGTGGCTTATTAGTCTCAGTATTCTGTTAATATAAACTCTGTTACAATTACATTCCCCAGGCTAGGACTCAGCTATATTTTTGATGGGGTGGAAGGAACAACTTTCACTGCAGCCACATTAATAACAGCATCCCTTTTCTCTTTCATCTCTCAGCTAACAATGTACCCATCTAGTCAATGAAAAATCTGCAGAGTCAGATTGTATGTTAGTAACGCTGTTGGGTATTTAGATTCTCATAAATGTGATTTCAATGCAAAAACAAAAATAGTAATAATAATAACTTGTCAGGGTTGTAAGTGTTCTGCAACATGAAAAAAAAATGTTTTTACAGACTTTACAGACCTTTTTCCCTACACCTGTTTTGTTTTGTTTTGTTTTAATTAGGCAAAGAAGGTATAGTGGAGGGATTGGCAAACTTTTTCTGTAAGGGGATAATTTAGTAAATATTTTGGCTTGTGGGACCTATAAACTTTGCTCAACCACTTACTTCTACCTTTATAGCAGAAGAGCAGCCACAGACAGTCTGTGAAGATATGGGGTGTCTGTGTTCCAATAAAATGTTAGTTATGGACACCGAAACTTGAATTTCATCTAGTTTTTATGTGTTGCAAAATATCATCCTTCTTCTGACTTTTTTCCTAACCATTTAAGAATGTAAAAAGATATTCCTATCTTATGAGCCATACAAATAGAGGAGGTAGGCTGATTTGGTCTATGGGCCACAGAACTCCTGGTGTAGCACTCTCCTCATTCCACAGGCGAGACTTTGTAGCTCAAAGTCAAAATATCTTGTGTCTGAAATTGCTCAATAGGGTATCAGAATAATCAGTGGAACCTTAGGCCATATCATCTGACAAGAATCTAGTTTACTCGCTCTACAGCAATGGCTCCCTGCATTCAGAAACATCTGAAAGGCTACCCATTCTTCCAAGCAATGAACACGTGGGGAAGATACTCTAAAATAAGACAAAGAACCACAAAATTTCACCTTCCCCAGAGGGTTATGAGCAATCGCCGACACTTCCCTAAAGAACTTGTGTAGGTTTGTCTTGACAAGGACTCTCTTCTTGGCCAGGCTTGAGTCTGGCTCCTCTGAACCCTCTTTATGACTAGGCCTCCTTCTTGGTCTGTAGTCCTTGCCTGCTGTGCCCAGTTTGGGGGGGGGGGTGGCGGGAAGGAAGATCCTGTTGTGCTGCTCATGGGACTTACCCAGCCTGTTGGGATGAGGATGGTGCTCCCTACAGAGGTCAAACACACAGATCCACGGCCTAAGAAGGGATTATGTGATAAGGGCACCACAGCACAGACCCCTGACCTTGGCCAAAAGTCTGTCCCCTCAAAATTACCACTGTGTTGGTGGGAAGTAAGCACTGATGGGGAAAGCAGCAGGAGTGACTTGGGAGAGTGCTCACTGGTTGATATCATGTTGGGTGACAGTGATGGTGACCAGAGGAGGAGACTGGGAGAGCTAAGATTCTAGAAATACCCTGAACCTGAAGGGTTTTTCCGGACAGTATTGATTTTATTGCCCTTGTTCAGATGTTATACTGGAATGTGAGCGTATGCTTTGGTAACATGAGGAAGGCCTTGATAGTCTTCATTGGGGGGCTTAAGTCAACAGAATCCGGGCTCTCTGGAGGATGAATGGACTGCCCAGATTGTGGATTTCTCACATACAAAGAATTAGTTTCTTGACACAGGTCTTGTTTGGTCCAGATTACTACTATTTATGCTCATGGAATTATTATAAAAGTCAGAACTAGTCAGATCACCAGGAAGAGCTTCTAGACTATCCAAGTCTCCAGACCTCTCTTCATTTGTTTCAGTCTTAAACTTCAAGTCTTTTTCTTGACTCAGTCTGAGATGGTGGGGCTCCTGCCATAAACTCATTTTATTACCCACTCCTTCTAGTTTGGGCTGAAGCTGTTCAGAGAGTGTGTCCCATCCCCGCTCAGCAGATATCTAAGAAGTCTTGTTATTTTCTGTCTTAGCACTTAGCTGTTCCTACTTCACATTTCAGAGCTTTTGGTGGAGATACTGTCTTTTTTTATATAATAATATTTTTTTTATTATATTATGTTAGTCACCATATAGTCCATCCCTGTCTTCTAAGAAACTATTTAAATATGAAAGATAATTTTCCAAAAACAGGTTTCCCTAGACTATGCCCTCAGCTTTGTTCTGTTTTAAGGATTCTATCTACCTATTAATGGCACGTTTGTGCCAAGTAGCATGGATATAAATTTTTAAAGGTCAGGAAATGAGTTCTAACCAATAAAGATCTTAGTGACATTCAGTGACCTATATCTGGACAGTGCACTATTAGTCCATAGAGACTGGCAATATAATTTCAATAAGGAAAAATGCCTGAACGTGTTTCGAGAAAAAATAAGCAGATATGGGTGACAGGGTTATGTGTGCGTGCACACGAGTCTGGGAATGGAGAGGATTGGAGATGGTGTGATCCTTCTGTTGTATTTACAAGGTCCTCTAATTAACCTTGAGCTTATTTCATCTGTGTCTGTCTGGACCTGACTGCTATCAACTCATTGGGAAAACTGAGGCAGGTGCTAGAATCCCCTGGCCTTTTATTTCTGGCTTAGATCTGACAAGAGGTTGGTTTTCCCCTGTGTTGACCTTAAGTCTTTTCTCTTGGTCAAAGTTTTATTCTTGACCTTCATCTGCCCCCACTCAAACTTGGATCCAAAGCCTGTTCTCCTCCAGACAGACCCACCTCTCACCCTCAGCTGCAGAAGGGTCTGGTGAGACTCCTTCCCTCCATTCACTCATTGGCTCCCTCCTCACCTAAGAATTTGCAAGCTTCTCCTATTAGGTAACCGACGTTTGAACTTTCTGGTCCAACTGACTTAGACCACATTAGGCCCCAAGGGCAGGTACCAGTCATTTCAGGCAGGTGAGAGTACTGTAAAAGTTCAATAAATAAAAATTTTAAAAAGCTTTCATTTGCATCGTGCTTACATTCCCCAGTCTGATAAGTTGCCAGTGATACTTACAGGAAAAAGGAAATGCTGACATTCTACGTGTCAGAAGGAAAATTTAGGCAGCAGCTAGGAAGTCATGACAGGAAGGCTTTAGAATATATGTGGATGCAATCCCAGGGTGACTGATCCGCTTCCCAGTACCTTAGTACTCCATACTCTGTGCCCTCACTGAAGGCTATCTATACATCCGGTCTCTATGCGTACGTTCATGACGTTAGAGGTCGTCACGGTTTTTCCCATTATTTCATCACTTCATGTGAGAATGCGCAGATAACCACAGCAAGGTCTGTCGAACCAGAACTCGAATGACAATCACCTTAAGGTGAGAATATACGGGATATAGAAAGAAAATACTAATTGGAGAAACAGCAAGCAAGGAATGTCGATTTTAGTGACGTTTGGAATGTAAATCAAAATGATATCCTAAAGGAGCTGGCGAGGGGACCCTGCTAGTCCTGTGATTGCTTTGCCGATATTAGAAGTCGTGCTATGAGCCCAGCAACTGCTGCTGTCGTTGGGGGAGCCAATTTAGGATTTGCTTCAGTAGCTGTAATTTAAGAGTAAGGGCGTTGGGATTTGAAGCTGAGCACTCCACAAGCATAAAACCAAGGAGATTTCTATCCGCACGGCAGAACCCATGGGCTCCCACCACAGCTTTTCCATTCTCTGTCATCTTTTTGCAATTAGAGAACAGACCAAGTAGAAGGAAATGATCACCTACCAGGCCCTTCTGAAAATTAGCAGCTCTGAGTCCCCGTGTTAGCTCTTTGAGCTTTCCTCCCTGGAGAGAGCCTGGTAACCGGGCATTTCCAGGCACTGACTGAAGCTCATTATCGCCAAAGTGGTTCTGTACTTCCATTTTATCCACCCCATTTCACAGATGGCCAAATTAAGGTCCTGTGAGGTTAAGTAGCTGGTCCAGTCTCACGGCAACTGAATTTCAAAGTCCTTGAACTGGAGATTAAGGTCTGTGCTTTTTACACCAGAAGCCATTTTCTCTCTCTCATCACAATATTTTGAGAGAATCAGAGGTAAGTAAAAACTGTGGTGTGAGTCTTAGGGCTCTAAATAAAATGCTCTGCAGAATCCATGTGAGATTTGGGAGCTAATGCTTTTTACCAAACTATTGAAAACAGACTCGACGGACTCTGGCTTGTTCTGGGATAAAACTCTATTTCCCTTCTCCTCTGCAGTCCTTTACCATTTCTGTGAAATACGTCCTATCTAAATAATAATTTCGATAGCTCTGACACTATTAACTCTTTCTCTCCATCATTCTAGTCTCACCATCATGAAGGGGAAAACATTTCTTACCCGTCGTAACTAGAAACTTGAGTTCCGTTCGGTGCAGGAAGGCAGGGGTTTTGATGTCCTTCCGTCTGCTTGTACATTGAGGATGACAAACTGAATACTATTAAGAATTTCACATCATGTGCTCTTCACGCGTTACCTCACCTCCAAAATAAGGTTCCAGCTGCATTTTTGAGGTTCCACAGAGTTGTTTGAAAGATAAATTTGATGGTACATGTAAATGATTTAGCAGCACTGAGTTAAATCTGGCATACGTTGTCTGTTCAATGTTAGCTTTATTTTTTTGTTTAAAAATATCCATACCTTTAGTGTAATATGATAGAAATTACATTTAGAGGGGCACCTGGGTGGCTCAGTCGTTAAGCATCTGCCTTCAGCTCAGGTCATGACCCCAGGGTCCTGGGATCGAGCCCCACATCAGGCTCCTCTGCTGTGAGCCTGCTTCTTCCTCTCCCACTCCCCCGGCTTGTGTTCCCTCTCTCACTGGCTGTCTCTCTGTCAAATAAATAACTAAAATCTTTTAAAAAAAGAAATTAAACTTAGAGCTAATGCAGAGAGTTAGGGTCTAGTCGTGGATCTACCATTGCGGGCTCCCTTGTCTATCTCTAAAAGACCTCCTTCCTCTCTCTCACGTGGCTACCAGTACCTGTTCAGTCTTCTCAGATTTATAGGAAGAATCAAATAGGCTCATAGTTTTCAAGTACATTTTAAAACAATAAAAATCCACGCATGCAAGTGTGAGTACTTATTCCAGGCACTCTCATCATTAAGTCACTGCTGTTGATAACAATGAGTCCATTGCCTTAAAATGGAACTGTGTGGTCATGCAAGAAAGAATGTAGCAAACTTTGGCTTTAGATTTAGAATGGAGTTCAATCCCAGCTCTACCATTGATTTGTTTTGAGGCCTTGGGGAAGTCATTAACCTCTTGGATCCTCAATTTCCACATTTGTTCAGTGGGGCTAATAAAGGCTTTTATAATAGAGGTTCCCATAAGAGCTGGGTTAGGGCTAAGGCTCAGACATCCCGAATATGGATCTAGGCAGCACTAGCTCTGCCTTCTGTCTGTGTCCTCTGTTTGCATCAGACAGAGAGAAAACTTGAATCCAGGCTATAACTGGGGTTTCAGTCAGTGTGGACAGAAGCCAGATTATAGGAAATGAATACTGAAAGAGAGAAGAATCTTAATAAGTGAGGAAGAATCACTACTAAGCACAACGAACCACTAAGTAAAGGAGACTTAACACACCCTGTATTATCCTGAAATGAAATTCAGAAATAATAGAACCGGCCTATACACATAAGGTTCTTAAATGTCCATATGTCCATAAAATGGCTTAACTATAACATGGAGAAATAAAAAGGAAAATATTTTATAATAAAACCATTTGGACTTCAGAAAGTGAAAGCTGGGTGGTGATAACACTAGGAGATTAAATGAAATAAGCAGAAGCTTACACCTTTGTGTAGAATCCCACCACCACAACCGCGCTGACTCACAAGTCTATAATATCGGCAACTCACACATCACGAGTGGTGTTGCCATTGGTGATGTGATTTTCTGAAATAAACAAATCCTGATGATGTTCTGAACAAGAAGAAATGTAATGTTTTCTCAGTTTATACAGTAGTTCTTAGGAAATTCAGTGTATAATAAAACTGTGCCCCCCAAAAAAGTATCATGCTGATAAAAAACAATGTTTTGCTCCTAGGCTTAGATAATGATGGTCTTTCTTAAAACTTTTTAAAAATGATTTATTTATTTTAGAGAGCTAGAGAGCATGAGCAGGGGGAGGGGCAGAGGGAGAGAGAGAGAGAAGCAGACTCCCCACTGAGCGCAGAGGTGGGGGGTTCACTCCCACAACCCAGAGACCATGACCTGAGCTGAAATAGAGTCAGAGGCTCAGCCGACAAAGCCACTCAGGTGCCCCTAGATAGTCTTTCTTTATCTAATAATTGTCTAGGTAGACATTGAGAAGTTAGTGGGTACAGGACAATTCATTTTGGGGGCAGAACTGTCCCACATACCACAGGACTTCTAGTATCCCTGCCCCAGTTGACAAAGAGCTTCCCTGATCATTGTAATGACCACACCAGTCCCATAAACTTCAAAAACACTCCCTAAGGGCTAGCGCCATATCCACTGAGAACTACTGACCCCATCAGTCAGTACGAACTTAACAAAATCATAAATGATAGTAATCAAAGATCTTCACAATCTGTCCCTTTTTCCTGGCTCCTGTTTCATCCTAGAAATCCTAAACCACTTTCCCTCTTTCTGTCTCGTTTTAAATCAGAATCTCTTTTTAGATTATACTCTGACCACATGGAGATTCATATTTGGCAAGAATACTCTGCCGTTTTTCTGTGTCTTTTACCCACAATTATATGTTAATACCCTATCCATCTGTAATTTTAGTACCGTTTCATAGAGGAGAAGACTGAGTAAATAAATCCGGGTAACTCACGCAAGGTCACGCTTTAGCCTGTCTGCAGAGATTGATTAGAATCTATCCTTTGGGTCTGACCACTGAGCCCCTTTTCCTCCCCCTTCCCTCACAGACCTGTAACTTCATTACCCTTTTAAAGAAGGAGTGGGTGGGAGAGCAGGTAAAACCTCAGTTGCTGTTTGCTCTATGTTAATTCCTTTAGGAAGGAATCAGTGGTGGAGGAGGAAACTCCCCCCCACAAAGGATTTCCATTCATCCAAGCTCCACCCTTCCTCCCTCTTCTGCATGATTCATTGCAACCTAGCTCTCAGAGAGCTGCTAGCCGCCACACCACCCTGGCTGCTGCTCCATTGAGAGCAAGTCCGTCATTGAACCTGCTCAAATGTTCCAGTGGATGATGAACACACCCGGACTTGACAAAGCAGGGTCGGGCCACAGACTCATTCAGCCGGGGACAAGACGTGCACCGTGCTTCCTGTCTCCCTCCTTTGCAGAGATGTGGCAGGGAGTGTAATAAAAAGTAATGATGTGGAAGAGAGCATGCTGTTGCCTTCCAGGGGTCAAGTCAGTACAATTTGTGCAAGGTCCTGACATTTTCACTCTTTTTTAGTACAGGAATACTGGACTAAAAAAATACAGTGCCAAAGAAAAAAAGAAGAACAAGAAGAAGTAAAGGCACAAACCGAGGTCACCTGAAACACTGTAAAATAGATCCTATATGAACCATCCCAATATATCATGAAGATTGCTTTTCAGAACGAGAGAGGCAGCTTGTGGGGACGGCCACACTGTGCCGTCTCTGTGAGTGACAAGGGTCCCGCTCTTCTTAATCACTGTGGGCCATTCCCATGAGCAGCTATATATCAGCTTTCACTTTTGGAAAGCCGTTTTCTAATGGGCCAGGTGGCTTCTTGCTTATTCTGATAAAGAGACCTACTAGTTCATGAAGTGATTCCAAGGATTTATTCAGTGTTTTCTGAAGAAGGGCACAGTGCCCACTTGGGAACACACATCAGGCCGTAGGTAAAGATGATGGCAGTTTATAAAAACATTTTCAAAGCTTCCGAATGACTGATGTATTCCTGAGGGCTCTGAAAATGAAAAGTAGAACTTTGCAGTCTCCAAATTGTCATGATTGTGGCGGGGACCTCCTTGGATAGAAAATGAGTCTTTTAAAGGCTTGACTGCAGGGTTTATTAAGATTTTATCATCACCTAGATGTAGTCCAGCGTCTGAATGCCAATATGAACATGCTATTTGCAACATTAAGAAAGTTAAATAATCTCTCCACTTGTTTCCATAGCTATATACACGCCTGCTTCATAAGGTTATGGGGAGGATTTTATCAGTTACAAATGGCTGACGTGTGGACAAATCTATACAGTAACCATCAGGGAAGCTAAGACACTATTAGAGGCTGATGTCGGGCAGACAGGATAGAAATATGGCTCCAGACATTTTCATTTGAGGGCTATAAAGAGGCCTTAGCTACCCCCACATCTCCTGGGGTTGTCATTATCCTTGATACTGTTAATAGCTTCCGCTTGCTTAGTGACTTCTAGCTCACAAAGTCCTCATTTTATTCTTATTTAACTCACCCTAAAATTCTACGAAGTTATCTACTATGATACGGACAGGTAAAACTCTCTAGTCTTTAAATTAAGGCCTATGTTTCTAAAATACCCCTTTTTAAATTTTCGGTAAGACCAGCACTGGTGGAAATTTAACATTGGCCATGAAGGCGGCACATTACGATCAAGATTTATGTCTCTGTTTACTATGCTCATGCTCACCCTATAAAAGAAATGGGACCGAGATTGTTTTTTAATCCGATAGGGAATGTTGCAAGGGCAATGATCTTAGAATAACACAGTCTTATTTTTAGCAATGAACATTATGTTTTTAGGCTAAAGATTTATTGCATTCACTCGTTCAACAAATACTTGTTGAGCACCCATGCCAGGCACTTTGCCAGGCAGTAGGGACACAATGGCCAACATTTTTGTTCAAATATCCACAGTATATTGAACCATTCTACTAAACCAGACAGAAAAAGATAAGAAAAATAAGGTCAGGCTGTTTTAAAGATACTGAAAATAATCCTAATCAGCAGCATCTAGTGATCAATGAGGCAGTTCAGCAGAAGGATAAGAAGCATAAAGTGTTACCATAATAGGTACATAAAGATGCATTTTTGAACAATTAGGATAATTAAAGCATTTGAAATAAAATGGCAGAGATACAGGAGGGGAACGTGAGAAAAGAAAATATCTTGATGCCATTCTCGTCCTCTTTCCTCTCCCTCCAGCCCCTGACCCAGCCTGCCAGTCCTTGTTCTGTCCAGCATCCCTTTACTGGCCTCCTGACCTCAAATCTGATGAGCACATTCAACCAATTCTTCCCAGCCTAGTTAATCACACTGAACATATGCAATATGGTCGTCCTTGGAAGGGAGTGATCTCCAAGGTCAGACGAGACCTGAAGATCTGTGGCCGGCAGATCCACTGTCAGATCCTGATCTTTTTGAAGTCTTGACTGTCAAGGTAATTAAGGACCATATATAGTACTTTTCAGGGTCATCCTACATGTTAGACTTGGGAGTTTACGTCCTGAGACTGTGCCAAGTCACAGTCTTCAGAAGGGCTTTCAGCTTCTGAACCTCCTGGACCATGTTGGACCCAAAAGCATGTTTACAAATATTATTGGTATCTCATTGTCTCTAGTTTAAAGGGAAATTAGGGATAGAGCTTGAGCTTTCGATGCAATCCAGGACCTGTCACTCAAAAGCTTTGTGGTCTCAAGCAGATTATTTCATCTAGCCAGGCCTCAGTTCCCTCATCTGTAAAGCAGAGAAATCTCTGCTACCCTCATAAGATCATTATGAAGATTAAATAGGGTGATACTTGGGAGAGTGCTTTCACCAGAACTTGGCATTCAAGAGTTTGCCAGACATGCATATGGTACCCCATCCTCCCACATCCCCTCCAGAGAGAAACTGGCTTGCTACGCCCCTACTAACAGCCACTTTGGTGACCTGACACCCCACCTTCCACTCATCCACAAGGACATAGTCATCTGACCCAAAAGCAGCCAATGCCTAATCTAGTAGCAACCATGACCAATCAGACTGGCTCAAAAACAAACAAATTAGCAAGTAGGGTTTATGAAAGTCTTTTCTTTGAAACTTAGATTTAGAAAAAGGGAAGGCTGAAATAGTTAACAATGAAGAAGGCAGAAGATAAAAGGAAGCTAAATGTTTTGGTGGTATGGCAAGCCAAAATTATGGGTGGACATAACTTACAAGCAAGCAGAAAATGCATAGAGTAGAGACCAAGAACAGCAATAGAAAAAAGGAGAACAAAGCAGACATGCAAAAAAAGAGAAAGAGTTTGAAGAAAGGACACAACCTTCTCTCAGTTCTCGAGCTTTCTGATCTGATTCTGTTTCTGTTCTATGGGAATCCTTAAGAATAGCCCCCTTTTTATTGAGATAGCTTGGTTGGGGCAAAAGAGGTCTGATGAGGCACTTGATAAATGTTAGTTCCCTTGTCTTATTATCTTTTTAATTATTTGTCCCATCATTTATTCATGCATCCATTCATTAATTTATTAAGTTAAATAATTCTTGACCACCTGCTCTGTGCCAGGTACATTCTATCCCCATCTTTGTACTAACAGCTTAACTTGTATCTTGCTGAAATGATAGATTGTATTTATCTAGGCATCCGAGAGGGAGATGAGAAACACAGAGGAGTGATAAGTGATGTAATGATGAGGGTGATATTTGGTGAATTAGTGGAAGGCTCATTGAACTGGTCATGGAAGGGACTGCCCTCTCTAATTCTGAGCAGCTCATCCCAGCTAGCTCCAGCCATCAGCCCCAGAGGCCAGAGGAAACAACCAGGCTAAGATCTGAAATTGTTCCTTCTATGCCTCTCCCAACATGCAACCTCAGTGGGTGCAGGGAGGGACCTTCACAACATCTCCCCCTGATCCTGCCCTCTGAGGCTCACGAAATGTGTTTCTTTTTCCCCTGCTCATTCCTAAGACTTTCTCATATGCCATCATCTGTCACAGGGATGTTGACAGCTCAGAGTAAACCAGCTTTAATTCTATAGATTATTTTCCTCTGTCAGCTTAAGGGGGAAAAAAAAAGAAAAAGAAGTCTGCTCTCCTTGAAGGTGGGTAAAGAACCAGAGACATAAAGAGACAGTGTCAGAGATCTTGGGGCAATCAGCTTGTCTGAAGAGTTCTGTAAGCTCAGGTTCACATTAGTGTCCAAATGTTAAACAAACAGATGGCTTGTCTCGTGGATGTTTGTTAGTTTTACAGCGCTGCGTTGGCCGTGTTTGAAAAGAGCTGCTGCTGAGAACAGATATACATTGTGCTCTTACCCTGTAGATGCCTGGAGTCAGCCCATCCAGGTCACAGACTCCAACCTGGTTCTTCAAAACTGGCCACGGGAGTGGGTAGCCTGTTTTCAGTATTTCCAAAGCCTAACAGGTACTGCCTGTTTATCCGCAAGAAGACGGAACGCGCTGCCAAAGCATCCCACATCTTCGGTTTGGGCTGGGATGATATTAACCCAGGCTGGTTGTATTTGTCACTTCCCAGCAACCAGTAACCTGACTTGGCAATCATGGGCCTCTTTGATTCCTGCCCAGTGGGCAATACATTAATCGTTCGATTAAACACAGATCATTTGTTGGATAGGTGAGAATCTTTCAGAAACAGGATGGGAGACCATGAAAGGTGAGATTGGTGGGGAGAGAGATGGAAATATTCCACCAAGACTTTATTGGTAGAGCATTTCAGCTTTCCTGCATTCAGGCTGTGAAAAGTACCCTCAAGGGGTTCCTGCCGTGGAAACACTCAGTTAATGGTCCAGACTTTCGCCTTCCAGCATGTTCTAAAAGGTCCAATCAGGGCTCCATCAAGGCCGGGCTGGATCCCAGTGAGACCACTGACAGGATGAACCTTCTTCAAGAAGAAAGAGGATGAAAAAGGGAATGTTGTCAGTAGGGAAATTTATTCCTGGCTGGCCACGAAGTGTTAAATCCCCTCTTGGATTCTCTGCCTCCTGTTTGTTTCATGCTTCTTGCTGATGGAGCCAACAGGAGCACTGCAGCCGCTGCAGGCAATTAGCCGCTGCTCCCGAGGTGGGGGAGCCTTCCCGACGGTAGATGGCAGCACAAGCCTGTGTTTGAAGCCAAGGCTCTCCTTCAGGGCAGCCGCATTAGCCCACCCCAGAGGTTTTTATTCCCCTAGAATTTTAACCAATTGTGTTACATCTTTTGTCTCCAAAAGGACAGAAATAGGTTTCCCCTTGCTCTGTAATTGATTTTAAGTTTCCTTTTGCTCTAGCTCTGCTAAAAAGAGGAAAGAACCCTATTTCAAAGGTTGACCTGCTTGAGACTTCCATTAACTGGGCCAAATAATTACACCCCGAAGACAAACCTGTCCTCTGAAAACCACTCAGGAGCAATGCTGGTGCTAGTTAACCCGCTGACAGGCCTCTGGGGAGCAGTCGTCTGCCCTGGGGATGTTTTGGCCTTTGATTCCAAACCAAATTGTTTGCTTATTGAATGAGAATCATCTGCTGTTACCATCCCCTCCGGACTGGTTGGCATATTTTAAAAAGGGATAAATTTGCCCTTTGGCTTCAAGGCCCCATGACTGGATTCTCAATTGCCTTTTTTTTTTTCAAGTAATAACATCACCTATTGAGGACAAACATCCTCAAATGTGTATTCAGTTATTTGTTCAATAAATAAACAATATTATCATTTTCATGCTCTTCCGTGACTCCCTGTTGCTTGTGACAGCAGCTCCCCAAACAAGGATGAGTCCTCGGCCTCGGCTTTCTTCTAGCTTCTGGAGAGGATGTGTGCATGCGGCTACGCTCTTCCCCATCCCTTCACTTGGCTCGTGTCCCTACATTCTCCAGTTCTCCATTTGTCACTTTCTCCCATACATCTGTCAATTGTCAAGGTCAAGTCCAGATAAGATACCTCCCATAACACCCTGAACTTGCATCATTATTGTCTTTTTAACATTATGTAATGGCTACCTATTGATGAATCGGTATCTTCCCCCCACACCCCCACCCCAAAGATTATAAGCTTCTCAAGAGCAATGTCTCCATCTGGCTTACTTTACCTTATAGCCCATAGCATGAACGTGCTTCATCAATATTTATTGAATTAAATCATTGTAGTACTAATAACATAGTGTGACTTGGAAGCTTACTTTTTCCTTCTTTATATCTTTTAAGAAATATTTTATTCGGGTTCCCAATTGGCAGCCCTTACATTTATTCTCTTACCTCCTAATTTTTTATTCTTTTATGTAAATGTAATTATATATGTCATGTATTGCAAAGTCTGGCTTGCCTATAATTACAGGCTTTAGGAGAATCCGCTGTGACCTTTATCTTTCTGAGGTGAATTAAGACCAATTGTGTTGTGCTGCTTGTTTTAAAGTGATGCAATCTCCTTTCTCCCTAGACATCTGGCTGGTATCATCCAATTTTGCCAGTTTAAAATGATAGGCAGATTCATCCAACCATTTAAAAAGCAATAAACTTTAAAATCGATTATAATAAAGTGGCCAACATCTAATTTGGGGACTCAGAAAGTCCCCGTGTATGTATTTCTTACCCTGCCTTGCCACCAGGGAGGGATCAATTGTTCACCTTCCTAAAATGATTGCCCCGAAAAAGAAACAGAAGGCATACCTCTGAGAGGAAGCTCGCAGCCTTGGGCTCTGGTCCATATGAGTCAAGGCGGGACAGATGACTTGGGCCTGGATCCTGAGGATGTGGACGTGAGAATGGGAATGCTCCCCAAGGGCTCTGGTGCTTCTGGAAGGTACACTGCAGAGAAGAAGGTAAAAGGGCCGTGAGGATGGACCAATTAAGGATAAATCCGGTCCTGACTTAGATTTGGTGATTCGGTTTAGCAGATCTGGGAGACACGGAACTGGGAGGTGGGGATCCAGAATGCATCGTGGCTTAGGCCCCCTTAGGGTCAGGGGGCTTCACACTTCAGCCGCCTGGTGAGTGTCTCTGACGAACAGAAGGCGGGTTCTGTTCGTGGTTTGGTGTTTTCTTATTTGAGCTTGGTTCCAAGCAGCATGCTGGCCTGAGAGACAGACTACCCTCTCGTATGCGAGAACACACAGTGGGGCTGCCTGTTTGCCTTCAGCTGGGTTTGAGTTGTGCTCACAATTTCAAAAGCAGTGGGGCTAGGGTGGGAGCCATGGGAATAGACCAGTCTCCCTGGCCTTGGAGTGTGCCTTGAGTGAGCATGGAGAAGGGGAGAAAAAGGAAATTTTTGCTAGCCCTGGTGTGCTGCGAGGCATTGTATTTTTCAATTTAAAAATTACATAGTGAGCGCTGAAGTATTTGAGCATCCGTGGGGTACGGTGGGAGCATTTGAACCGGGGAGGCGGGGGCCTGGGTTTGAATATTTCTCTGCCAACTTCGTGAGCCCTCGGGCAAAGCGTTTAGCCTTTCAGTTTTCCTTATCAGCAAAACAGATAAATATGCCTCGCTTCCGAGATTATAGTAGGGCTTAAAAATTAGTGGATGTCCATGCTATAACATGGATGAATCTTGAAAACATAATGTTGAAGAAGTCAGTCAACAAAGGGTCACATTTATATGATTTCTTTTATATTATGTATCCAGAATAGGCAAATCACGGAGACAAAGTAGGTCTGTGGCTGCCAGAGGCTGAGCAGGTGGGGCAAGTGGAAAGTGATTGCTAGTGGGTATGGGCTTCTTTTTGATGTAATGAAAAGGCTCTAAAATTAGATAGTGATGCAAGTTGCATGGTTCTGTGAATGTACAAAGTGAATTGCACACTTCTTAAAAAATGAGCTGTATTGTATACAAAATTATATCTCAGTAAGACTCTTTTAAAAACTCTCCGCAACATTAAGAAAAACAATGTATATCAAATATTTGTGGCCCATGACATGTGCTCATAAATGTCCTTGATTCCTCTTTTTTAACTAGGTTTTTTAATGTTTTTTATTAATTTTTTATTGAGGTATGACTGACCTGTCGTATTGGTTTCAGGTATGCAACATAATGATTAGATAATTGTATATATTGTAAAATGATCACCACAATAAGTCTGGTCAAATCAGTCACCTTACGTAGGTATAATTTTGTATCCTGAAATTTGACTGAATTTGTTTATTAGTTCTGTTTTGGGGTGGGGTCTTTAGGGTTTTCTATACCTAATAACATGTCATCTGCAAATAGTGACATTTTTACTTTTTCTATTTGGATGCCTGTCTTTTTTTTCTTTCTTTCTTTCTTTCTTTCTTTCTTTCTTTCTTTCTTTCTTTCTTTCTTTCTTTCTCTTTCTTTCTTTCTTTCTTTCTCTCTCTCTCTCCCTCTTTCTTTCTTTCTTTCTTTCTTTCTTACTTATTTCCTGCCTAATCACTCTGGCACAGACTTTCACGACTAGATTGACTAAAAGTGGCAGGAGTGGGCATCCTTGGCTTGTTCTTGCTTTTAAAGGAAAAGTATTCAGTGTTTCCCCATTGAGTATGATGTTAGCTGTGGGTTTGTCGTATATGGTCTTTATTATGTTGAGGTATGTTCCCTCTATACCCACCTTGTTGAGAATTTTATCATAAATGGATGTTGAAAAACTTACTTTTTCATATAACTATGGATCCAGTGTATTATTTTTTGAGACCTCTTATTCACTTGAATTTCAATATATTGTTTTGTTTTCAATTGGGGGAGGAGAGAATTATAATTAGAAAATACAGAGAACTGTGTGAATCACTAAGTCATTGGAACTTGTCATGGATATCATCTGTATTATGGTTTTCTATGAGGGAAAATTTGTCTGAGTATCACAGCTTATAGGATCAAGTTTAAATACCCTTCTTGGGCATTGAGTTATTCTAGAATCTGGGCTTATTTTACCTCCCACCTTTCTTGCCCAGTTGGTACTCTGCTCCCCCATCAGGTATGTCACTCACTTTTCCAGATTTATGCCAATCTCCTCTCATTTTTGTGACTTATTCTAACCCTGGTGTGACATCCCTGGTATTTCTGTTCATGCAAGTCCCCCACAAATGCGCTCAAGTCCTCTCTCTCCTAAGAAGTTTCTCCCTACCATTGAAACCCACACTGATTCCCCATCTCTAAGAGCCTACCCCTAAGGATCTGTATCCAGTGACCACGACTTCTGAAATCAAAATCACAACTAGGTTAAAATGGACAATGCTAGGAAAACAGGCGTTATGCTAACTGGAAGTATAAACTGTACATTCTGGTTTTTTTCTCTAATTATTTCTGGTTTATGACCATGTTCTCTCCAACCAAAACATAAGCTACTCAAAGAAAGCTTCATGTTCTTTGTCTCTGATATCTTGCAAAGTTCCTGATATGACCCTTAGGCATACAGTACAGACTTCAGAAGTCGATTTGTATGGAGTGGACCACTCCATAAGCTGACCGATCCAGAATACAAAATTAACACTAAGCAATCTATTATTTCATCTTTTCCTAGTCTCAGACTTATCACAAGAAGAGTGGGACCTAAGAAGCCAAGAGGTGCCAGGCCTCTGTCTCTTCCTGATACCAGGACTTTGGGCTTGCACTTTAACAGGGATTCGGTGTTTCCCCTGAGGATACCTTTCCCCATCCCTGCCCCATCTCCTGTGTAGATAGGTACATGTGAGAGTCTGCAAAACCCTCTCTGATTTAGGCATTGGACAAATAAACCTGCCTGTGAATGGGATAGTCACTTAATTCTGCTCCATTTCCTGAGCATTCAACCAAAGGAAGATGTAAAGTGCGATGGCTGTGTCTCTAGATGGCTCACAAATTAAAAACCAGAAGGTTTTCTGCAGTTTCCAAAGCAAAACCAGAAAAACTGAAAGATGACTGGTAGGATTAATACATTTATTGGCATTAGGACATTGTTATTTTATTGCAGGTATCAGAGTGACATCATTTTTCATAAAGACGCCGTAAGTGCCTTTGAATGTCATAAAAGGTGAAATTCATTCTCATGAAAATTGAAGAGAACATTGCAAAGCTTTAGTCAAAAGGGGACTAAATGATACAAATGATAAAATGTACTGGCTTTAAATTTCTGTCCATAAACCAGGAGTGAAACTACAGAGAATTAGGCTTGAGATGAAGACTGTAATATCCTCAAATTAGTTTAGGCATTCCTCTAATCTCATTTTTTCATGGTGTAGAACTATTCATTGGGAAATCTGTTTTCCTTCATTGGCCAATATTTCAGCTGCCTACTGCCCGAGTGAAAATACTAAAAGAGGGAGGGCAAGAAGATGTGAATGGAAATAAGTCTTATTGGAGGTGGCAGAAGCAGCTCACTTCTCACTAAGGCACACAAGACCAAAGATAGAAAGCAACCCATGTGTAAAAGTCCTTTGCTCAAAATATTTAGGCTCTCGTCGGCTAAACAGTCAGAAATTCTTAAAGACAAATCCTAGAATCCATCACACACAAATTCCTTTTTCAACTGGCTAGAGTGATAAAGTCTGGACAAGAGTTTAGAAATTCCTTGCTATTATGTTATGTCATAGTTTCTCCCCCCACCCCCAACTTGAACCCCACTAGAAATTCCTTCTGCTGCCAAGAGACTTGGAAAACCTTTACATTATTAATTTTTCCATGGATTCATTGTGTTTTGGAAGCCTCACAAGCTGAGCACAGAGTTTGAGGGCAATAAAACAGTCAGGACAAATGGCAAGCACACAGTTTGGCACCACGGGATGGAGCGTGCATCTGTGCATTCCCGTCTGTGCTGCCGGAAACTTCTCAAAGCTGGTCCTCACTTTTAAGTTACTCCGGCAAATGGTCCTTTGGTTACTCAATGGTAGGAAGCCTTTAAGGAGACAGGCAACATTACAGCCAATGGTTCTCAGTTTTCATGGGTGTATAGCTAGTACCTGGGAGGCTTGCTAAATGCATACTGTGATTTGTCAGGTGGGGGTCTAGGACCTAAGCACTGCATTTCTAATAAGCTCCCAGATAAGGCTGATGATGCTGGTTCGTGGACCACACTTTGAAATGAAGGGGATTGGCTCGCCTTCTATACCAGGCTGGGCTTCCTGCAATTTACTCAATGTCTGCATTTGACTTTATTAAAATAAATTTGAGATTAGTCCAGTTCACACTGTTGGAAAAAATAAAACCCAGTTCATTTCCATTTGGGGCCAGTATTTACAAGGAAGTAAAATAGGTATTAATTAACCCAGGGAAAGAGGTGGGTGGGCGAGGAAGAATCCTTTGATCTTTTGCTTAAGCGTTTTTCATTCTCACTTCCCAACTGTATATTTTGCTTCCTTGTTTAAAGTAGCCAGTGCCAATTTTATCTTGCAGTTTTATTACAAAGCACATCTTAGCTAAGTAAAAATCAGTCCCAGAAATGTCACCGGAGCCCATGTGCGTCAGGCACAAGGATTAGACAGAGCAGAGCTTTGCATGGCCTGTTTTATTTTGCTCACCCAGAAAGAATCTCATGTTCAGTCCCAACGCAGATGTCATTTGGGGTGATATTTTATAGAAATTCCAGTAATTAAACTCACTAAACTATGACCAGCTGGTGTTAACTCTCCTGTTAGGTCACAAATTGCTTCCTTCTCTTGTATAAGAAGATATGTAAGAGTTCCTCCGTTCTGAGTTAGTTACAAGCTCTCAGGAAGATGACCGCAGAAGGCACGAGCTCAGCATGCAGAGTGACCAGAAAGGGATCTGTGTGCATATGTGTGTGTACTGTCCAAGGGCATATCCACATACACAGGCTACTGGAGATTTTAAAAAACAACAATAGTAAAGCCTGAATTTCAGATGTTGCAGCAATATTAGCATCATTACCTAAGGGAAGCATCTCCCCCAGGGGGGAATAAGAAAGTAGTTTACCAAAAGGTCCAGAGAAGGTCAGAAGAAATCCAAATTCCATTTTAAAAATGGCATTGAACCCTTTGATCACTCTCCCAAATCTCTCCCGTCTTTGAACTTCTAGCATTGAACCTGCTATTTAGCCTCAGTGGCCATTTCATACTCGACAGCCACACGTGAAAGTCCTGAAGGCCAGGAATGATTTTTAATGCTTCCTCGGAGACCCCTACAAACCACCAGGGGAGAAGTGCTTGTAGGAACCACATAACCTGCTATCTTTTAGATTACAGTCATCTTGTTAGTTGTACAGGGAAATTGTCTTAAAGCATACAGAAAATGCAAAAAGAAAATAATTCAGATCACTTGAGACAAAGTCGCTTAAGGTTGGGAAGGGTGTTGGGCACCAGGCATTCTCAGAAAGGCATGATAGCATAACTTCCCCTTTGTGTAATGCAGTCTTACTAAACTCATTGCAAGTTTAAATTCATATACCTTTGAACGCCTCCAGTTCTCAGAATTTTTTCTACAGTTATGCCCATGTATGCAATGATCTATGGACAAGGATATTCATTGCAGCATTGTTTTTGGTAGCAAAATACTGAAAATGTGCATTAGTATAGGAATGATTAAATGAGTTCTGGCATGTTCATCTATTAAAGGATGATGCAATCAAGAAAGAGAAGGAAATGAGCTCCAAGACACACTGTTAAATTGAAAAGAAATCAAGGTATATAACAGTAGACATCATTGATACATTTCAAAAGGAATGTATATACACATAACTCATTATAAGCGCACAGAATTTCTTTTAAAAGATATACAATAGGGTGGCTCAGTCGGTTAAGTGTCTGACTCTTGATTTTGGCTCAAGTCATGATCTCAGGGTGCTGGGATCGAGCCCCACATGGGGCTCTGCACCCAGTGGAGAGTTGGCTTAAGTTTCTCTCTCCCTCTCCCTTTGCCTCTCCCCCAGCTCTCTCCCTCTCTCGCTCTAAAATAAATAAATAAAGCTTTAAAAATTTTTAAAAATAAAAGATGTACAATAAACTAGAAACAATAATTGCCTCTCATAAGGGAAATGTCAGTTAGAAAAGAGCCTTCATGTAGGCCATCCTGAATAGTTTGCGTGGTTTTTACCCCGTATCTACATTAGTTTTTAAGATGCGTTTTATAGAATTACTGCTCAGGAGAAGAGAACATCCTGAGGGTATTTTGGATACCACGAAAGGAACGGCGTCGTGCAACACGCTGGTCGTCATGTCCTCATTCTGCCTCAGGATGGCAGTCTAGTTCTTCCGCACTTTCATCGCTCCCGTGAAAATTTAATTTGGATTTCCTCTGGATGTTCTCTGACTTCATCTGCAACGTCTGAATCCACAGTGAATTCAATTATTAAGGAGCTTCTTCCCCAGAAGGAAGACTTTGATTTTATTCTATTTAATCCACCTGATCTTTTTCTTTTCTTTCTCTCTCTTTTAAACTCTTGCCAGCACCCTACTGCCCCTCCCCAATACACCCTCTAAAATGGGGTTTTCGCCTTCCCAGCTGGATAGGTGGTCAGTTTCCAGGCTGTTCCCACGGCTAGGGAATACCATTTAGACACCTACCTGTGATGTATATGCCTTGTTTTCTCATTATTTTAAGTGGTGTTTTTATTTGTATTCTCTTCTTAACTCCATTCCCTTAGTTCGGTATATTCCATCTATACCCATTATGGTATTTTTTCCCCAGTAGACTATTTCCTCCAACAAAATTTTGTGTGAATAAATAGGGTCAACAAGGGCTTCTCTGGGTGGGGGGTTTGGGGGAGAGACAGACCCACCAACATGCTTTTTCTCCCCGCTGTACGCATGCCCCTTTCTCTGCACTCTTTCCCCAACCCACCCTGTGGACAGTTTTAAAGTGTCACCAATGGGTGCCTGCGTTTCCACAATAAAGTTTGAAAGTCCCTGTCCAGAGCAAGGAAACAGCAGTAAGGGAAACTCAAGCTCGAGTCAAAAAAAAGGGGAAAAAAAGGCAAAGAAAGAGAAAGGCAAAATATCATGGTGAGCTAGGAGAAAATGTAGCTCCAGGATTCAAGTCCTCTTGTCTGAGCTGCAGAGAACGCCGAAAAACATTTTGTGCACCAGCCTTCCAGGAAAACCACAGCACATTAGTTGAAAGACAGCTGAACAGGCTTCTGCCTGCCAAAAAACCTACTATTTTTTAAAAGTGAGAATAAAAGGGTTTTTAACTTTTTTTATGATTCCAAGAAAAAAATGTTATCAAATAATTGGTTTCTTGACATTAATTTTTTTTTTCCTTTCAATTAATGAATCTCTGTAACTCTTGACAGGCTCTCCTTCTCCAGTCCCAGGCAGAACAGCCATAGGGTTCTAGCCTTTCAATGGACAGCCCCCTTCTGAGGTAGGAATATTTAGCAGAAAGCACCAGGGCCTTGGAGCCAGCTAAACTCCAATCTCAGGTAGGCCATGAATTTGGGCATGCTACCTAGCCACATTGAGCCTCAGTTCCCCCCTTATAAAATGAGGCTAATGTTTGGAGACAGCTTGGTGTAGTAGTCAGGAGACAGAGTCTGAAATCCAAATCCCAGCTCCCGCACTTTCTAGGTGTGTTATGTTGGGAAAGTCTTAACCACCCTCTGCCTCAGTTTCCCCTTCTTCAAAGTAAGGCAAATACCCTACCTACCTCAAAGGGTTATTAAAAAATTCAGTGACGTTATTTTTCTAAAGTACTTAATAAGTTCTATGTAAGTGTTTGTTAGATATCAATGCCTGGTAGTATTACATAGTGATACTTAAATTATACCAAAAGTAAGTAGAAGAGTAAATGGCAATTCCTGTGGATCAGGACTGGGTGTGAGGAGTATTACAAATGTGTGGTTCTCATCATAAGTCCTTCTGTCCTCTAAAATGTGATATTTTTATTATTATCCATATACAGGCATTTCTTTGATATTTTAAAAATAGTTTTAAAAATAAATTCACAGTACTAGATATGAGATATTGGTTAAGTTACTTAATCCTCCTGAATGTGTTCCTTCTCCCATAAAATTATGACAATATCCTCATTCATTGCTTGGTCCCTTCCGATCTCTTTCTTTCTGGAAGGAAGCACTGTTTCCAAAACACAGAGGATGACTAAGGATGTGCCCTTGGAAAGTAATGTCATCTTTCTCACTCTATTTTCATCCAGACAGCACTGGATCTCTGAAGTTCTTTTCAGCAACAAGGCCAAAGCCTGATACATTGTTACCTTTTTTAGCTAAGAAAAATACAGTGTATCGTGTTACAGGTGTGTAGGTTTGAAATCAACACAGGTCTCACCAGGCTAAAACCAAGGCCATGGCAGAACTATGTTCATTTCTGGAAGCACTGGGGGAGAATTCATTTCTTTCCTTTTCCTGCTTCCAGAGGCTGCCCTCATTTCTTGCTTCTGACCTTTCTACATCTTCAAAGCCGGTGAAGGCTGGTCCAGTCCTTTGACCTCCTCTCAGTCTGACCTCCTCTTCTACTTGTTTTTTCTCGGTCTTTAAACAACCCCCCCACCCACGCACACTTTATTTATTTTAATGGAGGTGAAACTCACATAATATAAAATTAACCATTTCAAAACAATGTAGTGACATTTGGTGCATTCACAATGTTGTGCCCCCACCACTACTTTCTAGTCCCAGACGTTTCAGCATCCCGAAAGGAAATCCCATGCTAAAGAAACAGTCACTCCCCATGCGCGGCTCTCCCTACCCTGTGGCAACCACCCATCAGCCTGGTTTCTGTCTCTATGGATTTACCTATTCTGGGTATTTCATATAAATGGAATCATATAGTATGTGGCCTTTTGTGTCTGGCTTCTTTCACTTAGTGGTTTTGAGGTTCACCCATGTTTTAGCATCTGTCTGCACTTACCTCCTTTTTATGGTTGAGTAATATTCCAGTGCATGACCTAGCACAGTTTCTTTACCCATTCACCCATTGGTAGATGTCTGGGCTGTTCCCACCTTTCAGCTACTGTGAATAGCGCTGTCATGGATGTGTTTGTGCATGTATCTGACTGCCTGTTTTTAATTTTTTTTTAGATAAATACCAAATAGAGTCGTTGGGTTGCATGGTCATTCTACTTTTACTTTTTTTTAAGGAACCACCAAACACGTTTTCCACAGCAGCTGAGCCAACTTACCCCTGATTTTAGTACATCTCCCAAGAGCTACAGTCCCTCCCTTTCATGTAGCCCCCTTCTGCTAATATCTTCCAGGATCACAGGGGTTCCTCTGACATTTCCTAACACAGAAAGCCCAACTAAAGAATATCCTACATGTGCAAAACTGCCAGAAACTCCTAGGAGATTGACAAGACTTTCTAAGGAGATTTAGACCTTTAGAAACTTTGGTACAGAGCTGCTCTGTAACAGACACAGGCTCCAAATATGTTAGGTGTTTTGAAAGTGTGAAAAATAGTGTAAGGTCAAATGAGCCAGCTGGCTTTTAGAAGTTGAAAAGCAAAACAATGACAATTTCACAGTCTTCCTATTTCTTTACATCAAACCTCTTACTCATTTAGCAAAAACATGTTAACTGCCTGCTATTTACGTAGCATTGTGCACTGATGAAATAGCCCGATCCCTGTTACCAGAGAACTCGTGATGTAGATAGGAAAACAGATGGTAAACAGATAATTATGTGCGAATGTGACAAGTGCTAAGAACAGGGTATGGACAAAGTGTTATGGGCGTGCAGATGGAGGAGTTGATCATGCCTAAGAAGCTGAAAAAAGGCTTGACGGGAAAAGAGATTTTGAGCTTGACCGTAAAGTGGGTATGAGAATGTGGTCATCAGACATGGGCTGAGGCGTAGGTGGTAAGATCAAAGGCCTGGGAGTTCAGCAGTTACAGGACATAGTTAGGGATTCCTTAAATAGTCAAGTGTATCTAGAAATAATGGGTGTGTGGGGGGAACTATGAGAGGGTGAAACAGAAAGTAAATGTTTTCTTATTACCAGCCAGCACGTGGCCCTCCCCTTGGAAAGTAGCCACTCCCGACAGTGGGAATCCTTTGGGGTATCTGTAGCCCACACTGGCTTAGCATTGCACATGTAGGAATGTGTGCCCTCTTTCTGGGGGCATCATCTAGAAGATTCAAGACCTCACAGTGGTATTTCTCTGATTTTCTAAATGCATTTGTCAAAATCCTAGAAAGCTCCGTAGTGGAATATATAAACATTTAAGCTTTGGAATTAAACAAGCTGGGGTGACTGCTATTTTTAAGTGTCAGTTTTCTTACCTGTAAAATGGGCCTCGTGAAAATATTTGCCTCATGAAGTTTTAAGAGGATTAA
Organism: Ursus maritimus; assembly: GCF_017311325.1. Classification (NCBI taxonomy): domain Eukaryota; kingdom Metazoa; phylum Chordata; class Mammalia; order Carnivora; family Ursidae; genus Ursus; species Ursus maritimus. Next base: position 59,003,400 of record NW_024427107.1, on the reverse strand, counting down.
ATGACCAAAATGTGCATACAGTTCTTCATACAGTACTAAGTACATGGGGAGCATTTATGAATGTGGCCTAATGTTATTCTTAGTAAGAAGCTTTAGGGATTCAAACTGATTTGGTACCTGAGGAAAATGATATAATTCAACTTTCTTTGGGTTAATTGTGGCCTCAAAAGCTTCATCAATGAAATCCTGAGAAGATCTAAGTTTTTTCTTAGGAAGCTTAAGAGGAAAAATCTATGATTTCAGGTTCTTTGTAGAGGCCTAAATAGATTGCTTCTCGTGAGACTTTTCTAAGAAGTATTCTCAGCTGAAAGCACACATCACTGTGATGATATTTTCTATATTTCTTGGGCATTTCCCTGAAAAAAGGTCAAGAGTGACTAAGGGAGAGAACTCAAGCTTTTAATAACAGTAGTTTCCTATTGGCTAACAGAATTTCAAGTGTATTACATTAGTGCTTGCTATTCAAATCCTTGCAACTTTTTAGACTTGTACATTGCAGACCATCTAAATAACTCAGCAAAAGCAAAACCTGCCTTGAGGCACTCTGTCCTCAGGTGAATTTAAATTTTGAAAAGGGGAGATTATTCTGACACAGTTTAAAGGCTTTTCTCCAAAATCTGTCACAGGTAACAACTGTGTCCAGGCAGAAGTTCATTCCTTCCACTATGACAAAGAAGACAGACCAAAGAGATCCAGTTCACACACTGAGCATGCCTTGACTTCACTCAAAAAAGAACTGGTAAGAACCTTGGAAATATTACTAAATTTACATAAAGAGAAATATGGGCAGACAACATAAACAGATCATGGCCATATATGGGATGTAGGAAACATGTCTGGTTGATAATCAACGATAAATTTAGGAGAGCAGAAAATACTCTGTGTGTGTGTGTGTGTGTGTGTATACATATATATATATATATATATTTTTTTTTTTTTTTTTTTACATAAAAAGCATCTTTTCCTGATGAAAGATTTTTCTGGTTTTTGTTTTATTTGTTTGTTTTAACGAGAGCAAGAAATGCCCACCACCATGGCAATATATGACTAATTTGCCTAAACTTATTAACCATTAGCAATTCATTGATGTATAACTCTATTTCCTCTGATAAACCAATGAACAACTCAGGATCACTTCTTCATTTGCTCTATGGCTGTTTCAAGGCTATCCTTAGGCCTATAGTCTGCAGGAAATGTGCTCTGAAAATGTCTCAGATCTGCCCTCCTGAGTGTTGCATTTGCATCACGCTTACAAATGAGGCATAAGGTCTTTAGTTTAAAAATCAAACAAACCTTGCAGCCTTTTGGAACTTCCATACTTTAAATCTTGCCATTATATTTAGAAAATCATCCGCTTCGTCTTTTTTAATAGTTGGTTTCCAACTGACTGCTCAAAGAGTGGATTTTTCTTCAATGTCAAATACTCCGACATTGGCCTGGGTCATTTTGAATCTGTTCGCAGTGTTTGATGCCTCCAAACAAACAAGAAAACTTTGTACAGAAGAAAAACTATGTCTTAAAATTGGTTTTCTGTTCAATTCCAATAATTTACTTGTTTATAATTATCTTTCTATTACACTGGCTGTTTGTCTTTAGGTGAGAGACACTGAGCCTCATTAACCATCACAGCAAGCAAGGGGAATGTAGACCTATTGACCCACTAGCAAAGCCCTTGGGGGGTGTGGGGGTGTTGTAATTATGGGTTGATAAATTAAAAAGCTTTCACTGTAGTTTTCAAAGCAAGTCAAAATTATCTAAACAAAATAGTTTCTGTGGTTGCCTTTTTTTTTTTTGAGATTTGCTCTGATGTCCTAACCTTGAAGATTTATCCCTAAACTAAATTTCTGATTATACTGTAATTCTCTTTAAAAATAAATAAATAAATAAAAATAGTCTGCACTAGAAGCACTGAAATCCCACAAGAGGAAGGTGACTAGGTTACCAGAATAGAGTGCTGAATTTCCTACAACGATTTCAAGGGCCTGAGTACCACCCTCTAACCAATAGAAAGGCTCACAGTAATTAAGGTAATTAAGTGATTGCAATAGCACTACCTGTGAATAAATGGAGCAGACAGCAAGTAATTCTGGCAGAGCCAAAGCACCTTACCTTAGAACATGGATAACCTCAGCCCTGTGGGCAATGGACATCAGCCCCATTTTGAAAATGTTGAGGGACGCTTGAGCGGCTCAGTAGGTTGGGTGTCTGCCTTCGGCTGGGGTCGTGATCCCAGGGTCCTGGAATCGAGTCCCGTGTCGGGCTCCTTGCTCAGCGGGAAGCTTGCTTCTCCCTCTGCCTGCCTTTCCGCCCGCTTGTGCTTGCTCACTCTCTCTCTGACAAGTAAATAAATAGTTTAAAAAAATAGAAAATATTGAAAATAGCAATTTTGCCCTTACTTGGCCTTGCTGTGTGGTATCTCTTTCAATGAATGCATTTTCCCACCAACATTGATTTCCTTTGCAGGAGGTTATGGGGGAAAAGATAAAACCATAGTGACATTATTTTCTCACAAGGAAGTAATATGTCACTACAGCAGATGAAAATTAGTCCTGATTATCTTTCTGATAAGCTGAGACTATCTCAACTTGTCCTTAACAATGTCCTGCACTATCATTTTAGACAAAGTTATCAATGATTGGATAACCTTTATATATTATTTGTATTTTTCTTTATTCTATATTCTATGATATATTTTATATCCTATACAGTTTTCTTTATATGTCTGTGACTATATATACTTACATATACATGTTTATCATATTTATAGCCTACGTAATCCTTCCACCTGCTGATTTAATCTAAAAAGAAACGATTCAGGGGCTCAGAGACTAGGTTTTTCATAGGTTCAATTTTGCATGAATAATTTTTTTTTACTTCAACAAAAAGGACATCTCTTCTTATAATAGTGTTCCTAATTTAGTATCAGTTACAAAAATAAGAAACTGAATGTGTTAGGAAGGTGCAGAGATCCATTCGCATCAGAAAAATCCCAGGAAAGCATTAAAGCTGGCTTATTTTTTTTCCTGTTTTTTAGCTATATTGAGGAATAATGGCTAGACCAAAGAAAATGCATACGTTTCATGTGTACGATCGGATGAGTTTGGACACAGGCACATATCTGCGATTCCCGATCCCAAGCTTCCCAACACTAGCCAGCAACCTTTTAGGATCCAGAGGTGGGGACAGAGGGCCATGTTTGTGCTTCTTGAGGTTTTTCTGAACCAGTTCAAAACATTTCTGTCATATTCATATTTCATGGCAGTGGTCTATGTGGTTCTTTACATAAAAGATCTGAAATTTTCTGAAGGTTTTTTTGTATCACTATCTAAATTTTTCATCTTAAATTGTATTTTTTGTGCCTACTAATAGCGTAGCAGATATCAGGGATTTTGACATGAGATCATACAGAAACTCTTGCCCCCCAGTACACGACCATCTCCTCTAAAATCAACCTTCTCCCTCTTTCTTCACCTTTCTTTTCCTTCAGCACCAACATATAAAACAATAGCCAACTAACAGCATCCTTCAAGACTAAAATTTATTTCTAAGGAAGTCAAATTTCTTAGGAAAAAGAAAAAAAAAAACAATTCGCCAGACACTGTTCTAAATTCTTTCCAAGTGTCTTTATTTAAGCATGGCTAATCTTATCAAGTATTTTCTACGTAAAGAAACAGGCTCAGAGAACTTGCTTGACATACCCCAGGTCACACTGTACCAGAAAGATTTAGGATTTGACCTGTTCTGCGTTAACTGCAAAGACCTTATTCTTCCCATAACTTTCCCCTTCTCCAAAGACAGTGGTAAGAAGCAGAGTGGTGGGTGGACATTAGAATGGAGGGAATAACCTATTCAGAAATGAAGAAATGAGAATTTTATTATCTCGTTCCTAAAATAGAAGTGATTGGTAGGAATCACCGTGAGACGAAGAGTATAGGTTAGCATGTCACGCAGGACCCCGCCCAGGGTTGTCCTCTAAAGCACTGTCGTTATCTCTTTACTCAACTCTAATTTATCAGGCACTAAGTAAGAACCCAGCTCTGTGAGAGTCACCAATATCGCACAGTGAACAAGAGGGCTATTCAGAAGAACCAAACCATTAACAAGTAACAAACAAAAATAGACACAGAAACTAACAAACAAAAATAGAAACAAAACAGTTGAGGGATCTGGGTTTCTCTGCAAGTTGACATTTGGTTTGAGACTAAAGAATAGGAGGAAAACAACACATGCAAAGGCCCTAATGCAGGAAAGAGCGTGATTTGGAAAAAACTGGAGCATCAGGCTGCTAGTGTAGCCTTGGGAGCCCCCCCGGGTGGGTGATAGGAGTTGGTGCTGGAGTGGTAGATGGGAGCTGAGACCCAAGCAGGGTCTTTCAGCCAAGATGAGAGTGTCATTCCTCTCCCTGTATTCCACTTTCTTCCTTCTGTTACCAGCCAAGCACTAAGCTTTTTATTTTGCACAATGCCCTCCATCAAGAAACACACTGTACTTTTCATTCCAGCTCTTTCTGCAGAGTGGAACCCTCAGTTAACCACTAGAAGTGCTACTTGGGCACAGTGCCTCACATTTGCATGGGTTTTACAAATGACGACACACTTTAGGGCATCTTCTCTCTTTCTCACCACAACCAGAGTATTATTAGTGCAGTCTAGAGTCTAAGTGCCTGGCCTGGCAGGTGGTAAGTGTGCAGGGTGTGCATGTATTGTAAATGCCCCCCCCCGACCCAACCCCCACTCCTACGCCCCCCGCCATCCTGCAGATAGGGAACCTGAGAATCAGCGAGATAAAGCTACTTGTCTAAGATCACATATTTAGAAGAGGCTGAACTCAAATTTTGGATATTTCTTCTAAGTGCTTTTTCCCCCTCTACCACAGTGAATGAGTGCAAAGTGAAAGGAGGTTAATAAACCTGTTTCCACCTTACAGGAAAGGGTATCATGTACAGCGAGAGGAAGGTCAGTTTCTGGGAGTGTGGTATTAGTTGGGGCATTGCTCTAAAAACTCTTACACAAAAATGTCTTAAGGGCATACTTGCTTTCCATTAAGCATTTCTCTTTGGTGTTTCTGCTGAGCAAAAGAAGGGGGGAAAAATACATCCTGCCCATGCTTTTTTTTTTTAATGTTTTTTTTTATTATTATTATATTATGTTAGTCACCATACAGTACATCCCTGGTTTCTGATGTAAAGTTCAATGATTCATTAGTTGCGTATAACACCCAGTGCCCATGCTTTCTTAAGAGGAAAAAAACAAATGGAAGTTTGTTGAAATTATGTGGGTGCTCTTGACTTATCTTTATCCATCACCCTAAAATGTGCCCACATGGAAGATAAATAGTGTTATTACATCGAATGCTTAGTACTAAGTTCCAAAAATGCTGACAAGTCACTAATCCCAATAAAATATATGGAAGTTAATTATAACTGAAGACACAAGAGTCAGCTAGGCGATGCAGTCGACAAGATTTACTGATGAGCACTTTGTTCTTCCTGTGAAGGAGACGCCATGCTCCATCCTTGCGCCCTTTTGTGCCCGCCTTCTGCCTTGCCTACCTCCATCCTGAAGTGTAACTCCAGACTGTGAACACGTGTGCTGTCACCCTGAGAAAGTGAGGAAGTGTTTCTCAGTGGCTCATGCCAGGGGACATTCTGAAAGCCCAGAGCCTGCAGATAGCCTGGTGCTATCTCTGTAACGTTAAGCTCCAGGCCATTTGGCGCCATTTCTTCTCCCAAGGAGAGTATCCATCAGGCATTTGGCATAGTAGCATCTTTCCCTGGGATGTGGTTAGCTTACAAGGCCACCAGAAGGTCAGGCAGGTACCAGTTGCTAGTAAAGCCTTATTAGTCAGACTTCAAGAGCTGTGGTTTGTGTGAAATGGCAGAGATTGGGTCAACAGCCTTGAATCAGAGAAAAGTATGGGCCAAGAGAATGTGAATGGAGCTGCAAGTAGGCATGTGGGCTTCTGCCGCTCATTCCCTTTGGCTGTCTGGAGGGACAGTAGTGATGTCATTGGCCCTACCCCACCAATCAACTCATTCACTCACTCAAAATATATTTTATTATATGATTAACTGTGCCCAGGATATGATCTTCTTAACATGTATCCCAGAGAACATTAGTCATCCAAGAAACTCACTGAGAAATCTATTTTTGTGATTTGAGAAATAAATTTGGAAATGCTGGCTACTCTGGTCTCTTCCAGAAGACTCGCAACGCATGAGTTCTGAGAGATTCTGCATTCACATTAATGCAAACCAGTTTTGTTTATTCCAGCATTTCTCAAACTTACTGGCTTACAATCCCTCTCCCCCTTTGCAAATAAACCTATTGACAACTCATGGAGCTAATGTCATGAAGCAAACTTTAGTAAAGGCTACATACAAGTCTTTATCTGATCAGCCCAAATTATTATTTTTTTTTAAGTAGGCTCCACGCCCACTGTGGGGCTTGAACTCATGACCCCAAGGTCAAGAGTTGCATGCTTTTGTGACTGAGCCAAACAGGTGCCCCCTAAATTATTTTTTAAACTTCCTAAATTTCATACTAAATCAAATTGCTTTCCTGCCTAAGCTAAGTACCAAAGAATGAATACCTAACTTCTTTGGGCTTTTGATAGGAAAATTGAAATCCTGTGTTTCCTTGATTGAGCTTAAGAGTAATGATGGGCAGGGACTTGCAGGGGTGGGTGGGTACCATAGGGATTGTGGTCTTGCTCCCTGCCTCTGTGGGGTCCCAGAATAAGCCATTCTGCAAGAGGAGTCTCGCATATGGCCTCTCAGCAAAACGTGCAGTGCTATCAGCACACACTTCCTCCCTGTATTTGGGGTCATGAAATTGAACACACACCCATAGATCCTTCCCTCAGAGAGGTCACAGGCTGGTGTGGCGATAATGCATACACAGTAAAGATTCTGTCACATGATGGCAAATGTGATTGCCGTAAGGAAGGTGCAGGTTAAGAGCAATGAATGATCTGAGGAAGAAATTATACTTAACTTGGATAAGAAAGAGATCATGGAAACTTTGTGTAAAAAAATAGCATTTGAGACAAGACTATGGTAGGTACGCATATTTCAAAGTCAGAAAGGTTTTGATTTTAGGAGATCAAAGAATTAGCTGAAAACTCCAAAAGAAAAATCAAATCTATTGGAATGAAAAATGTGTAAAAATACTATTTCTCAAAATTTAAAAGTAAAGACATTTTAAAAATTAAATTAAAAAACATCTTTGTCTTTGCAGTCTATGAAGGGAAATGCCATGATGTAAAGGTCCTTCTCTTCAAAATAACTAAGAGTCTTATTGGATGAACAGTATCTACCCAATAGCAGAGCAGCTGATTATTTTTAAAACATGAATACAGAGAATCTGGCCATGAGTAAAGATTTTGTGCTTACGTTATTAGATAATTGCAAGTTGTACTCGTGGTTGTACTTTTACCCGATGCCAAGTATAGATGGAAAATGAAAGGCGAACAGTTTTTAAATATGCAGCAGTTGGACCAGACTGGTAGTCCTATTAAAAGGGAAAACCCAAAGCCACCTGGAAGGACTTTGAGAATTTTTCAAGTTAGCCAGAATGATAATGTTTCTGTTCTCTGAGATAATAAAGGAAACCACCTCCCCCTGTTTAACCCTACAATCTAATAGGGCTCTCTCATTTATGAGAGGGACATTAAAAGCTCTTTGTTCCAACCCTCTTCTCCCCCTGTTCTGACATTTGAATCTCGCATTTCACATTCCTTGTGCTGAAGCCTATTGGCCATTGTCTTTTTATCATCTTGTGCCCAGCCTGTGGCTTGTCTTATCTGCCTGCCTCTGTGAGTACTTGAGATCTTAGCCTTCTGAATAAGACCGGAAATTGTTTGGGAGTCCTTTGAAAACGTGTGCTAGATCTACTTTTGGGGCCTCACCTCCTTTATTTGCCCCTGCCAGTCATATCACAGGCATTAGCACTTTTTCAACAATCTATTCAACATAGAGCATTTTTATCTAAAGCAATTCAATTTTAAAAGAATATGTTGCATTTCAACTATTTCTAGGCATTGTGCTGGTTATTGGTAAAGAAAATGGAGTAAAATGGATCCTATTTTCTGGGGCCTCAAAGTCTTTATGGTAATTCTTGTAATTGTCTAAATTAAGCGTCTGAAAACTTTTTCTTAAAGGACCAGAAAGAAAATATTTTAAAACAAAGCCTGTGCTAAAATGTAGGTGCTTATGTTTAAAGCTGTTTAAAGCTTAACCATGTTAAAATGTAAAAACAATGCTTACCTGGTAAGCTGTAAAACAAACAAAAAGTGGGTTTCCCTATTTGGCCCAAGGGCAACAATTCATGAACCTGTGGTCTGGACACATGCTGCCCAGGACAGGGGCCACTAGCCATTGTGGCTGCTGAGTACTTGAAAAGCCCTGAGTCCAAACTGAGATGTGCCGTAAGTGTCAAATATACCCAGGATTTTGAAAACTTAATATGAAAAACAAGAATGTAAAATATCTCAGTATTTTTTCATATAATAAATGATGTGTTGAAAACTGGTATTTTGGATATATTATGTTAAAATATATAATTAAAATTAATTTCACCTATTTCTTTCAATTTTTTAAAATATTGCTACCAGAAGTCTTTTTTTTTTTAAAGATTTTTACTTATTCACTTGAGAGAGAGAAAGAGGCAGAGAGAGAGAGAGCAAGCACGAGGGGGGAGAGGCAGAGGGAGAGGGAAAAGCAGACTCCCTGCTGAGCTGGGCGCCACTTATGGGGCTGGATCCCAGGACCTGGAGATCATGACCTGAGCCAAAGGCAGATACTTAACCATCTGAGCTACCCAGGTACCCCCGGCTACCAGAAATCTTATAATCATGTAAGTGGCTGATGTTATGTTTTGATTGGGCAGTGCTGGTCTAGATAACTTCTCTGTTGGGTGGGAAGCCATAGTCCAAAATGGATTCATTTAAAACAACAAAACAAGACAAAACAAAACACCTCCTCTCTTCTGCATCCCTTTACCCAACCAAGAATCTTCTTAGCAAAGTCTTCCCTGTCCTTGGGAAGCCAATCAGATTTAGACTTCTCTCTGTCAGTCAGTCATGTATCATGTATGTTACTTTATTTTCTACACAAGTATTGCTGAAATTTTCATATTCGTCTATTTCCTTACTTACTCTCAGCCTCCCCGAACTAGATGTCAGTTCCACCATAGAAAAACCTTTTCCCATCCTCTTCTCTATAGTCTCAGAGTTAGTTGGCACTAAACTTTTCTTTTGCCTTGCTTCCCTTGGGTCTAAAACAATGGCAGGCACAGAGTAGGTGTTTAGTAAATATTTTGATTGAATGAAAGAACTGTAAACATGGAAAATAAGAAAGATTCTTTGAGGAAATTGAGTGAAAAATTAAGTAGTGAGGTGAGGAAACCTTTCATTCTAGTAGTTTTTTTATTTAAGTATAATTAACATGCAGCATTATATTAGTTTCAGGTGTACAATATAGTGATTCAACAATTCTATACACTACTCAGTGCTCATCACAATAAGTGTACTGTTAATCCCCTTCACCTGTTACACCCATGCCCCACCTCCCCTCTGGTAACCATCAGTTTGTTCTCTATAATTAAGGTCTGATTTTTTTGTTTGTCTTTTTTCTTTGTTCATTTGTTTTGTTTCTTAAATTCCACCTATGAGTGAAATCATATGGTATTTGTCTTTCTCTTATTTCACTTAACATTATACTCTCTAGATCCATCCATGTTGTTGCAAATGGCAAGATCTCATTCTTTTTATGGCTGGGTAATATTTGTGTGTGTGTGTGTGTGTGTGTGTGTGTGTGTAGCACATCTTCTTTATCCATCCATCTATTGATGGGCACTTGGGTTTCTTCCATAATTTGACTATTGTAAATAATGCTGCAATAAACAGAGGGCATGCATATATCTTTTTGAAGTAGTGTTTTCATTCTAGTATTATTTAGCAGTTTCAGAAAATAAAGCAAAGAGCTTACAAGCAGCTTGATATTAGAACACGAAACAAATCTAGTCCAAGACACTGGTCCCTAGGACTATGTTCTTTAACATGAATAATCATAATGTTAACATTAGCACTGTGTTGCATTTACTTCATGCCAGGTACACTTCTAAGTGCTTTTCATATATTAACTAATTTAATCTCTAAACAACCCTATTTAGTGATATATTGGTATTACCTTCATTTTACTGTAGGTAATGACTACAGTAAATAACTTAATAAAACTAAATACTTGAGACATAGAAAGAGAAGTTTCTTACCCGTGTTCTCTCAGCTTATAGGTCTCAGAGCCAGAGTATAAACCCAGGCACTCTGATTCTCTTTACCATATGACTATACATTAAACCTTACTGTTTTTCCCTGATTGCGTTAGTTACCCTGTTGTGAACATGTTTGAAGAGTATGACCTAGCATAGATTAGAAACATCTTTTTATAATCGATTTGGATGGGAGTATTATTGTAACAATGTACTTTAAAGCTTCAGAACAAATGGAGAAAAAAGAAAACCTGTTTTTCATTCTGTCTTAAGCATCCATTCTCATAACAGAAAGAAAATGAGGCAAATATTTTCTGTTCTGCCTGAAGTTTATTGATACATTTTAATCTCTTGCCTTGTATACTCATCAGAGCAATCTTTCTGTTCTTTGCAAACTTTCCATGTAAATATATGTGAAACTTGTACCATCTACTGATATTCCCTATTAGAATGATGGATATATCTGTTTCCAGGGACAAAACAGGCAACTCAAAGTAGAAACTAAACTGGCAGCTGTTGAGGCACATTTTAACAGGAGAAGCAAGAAATTTGAGAGTCATTAATTGGCAGCAACCTCAGCCTTGATATTCAGCTGAGACCCGCCTTGCTCCCTGCCCCTCCCTTCCCCCCACTCTGTTGAGGTAGGCTGGTTTCCCTCCCTCTGTGGAGCCCAGCCCACTCACAGCCTGATGTCATGTCTGATCTTCAGAAGAGAGCGTGTGTAAAACCCCCTCATTCAAAAAGCCTTTGGTTAAATATCAACTTCCATTTGCTGTTGGTATCCATTCATTCAGTGAATATTTACTGAGTATTTGAGGTGCATTAGACTAGATTGTTTTCCTAGATTCTTATTCCCCAAACTATTTACTGGGCACCTATCCCCTTTTTTTTTCTTCAGTATCCCAGATGTGATTTCTGGTTTCTTCTGCCTGGTCTGGACAGACAGCCTTGTGTGGTTTCTCCAGGATTAGTTTACCTAATTTAAGATGGTCTCTACTCCCAGTATTATCTCGCTTCTCTCGCTAATGTCTACTCCTGGGGCTTCTTATTCAAGTACATGCATTGGACTTCTCCTTCCTCTTCTCCCCAATCATTACACAACTATCACTTGTACCTGAAGTTGACCTACTACACAAATGCTTCTGCACACTGATTCAATAAATGACCTCACGGCTACCCCAAATGTATCAGTTACTAGAAGACGAGTGAAATAGCACGTAATACAAAGTAGGACCATTTGAAGAGAGGAATGAAGCTTAAAGTCATCCTCTGTATTTAATACTTCCTACTTAATACAAATTATTCTGCTTCAGGCATGTGTCCCAAGTGTGTCCCAAAAACAGTAACCTTAAGAGAGGTACCACAAGAAAAAACGTTCTGCGCAGGAAACCCTATAACCTACATTCACAAACTGGTTTGACACAGGACCCCTGCTTTTTTTATAATGCCCATTAATGTCCCATTGAACCCACCGTAGGAAAGTCAGTTTCCTCAAAAGGAGACAGATGAACCAGGTATATTTACCACCTTCAAAGGAACTTGACCATGAATGGAGCATAAAGACGCATGGCACAAAACAAGAGCAAACAAAGCACAGGTGTGTGTGTGTGTGTGTGTGTGTGTGTGTGTGTGTGTGTACGTGCACGCATGCACATGCAAAGAGCAAGGATTATGTGTGGGCTGATTGCTGAGTTTCATTGTGAGGTAATTGGCCTTTTGTTGGAATGATGATGTTAGAGCTTGTGTCCTGAATCCATACCCAGTCTAAGACATAGAAAGTCAGCTGGAGGGAAGTTTGTAAGAAGTTTTATGGTTGATAGATCCTCAGTTTTCCTGTTTATGCTCCTGAGAGCTGATTATTAGCTCGTGGCACTAACTTCTGATACCTTTACTCTCCCCTAAGAAGAATTTCCAGCTTTATCCCAAAGTCTAACTCCACCTCATTATCTATATGGTTTTAATACTACACGTTTATTTTGTAACGCATCCCCTTCTAGACACTTGTTTCACAGTCAGTCTTAAAGGAAACTAAAAGACCTTCTCATACTCATATTTTATAGGCTCAGCATATTTATGTGACTCCATCATATTTAAACAACTAGATCATGGCAGGCAAGGGAATAGGATCAAAGTACACAAAGTCCCAGCCATAGAGCTGTGTTGGTTGCTAGGGACCCATAACTGTCCTCTCCCAGAATTTCCCTCTACAAAGAGAGTTCCCTCAACAAAGCAAAGTGCCTCACCCAACGTTACGCTCCCCTAATAAAAGATATCAAAAGTCCCATCACCTTCCCTTAATTTGGGAGCATGCAAAGAACTGGCCGTGGTGTTTTCCGAGGCTTCTGTTGCAACTGCATCCCACTTAAACGTCGCACCTGCCCTATCCTACTTCCCCCACTTCCATACAGGTGTGGCTCCCAAGCATACCCCTGAGAAAGCTCAGACACAAACAATTCCATCTCAGATTCTGTTTCTAGAGAACCAACATAAAACAAGTTCAAAGCCTGTGCTGTTGACCTTTATCATAAACTACGTCTTCAATTCAAGTCTGTTGACTTTGCCTGCTTAACTCCAAAGAGATACTGTGAAATGAATCATGAAGTTTTGAAAATGAGTAATTTCCAAATAGGGGACCAAAAAAAGTGTTCCCATGACATCCTCAGAAAGGTAGCATAATTTTATGTGAATTGTGGACCCCGTCATCAATTTTTCAAGGTAAATATTTTATGTTCTCTATTACAAAGCTGAGCAGAAGGCCTTCATCATATTGGTTTACTCTTTCCTGTCTTCCTGGCAAATTAAACTGTTTGATGAACAGCCTGCATTTAGCAGCTTCTCCTTTATGGAGTTTTACAGCATCGAGCTTGCCTGCACATCAGAAACAATTTAGATACAAATTGTTTTCCTAAAGAGTAACCACGAAGGCCTGCACTCTCAGGTCACCGGGAATTTGTTAATATTCATTGAGCCTTAGTATGATAAATAGGCACAAAGTTGCCGTTCCCTGATCTTATAAAAGCTGAGTTACCACAGAAGTCAAATAAGAAAAACTTTTAAGAAATGGGGGCATCTAGGTGGCTCAGTCGGTTAAGTGTCTGACTCTTGATTTCGGCTCAGTTCATGATCTCCGGATCGTGGGATCGAGCCCCACTTTGGGCTCTGTGCTCAGCAGGGAGTCTGCTTGGGATCCTCTCCCTCTACCCCCTGCCATGTTCTCTCTTGCTTTCTCTCTAAAATAAATAAAATCTTGAAAAAAAAAAAAGAGACAAGAAACAAATAATACTTTGTCCATCTAGTCCTTGAGGGCTTCTTCAAGTAAATCTCCTTTTTCTAGAATTTTCACAAAACAGTCATTTCTTTTTCCTTCTCTCTCAATATTTTTTAATAGGAAAGACTGGCTGCCAATGCTATGATTTCCAGATTCCAGAAAGAGTCCCCTGATCTTCCAAACATCTCTCCTCACTGACTTGAGTAGAGTTGCAATTCCACCATTAGAAATTCTTTCTTAATGTCAGTCAAAGATGGCCAAGGCAATTGGAACCCTTTATACCTTTTTCATCCATTGCAACTCAGTATAGCTGTGACTGAGTTTACCAGCAACTTTCTAAACAGGGGATTTTGATGATTTAGGGTAAAGGAAAGGGGTAGGGGGCCAGCATGGTGAGAACAGTTATTTGTTAAAGATACTTTACAGACACGATCTCATTTGATCCTCAGCAAACCCTGTATTATCCTTATATTATTCTTTCTTTATTGGTGAGAGAATGAAGTTTTAGAGAAGTTGGTAAATTGTCCAATATCATGTAACCAGAAGCTATCAGACATGGGCTCCAGATGTGGGCCTGCCTAACTTCACTGCACCATCCTCTAAAAACATTAGGCTCATAAGGGGAGAAGAACACATCATCAAGGTAGAAAAGTGAAGAAGAAATAAGAACTGAGACACAAATACTTGGCGTCATCAGCCCATTGTACCAGGCTCTGGGACAAAGGCAACATGACATTACTACACAGAGCATGTCGTGAAGTTGAAGGGGTCCTGGGATAAATGACTCTCTCCCAACAAATAGACGGATAGTCCCCATGAAGTAGAAAGGCCACTTCCTCTGCAAACAAGGCCAGAAACATCTATAAATTCATTGAAAGCTGTGGTGCCAGAGATGGTCTACTCTGGATTATAGGTTCTTGGCCATTTAATACAGCAGTCTTACTAGTAGTTTCCACAGCCCACACCAGAGTTGGGCTGCTCTGATTAGGACTTTGGAGATAGGTGCAGAGGGAACTCAACGTATCTGTTGGAAGTGCTCCTCTCATTAGGTCTCACTGTGAGGCTACAGCTTCATTCCCAAATAAAATAGTATTTTCTTTGGGATTATTTACTGCTAAAGTTATCCACAGTACCACTTTCTACAACACTAACAACACTTAAGAATTTGGAGTAGGAAATTTATTTTGAGGTACAACTTTAGTTCTCCAAGTATAATAGGGTCCTTATTAGTATTGTTGGGTTTAGACTAAGTTGACCCAAGATCCGAAAAATTTATACAAGGATGTATATTCATTAATCACAATTCAAGTACTAACCCTTTCTCATCGTGGAATGCTAGCACGGAGCTCACATAGTATTATGTAGATTAAGAACATGGGTTTTGGAATCAAATAGCCTTTGATTCAGTCTCAGTTCAACTGTTTACTAGTGGGTGGCCTTAGATGAGTTACTCAATTTCTCTATACCTTAGTTTTCGTAAGGATAAAATGGAGATCAGTAGGTGGCCATCGGACTGCTATGAAGGTCAGGCATGTAAAACTTGGTGTTCTCTCTTTAGTTCTCACAAAACCATGAATTCGAAGGAAGGGATTGAAAGACATTTACCATGAGATTTTGCTCATCTGCCAGGTAAGCACATGGCTATTCAGAAGGAAAGTACATGAGCTTGACTAAAGGAATACTTAAATCACTAGGTTCACCTGCCTTCGAACAAAAATCCAGGATCCTTAACTAAAGGACATGTTTCCAGCTCTGAAATCTCAGTTTACATCTTCCCAAAATAACCTACTTAAAAAAAAAAAAAGATAAGAGGAAGAGAGATTTTAATTTTTATGAAGTCATTATATATATATATAACTTATCAAGAAACAAATACCTCCAAAGCCTGTTTCATGACACATAAACAAAAATAATCTTGTAGTCTAGAAAGTTAAGTGTTTTTTAAATCCTCTATTTCTCTTTTTTACTTGTAGCAACATGATAAGCAAGAGTTTATCTACCTATGGGTACATTTTCAAATAGGACATGTTGCCTCTGAGACGATGTGCTATAGCATAGATTTTAGAATTCACATTACTTGACTCAAATCTCAGCTTTGCCACTAACAAGCTGCATGATGTTACTTAGCATCTCTGAGCTTCAAGGTTCTCATCATTAAAATGGGGGGATGTTACTTCCCAACTACACCAGGCATGGCGAACTGCTGAGCCAGCAGCCAGTCTTCCATGCTTTTTCTTTCTTTTTTTTTTTTTTTTAAGATTTTATTTATTTATTCATTCGACAGAGTTAGAGACAGCCAGTGAGAGAGGGAACACAAGCAGGGGGAGTGGGAGAGGAAGAAGCAGGCTCATAGCGGAGGAGCCTGATGTGGGGCTCGATCCCATAACGCCGGGATCACTCCCTGAGCCGAAGGCAGACACTTAACCGCTGTGCCACCCAGGCGCCCCTTCCATGCTTTTTCTAAGGCAGAAAAGCCCTCCACAAAATAAAGAGGCCAAGATTATGAGATGCTGGCTTCCCCAGCTTCTCTCACAATTAGGGATAGACTTATGACTCTTCTCTGTCTCCTGAAATGTAAGAGGAAGTCTGAGAAGGTCTTCTGAAGAAAAGGTTTCCTCTTTACTCAAATGAAACACACAAGAAGAAAGGAACATCTTCCCTCCTTTCCTGCTTTGTGAATAGCAAGGTGAGGGCATGATGCTTCGCGTGGCTGTGGCCATCTTGCAACCATGAGGGAGAAATGAATAGACTCACGCTGAAATAGACTCAGAAGCCCTAGCAATGTTGAACTGCTAACCTTATTCTGTAACTGCCTTCCTAGGACTTTGAATTATGTAATACATATGTTTATAGTAAGTTTATATATGTCTATTATGTGTTTTATATATATAGTAAATATAGTAGTATAGTATATATATAGTATATATGTGTGTGTGTGTGTGTGTGTGTATATATATATATATATAGTATATAGTAAGCCACAATGGCTTAAGTCACATTTGGTTACATTTTCTGTTAATTGCAGCACAAACATCCTAACTTCTACACTACTTCCTTAGAATTGCTGGGAATAATAAATGAGGCAGCCCAAGTGGAAGCTCAGAGATTTGTAGTACCTCTTGGTAACGCTACCTTTGAACCTATTACTTTTCTTATAACATCAAGTCCATTCTTCACAGTAGTTCACCTAGTGATTCAGCTACCTGCTAGCTAGTTATTTAACTTGCCTGAATCTGAATTTCAGTTAGTAATACACATTTCGTGGAGTTGCTTCCAGGAATATGTAAATTGAATGCAGCCTCTATCACTGCAAAGTGAAGTGGTAAATGCTGATAAAAGCTCAGATTTTCAAGCAGGTGGTGACGTTACATTAGAACACTGGTCAGGTTCTTTGCAATACTATCCATAAAGGAGGATATGGTGAATTAGACAAGTTAGCAGTTGAAGAAGAAAAAAAAATGATAAGTATTTCAAAAGAGAATGCCTCTAGGTAGAAATGTAAAATGGTGTAGCTGCTTTGGAAAAGAGTCTAGCCATTTGTCAAAAGATTACACATAGAATTACCATATGACCCCGCAACTCCACATCCAGGTACATACTCAGAAGAACTGAAAATAAGTATTCATACAAACACTTGTACATGTATATTCATAGCTGCACTATTCAAGTAGCCAGAAGGTGGAAACAACCTAAATTTTCATGAACTAATGAATGAATAAACAACACGTGTACACCCATACAATGGAACACCTTACAATGGCATCAAGTACGGATGCAAGCTACAGCATCGGTGAGCCTTGAAAACATTATGCTAAGTGAGAGAAGTCAGTCACAAAAGACCATATTGTATGATTCTATTTACATGAAATGTCTGGAATAGGCAGATCTATAGAGACAGAGTATAAGTTAGTGGTTGTCTGGGGCCAGGGGGTAAGGGGCACAATGGGCCATGGTAGCTAATGAGCATGGAATTTATTTTTGGATGATAAAAATGTTCCAAAATTGATTGCAGTAATGGTTGCACAACTCTGTGAATATGCTAAAAACCCTTGAATTGTACACTTTAAACAGGTAAGTTGTATGGTATGGGAGTTATATGTCAATAAAACAGTTACACTTAGGAAGGGGAGGGGACTCCAATATCAGAGGATTGGGACGCCCTCGGAAAAATAGATCAGCCTTTGAATATTTTTGCAAAAATGCCCCTGTTTATAACCAAGTCGCTAAAGGCAAATGTACCGTGGAAAATGATTTTTGGTGCTATTATATGATTTACACGGAAAAATTACAGTAAAAAGAAAACTAAAAACACTTGGTACATGCTTCGTTCTAATTAGGGCAGATTCATAACCTTCACTGTATTAAAGATAAGCTAGAGGACCTTTATTCACATTCCAACGAAACCTTTTGATGATTGAATGATTGATTAACTATTCTCCGTGAAATGTTGGTACCTTGTGGAGGGGATTTGCTTTCAAAGCTCCTTTTCTGGTGCCAATTATCCTTGGATAAGAAGGAGTTTCTGTCCACTGAGATGGGAAATTGCTTGTGGGTGTCATCAAAAGCTCCTTTACATTTGATGACTCATGTCTGAGAACTCAAAGATCCCGAGAGGAATTACTTTCTAACAAGTGTTATATACCCTCAGCTTAGTATGTATTTCTCACGGCTTTCTCAAAGACCAGATATTATAACAGAGCTGTTTTGAAGAGGACTGAAAAAGATCCATTGAAAATGTATCTTCCAGCCCCTTGTCTAGACAGATTTATTCTACAATACCTAGGTGACATTTTAAATAATATATCCCTTAGCTGGGATAGGAATTTTAGTATGAAATCTCTTGAAGAACAAAACTGAGAACATGTACAGATTGTGAAGGCAATTTAAAGGACCACTGTGACCATGAATAGCCCGTGAACTGGATATGGGTGTGTACAGCCAGGATGGGAGGTATGTAATCAGGGAGTGGACGATGAAACACTGCTGAGTTTGGCTGGAACTTAAATCCCACAAGTCATTTTCAATTTTCAGTATTGCTCACCATGTCTTGGACTTAAACAAGATATATGGATGTCCTTTCAAATAATCAGTAAAGCCATACTGAATAAAGTGGGTCTTTTAACATGCAACATCCAAAATTTTGGCTTTAATGGAGGCATTCTTCTAAGGATCAAAAATTAAGAAAGGAAAGAAAAGACTCACAGAAATTGGTAAGAAAAAGCAGAGATGCCACTTTTTTTTCCATTTGGCCTACTTGACAAACATCACTAATTGATTGCAGCACTCTGCCATGAATTATTGTAAATAATTTAATAGGGAAACCTATTTGTCATCACTGCGTATGCTACCAAGATTCTAAAGAGCCTGGAGGAAAAGTAAATTGCTGGTTATTTTCACTCACCAAAATCCTACTCATCCTTTAAGACACAGATCAAACGTCATCCTTCCATGAAGCCCTGAATGTCCATGATGAAGAATGGGTTTCCCCCCCTTCCCAAGTCCTTTAGTCCCAATTTTCTCTATAATACATTAAAAAAAAAATCAGCAGAATATAAAGGATAGCTCAATAGACCTTACATCAGCGTTTGAGTCGTGGCTCTGCCCCTCATAGCTAAATGACTTAATTTTGCCTTTCAAGTGAAATAATGACAACCAGTGATAACACATATCGAAACCTTAGAATACATAGGTGTACCTGGGTGGCTCAGTCCATTAAGCCTCCAACTCAGCTTGATTTCAGCTCAGGTCATGATCTCAGGCTCGTGAGATTGAGCCCCACGTCAGGCTCTGCATTGGACATGGAACCTGCTTAAGATTCTCTCTCTCCCTCTACCCCTCCCCTGCTCGCACTCTCTATCTCTCAAAAAAAACAAAAACACCCAAAAAAACCCTTGAAACCTTACAATACACAAAGCCTTCTGAGCAATACAGATTTTTCTAATCCTCACAACAACCTACAAGGTAGTTATGATTATTCTCCATTGTAAAGCTGAGGAAAGTGAGTAGTTAATTCATGGTAGCACATTTAATAAGCTAGTCTTCAAGCTTCAACAAGTATGTATATTCCAATTCATTATCCTACCTTTTTCACTTCACCTGCCACTTAAGGGGCACTCAATAAATAGTAGTTCTTATTACATACATGCTGACAATATCCACTTGTTTACTGATTAACCGTAGAGGCCTTGATGAGAAATTTTAGTCTGTATTAACCGCTGTGCTCTCGGAGGGCTTGGGATGACATCTACCGTTGGCAGTCTGCGTCTTGAATTTTACACGCAGCAGTGAAAGAGCTGTAGCAGAATGTATCAAAGGCTAAAAAATCAGTAAGATTAGATACTTGTCATTTCCCTTTTCTCCTTGGTGAAAGTAAGGCCACTCTTCATGGACATGAAACACTTTCGATTATCATTTACTATATGAGATCAAAGTTGACTAATATGAGCATGACAAAACATTTCAAAATATTGCAATTTCACAGTTACTGGATGCTAAAAAAATGCCATGTATCAATAGCAAAAATTATTGAAACCTCATTATAAATCATAGATTTTTATTCTAGATATTTTTTAAGACAAATTGAAAGGATGTCATTTTTATAGTCATTTCAAGGTTGGGCATGAATTCCAGCACTTTATTTGGAATAACCACTTATGTCTGGAATACAAGTTTTCAGCTCTCTTTTAAAGTCCTTGGGGTAAGGTATGGATGTCAGCTCAAGGCGTGTAATTTGTAACAGAAAGAATTCCTTTGAGGGCTACAAACTACTTGAGCTTAGCAACCTGGAGTTTATATATCTTATCTTGCTCTTGGCAATAGTCTAAAAAGTCTAGGTTCTAAAAAAAATGGTCAGTGTGATCAAATTAGGAATTGACTCAGATGAAGCTAAGCTTTCTTAATTGACAGCTACTTGCCTTAGATAACAATCCAGTAAATTAGATCAGTGGACAGACTTTTACTAATAATGGGATGGAACATTTGATGCATGAAAGCAATGTAGTATACTGACAGGAGCAAAGACTTTGGACGAAAGCAGACAGGAGTCTACACCCTGGTTTTGTATGTATTGGGGCAGTTCATTAACATGCAGCAATTATATATCGAGAGCTCAGCTAGCTCTGGGTACTTTTTTTTTTAAAGATTTTATTTATTTATTTGACAGAGATAGACAGCCAGCGAGAGAGGGAACACAAGCAGGGGGAGTGGGAGAGGAAGAAGCAGGCTCACAGCGGAGGAGCCTGGTGTGGGGCTCAATCCTGGGATGGAGCCGGGATCACGCCCTGAGCCGAAGGCAGACGCTTAACCGCTGTGCCACCCAGGCGCCCCTGGGTACTGTTTTAGGTACTAGGCCCTAAGAACTACTGTCTGAGCTTCTGTTTCCTCATACGAAATAATTAGAAGAAAATGTAAGCAAAGCACCTAGCAGAGTTCCTGGAGTACAGCAAGTGACAGCAGCTGATATACTACTATTGTTTCTACGGCGATGGAGTTCATCTGAAGGACTCTGACCTTCACGGTTTGATTTTATTTCTTCTCCATCTCCCAATCAATGTAGCTAAAACTCAATTTTATTATTTCAGAAGTACGCTCTTAGCCCAATTTTAAAACGTAAACGTTCACGAGAAAAAGGAAAAATTAATTTAGTCACCTGAATACGTTTCACAATGCCACTAATTACCATCATTTTAGAATGAGTCAGCTATTTGGCATGTGTGATAGTATTGTATCAGGGTACTTTTAGTTGCAGTTGAGAGAAAAACTTTGGTCAAATAGCCTAAGCAATAAGGAAAATGTATTAGCTCATAGAACTGAGAAGTGGAGAGAGAGTGTGGCTTCAGGTGCGACTTGATTCGGTTGCTCAGTGATTTTACCAATGACTCGATTTACTTCCATTTCTACACTCTGCCTTGAATGATGCCAACCTCACAAAAGGTGCCCCTTGTCATCCGATGTGGTTATCAGCCACACAAAGGCTACATGCTTTCTCATTCCCCCAATGAGCAAAGAGGAAGCTCCTTCATGAAAAGATCTCAGCAAACTTTCCTCCTACCTTATTGGTTTAAATTAAGTCATCAGGCTAGCCCTAAAATAATACCTGTGACCAAGAATTTGGGAGAACCAGCCAATTTCTGTAGGCCACTCAGAGATCATGCCTGACACAGAAAAGATAAGGGTTCTCTCACACAGATTACATAGCTGAGAAATTTAAGATGAAGTAATTTAAGAAACTGAAAAAGATGAAGGAAAAATGGATCCTGGAGACGGAATCAACAAATGTCCCTACGGTAGCTAAGACTTATTAAAAGCTTGTATATGTGCCAGGTACAGTATACTAAGCACTGTATTTTATCACATGTCATCCTCACAATGAGCACGTTATCATCCCCATTTTATAAGAAAGAAATGAAGCCCAAAGAGGATAAATAACTTACCAAGTTCACACAGCCACTGTGGGGTGGAGTCGACTGACTCCGAAGTCCATTATACTTTCAAATCACTTGGAACAGTTTCTGGCACAGAGCACCCCACCAATATCCGCTTTTAATCATAATCACTATTTTCCTTCCTAAAATACAGTGATGCCATTTTTTCATTTTCTATCTTACAGAGTGTTGTAGCCAAAGAATTTGGATTAACATGCTACATTATAATTATTTTCATTTCTCATGTCAGCAAATGTCTGGATCTAGGCACAAAGCTAAGAGCATTGGAGGAGATCAAATATGTACTCTTACTTTAAGTTTATAGTTTATACATTTCCATAACTCTTCAGAATTGACAATGGGGTAGTGCCTGGATTAGCTTGGTTTGGTCCTTAAACAAAGCTGGTCATAATCCCTCTACTCCTTTTTTTTTTTTTAATGATATTTTATTATATTATGTTAGTCACCATACAGTACATCCCCGGTTTCCGATGTAAGGCTCGATGATTCATTAGTTGTGTATAACACCCAGTGCACCATGCAATACGTGCCCTCCTTACTACCCATCACCAGTCTATCCCATTCCCCCACCCCCCTCCCCTCTGAGGTCCTCAGTTTGTTTCTCATAGTCCATAGTCTCTCATGTTTCATTCCCCCTTCTGATTACACCCCTTTCTTTATCCCTTTCTTCTCCTACCGATCATCCTAGTTCTTATGTTCCATAGATGAGAGAGATCATATGATAGTTGTCTTTCTCTGCTTGACTTATTTCACTTAGCATTATCTCCTCCAGTGCCGTCCATGTTGTAGCAAAAGTTGAGAACTCATTCTTTCTGATAGCTGAGTAATATTCCATTGTATATATGGACCACAACTTCTTAATCCAGTCATCTGTTGAAGGGCATCTCGGCTCCTTCCACGATTTAGCTATTGTGAGTGGCTGTACCAACTTGCACTCCCACCAACAATGTAGGAGGGATCCCCTTTCTCCACATCCTCTCCAACAATTGTTGTTTCTTGCCTTGTCTATTTTTGCATTCTAACTGGCGTAAGGTGGTATCTCAGTGTGGTTTTGATTTGAATTTCCTTGATGGCTAATGATTTTGAACATTTTTTCATGTGTCTGTTAGCCATTTGTATGTAGAATCCCTCTACTCCTGAACCAGACTGTCAAGGGTCAGGGCCCACATTATGAGCAGACTGGCTAAAAATCTTCACACAGGATTCGAACGTGTGTCCCAGGCCTGGTCCAGACCACGAGGTCATGGTAGTTTTCATTGCTTCCCCCCATTGCTCCACCCCCACCTCACCAGCCCCACTCCTGATGCTAAAACCAGTGCTAATTTTAAGAACTGACAATACTATCCATAACACAGGAGTCCGAGCTGGTGCTGCTTGGGTCTGAGTCATGGTATTTAAAATAGAGCGACAAGGGACACCTGGGTGGCTCAGCTGGTTGAGCTTTGGACCCTTGATTTCAGCTCAGGTCATGATCTCAGGGTCATGAGATCGAGCCCCATATCAGGCTTTGTGCTTAGTGGGGAGTCTGCTTGAAATTCTCTCTCTCTTGCCCTTCCCCTCACTCTCTCTGTTCTCTCTCTCTCTCTCTCTGTCTCTCTCTCAAATAAATAAATAAATCTTTTTAAAATAAAATAAGATAAAATAAAATAGAGCAAGAAATTCAAGCAGCTTGAAATAGAAGAGGATATTTTGGGCCCTTTCCTGGTGCTTTCTGTAGTAAGTGTAAGCATGCCCCCCAAGGACCAGATTTTCCACCCAGAATCTCCCAAAGACCAAAGTATGCAGGGCCATCTTAGCTCACAGATCAGAAATCATCCCAGGAGCTACTTTTTCATGGACAGAAACCTTTTGGGAAAATATTTCTGTTGTAGTTCTCTCTGCAGCTAACAAATCTTTATATAATTATTTTCATATGCATCTATTATTTTTTCATTTCTGCTTGCTGTGTTTCATAATTTATTTTCCTTTTTATGGATGTAGAACCTAAATTTATCCCTGAGCATCCTAAACATAATCATTTTCAGGTCTATATCAATACAAACGATCATTGGATTGATAGTGTAAATGTGGGAAACTTCATTTATTGGTGAGATAAATAAGTGGAGTCTGTATCAGGCCCCACTGTAGAATTAATTCCATCCGAAGTAAATTTATGTCGCAATAGCCGATTTTGTTGGCCGTTTTTCATAAAGCTGGTGTTCTTCATGAGTCTCTGAATACACGTTTGCAGGTTTATTTTGAAAGCAAGTCTTTCGGGCTGGGTTTGGATTTGGGTGCTAGTTCTCAGACATCTGCATGTGAAGCAGTCTCCCTTACCTTCTGTGTAGTCTCTCTTGCTCTTGCTGTCTGTACTCAGTTGTGTCTCTCCACGCCACCACATGCCTCTCCCTCCATGGTTTCTGAACATGCCCCCAGTCTGGAACCAGGTCTTTCAAGGGTTTGGAGGTTTGGGACATATATTAGTTTCCTAGGGCTTTTGTAATAATCACCACAAACACAGTGCTTCAAACAACGGAAATGTATCTCACAGTTCTGGAGACCAAATGCCCAAAATCAAGGTGTCAGCAGGTCCATGCTCTGTCTGAACACTTTAGGAAAGAACCCTTCCTCGCCTCTTCCTAACTCCTAGTGGCTCCCAACACTCCTTCACTTGCAGCCAGTTAATTCACTCCAATCTCTTTCTCTGTCTTCATGTGGCTTTCTCTTTCCTGTGTCTCTGAGTTTTCTTCTCATAAGGACATCTTGGTCATTGGGTTTAGAGACCACGCTAAATTCAGGATGATTTCATCTCAAGATCCTTACCCAGTTACATCTGAAAAGACCTTATTTCCAAATAAGGGCACATTCTGAGGTTCTAGATGACCATGCGTTTGGGGGAAGGATCTTATTCAACCCACTACAGGTCAGGGGCGCAATGATGATATTGATGAGAACAAAGACACTGAGCTCCCAAGCTACTGGATAGTCTCATTCAGTGCCCAATCACGAGGCTATTTCTAGGTACCTTGACCCAGGCAGTAATTGACAGCATTTTTTCCAGCCTTTTTTTTTAATGATGTGAGAGAGATGTCTGTCTCATGTAGAGGACCCTCAGAAAGAACCCTCTTTCTTGATGAAGCCAAGCTCCTGGCCATCACTGCCAGTTGAGGGCACAGCACACATTTACTCTCGTCCTACCATCTGTTCATATTTCTGTTCCATTTTCAGTTCTCGAAGATGTTTTCCTTGTTTTTGAACCTAGCCATGTCTGCTAAGCTTTCCTTATTTACATTTTATCACTCATTGCTGCGAGTTTGGGTGCATCAAAGCACCAGTTTACTACATCATCTTGATGGGTTTCCCCTTCATTTTTTTTTATACAATCTGTTTAAAACCAACAAAATAAGCATTGGTCACTTTGCAACCACTGCTTGGCTCAGGTGTTCCCAACTTGGGCAAGTCTTCCCAGATGCCACAGACAGACAGGGCATCCTCTCTGCTTTATATTCAGCTTCTTCGCAGCAGTGACCTCCTGATTGCATCATTTCCGTGTGCTTATCTCACGTTTGGAGTATGAACCACTTGAGAGCAGAGACCCTATTTTTTCGTCATTATACCCCTAATATCTAGCACAATATGTGGTTCCCGGTAGCCTCTTATATACTCACTGATTGAATGAGCAGAGAGCAACATCAATAATTTCATGAGTCTTGGGTCTCATTTCATCACATTTCTGCCTTTTTCCTCATTCCAAAGAAGTTCCTCCAATAACTATGCCTCATTTTCAAACCACCATCTGGGGTGTTTTGCTATGTACCCTGATTAAAATAAAATTTCAAAGTCCTATTTTTAGATCAATTTCACTTGGCAATTAGGTCTTGGTAAATAAATTTCATTCCCCTGTTCAGGTTTTAATTCAATGTAAAACATCTCAGAAACACTTTACCTTTTTTAAACTGCTTAAATTTTCTAATGGCTAAACCGCTATAACTGTTCATCATGACCCCCGTAAATAATCTAGCAGCTGTGAACATCCTATACATCCAACAAAGAAATATTTTTAATAGAGGATGGGGGAAATGTTGTAAATAATGAGAGTTATTGTAAAAATTAATGTCTTTGCATTTTACGGTTCATCTGCAATGAATTATAGATTACATTTTAAAGCATGCTCTGGACTCCCATCTCGTAAAGACTGTCGGAATAACAGGCAAAGTGTTTAGCTCCTCATTTTGTAACCCACTGCCCTCTGGATGGTCACGCTTCTGGAGGTGGATGGTAAGTGTAGGAAAGGGCATTATGAAGCCAATTTCACACCTTTAGACTTCTGCTTCTGGCAGTTCAATGTGCAAACATGTTTTTGGAAATTGTGCTCGAGTATCACTCTGGTCATGAGCCCCTTTTGAGACATGAATGCTGCACATATTTTCATTGCTCAATTGGATTTTGAAGGGCAAGCTGATGCGTAAGGACACCTCCACCTTGAAGGACTCCAAGCTTTCATATTGAATCATTTTCTATTTAGGAAACAGCACAAATAATGCAGTTTTGGAGTTGAGCCATGTTTCCATTTGCTTTTGCACTTTTCGTCAGTTGAGAATGTTCTGAACACCTTTCCAAATGGCCTTAGAAGCCATCGTACATGCAAAACATCAAACTCTCAAGGCTCCATGGCTCCCAGACAGCTTCCCCATGTCTCACAAGCCTACATCTCATGGAACAGCATGCACGGGGTTCGTCTGTATACTAATGGATGGGTACGGTGGCTGAGACCTGCTCAGGGTAAGGGTATGGTCACCCTCTCTGACCAGGGAGAGGGAAGAGAGAGAGAGACAGGGAGATGGAGACAGAGGGATCTGGGAGTAAAGAGGACCATGGCAAGGTGTCCAGGACTGAGAGTCTGAGGCACTAAATTCTCACCCAGCTCACTCTCCGAGCCTCAGTTTCCTGCATGAAATGCAAACTTAAGACAGTTTCAAGATCTCTTTCAGAACTAACATTTCATGAATCTAAAAAGTATCTACAATCTATTTTACTTATTAGAAACTCTTCTATTTTGAGGATACGGAGCCTTGGACAAAGTGGCAGCCTCCCACGCCTCCGGAGTACCCAGTGCCCAATGCATCAGCTTCCCCCACCCCCACCCTGCCCCAGGCTCTGATCACAGTGTGTGTCTTAGCCAGAGTGACACATTACAGACACTAGAGGAGGTTTCTAAAGAGACACATCCCATGGCCTGTACTTCCAGATTCAAATTCCATAGCCAAGGAAGAATTTGCTTTGATAGTATCATAACTGTGAGTTTGCTATCTACTGCCAGTGGAGAATCACGTGTAGTGTGGTATGAAGTCTTTGCACCTTTGAGATGTCATTGTGAACTGACCAAACAGAGGTATAATTTGGCCCTCGGTGGCCTATTTAGGTACTTATCTAGCTCAAGAGCCCTTCAGATCTAAAGTCCATGGGTCTTTCTAATGACTTCTTGGCATTTCAGGAGCTCACCATACCCAAGCATCTCCCAACAGTTTCCAAACATGTCTTAAACCTCACCCTGAGGAAGAAAAATTCATCACAGCCATCTCGGGGTAGGGCAGAACCTGTTTAGAGGCCAGGGTCTCTCTCCCAGGCAGCTCTGTGTCTGGGGTACTCCTGGATGCTTTGTCACTAACATTCAAAGAGGCATTAGCCTGACCTTCCAAGGACTTAACTAATTACAGATGGGAACACATCCAGAAATGAAAAAAAAAGGAGAGAAAGAGAAAACAAACAGTAGTTTAACATTAGTTGTACTACATTTTGCAATCTTGCTTCATAATCAAGTTGATAATTCATTTAAGAGATCCCTTCTTATACAAGCTAAGACAGATACATGATATTTTTCCATGGCCTCAGATAGGGATTATGCATGTTAAATTTTGAGGATCTACTTTGCTTTGGGGAGGAGAGAAGGGAGCTTCTTATTGAAGTATGATATACAAACAGAAGGACTTAAGTTTACCATTCAATTAATTCTTACAAGTGATCCATCTGTATAACCCCTTCCTGGATCCAGGAATAGACTATTTCCAGTAGCCTGGAGGCCTCTCTCTCTTCACACTTCCTGGAATCACCCTTCCACATAGTATTAGTTTTTGTGCCTGTGTGTTAACATGAACAAATAGAATCCCGTAGAGTTTTAGGCTGTTCTTTGCCTGCTTTATTTCAGCTGACAATATTTCTATGAGATCCGTTAGTGTTGAAATGTGTAGCTGTAATTTCTTTTGCTTTGCCGTATAGTATTCTATCGTGTGATTAGATCACAATGTATCCATTTGACTCTGCCTGAATATCTGGGTTGTTTCTATCATGAATAATGATGCTATGAACATTCTTCTTCATTGCTTTGGCTGCACATATGTACTCGTATTCATTGGGTCTATATCTAAATGTCATATAAAATGGTCATGGCACCTACATATGTTTAGACTTGGTAAACATTTTCCAAAGTGGTTGCACCAATTTACATTCCTCTGCAATTTATGTGCGACCAGCTGCTCCATATTCTCTCTATTTTTTATTTCCTCGAATCATTTCTATGAAGTTAGTTATATTTTTTCTTAAAAGTTTGGAAAATTCACCAGTGAAACTATCTGGGCCTGAAGCTTGTTTGTTTGTTGATTTTTAATTTTAGATTCAATTTTTTAAATAGATATAGGAATGTTAAGATTTTCTATTTCTTCTATCAGGTTTCAAAAGTTTTGTCTTTTAAGAAATTTTTCCATTAAATCTAAAAATTTTAAACTTATTGGTATTACATTTTTATATTCTCTTCTTATTATCTTGATATTTTCTGTAGGCCCTCTACTAATGCCCCTTCTTATTCCTGCTATTCTACTTTTTCATTATTTTTAATATATATTTTTATTGAGATATAATTAACATACAACATTATATTAGTTTCAGGTATACAATATAATTATTTGATATTCGTATATATTGCCAAATGCCCATCACAATAAATCTAGTTAACATCCATCACCATAGATGGTTACAATTTTTTTCCACGTGATAAGAACTTTTAAGATCTGTCTTAGCAACTTTCAAAATCACAATACAGTATTCTTAACTATACTTACCATGCTATACGTTACAGCCTATAACTTACTTATTTAGTAACTGGAAGTTTCTACCTTTGAATTATCTTCACCCATTTTGTCTAGCCCCCTCCCTTGCTCCTAACTGTTCTCTGTATCAGGTTTTTTGGGGAGTTGAGAAGTTTGGATTCTACATATAAGCAAGGTCATATTGTATTTGTCTTTCTCTGTCTTATTTCATTTAGCATGATGCCCTCAACAATCCATGTTAACACAAATAAAAAGATTCCATTCTTTTTATGGCTGAATAATATTCCACTAGTATTTATATACCACAGTTTCTTTATCCATTCATCCATGGATGGACACTTAGGTTGTTTCCATATGTTGCCTATTGTAAATAATGCCACAATAAACATGGGGGTGCATATATCTTTTCAAGTTAGTGTTTTTGTTTTCTTGGTGTAAATATCTGAGAGAGGAATTACTGGATCATCAAGTAGTTCCAGTTTTAATTGTTTTAGGAACTTCCACACTGTTTTCCACAGTGGCTGCACCAATTTACATTCTTACCAACAGTGCACAAGGGCTCCCTTTTCTGCACATCCTCCTAACACCTGTAATTTTTTGTCTTTTTGACAACAGCCATTCCGATAGGTGGTATCTCATTGTGGTTCTAATTTACACTCCCTTGACAATCAGTCTAATGAATTTTTTTCTTATCAGTCACAATTATTAATTTAATAAGATTTTCTGATAACTAAATTTTGACTTTATTGTTTCCTCAGTTGTGTGCCTGTTTTCTGTGTCATTGATTTCTGCTCTTATTTATTAAATTCCATACTTATTTGCATCTAATTTGTTCATGGTTTTCTAACTTCTCAAATTGGATAATAGATCACTGGTTTTAATCTTTTTTCTTTTCCAGTATATACATTGGAAACTATTAATTTCTCTCCATCACTGCTATAGCTGCTTTTAATACTAGTTTTGGTATATTGAGTTTGCATCATTATTCAGTTCAAACTATTTCATAATTTCCATCCTATTGATCCATGAATGGATCTTAATTTCTAAACATTTGGATATTTTATACTTCCTAGTTTTGAAATGTAACTTCATTCTAAACTTGACAGAAAACATATGCTGCTGACTTAAATTATTTGAAATATGATGAGACTTGTTCTATGTCCCAGAGTGTTATGTTTCCCTAAATAATCCAGGTGCACTTGAAAACAATTCATATGCTGCAGTTTTAGCTTTAGCATTATAGTATTTTATGTATTGTGATTTAATAAAGTCTATTAATTATATTGCCCATACCTTCTATATCTTTCTTGTCTACATATGCTATCAGTGAGAGAGAGATGTGTTAAAAATCTGCAACTACAATTATAGAGTTGCCTCTCTTTTGTTTAGGTGATTTTTTACTTTATATATTTTGAAGCTATGTTATTAGTTGCATTTACACTTAACATTATTACATTTTCCTGCTGAGTCAACCCTTTATCATTATGAAATACCTTTCATTATCTCCTATATTACTCTGCCTTAAAGTCTACTTTGAGTGACATAAATATTGACATACCAGATTTCTTCTGGTTAGTGTAATATATGCTTTTCCATGCTTTTAAACTCAATCTGTGTCTTGATTTCATATGTGGTTCTTATAAATTAAACGAATATGATAATTTTCATCTTGTATTTGGTGTGTTTTAGTCCCATACATTTAATATAGTTACTAATATAGTTGAGTTTATTCCTGTTATTTTGATATTTTCCGTTTGTTCCATCTGTTCTTTGTTTCTTTAGTCCTCCTTTCTGCATTCTGTGAATTAATCAAGTCTTTTTAATATTTTTGTTGTATCTTACGTATTAGCTATTTTGTTATACTACTTTGAGTATCATTCTCATAGGGGTCACACTACAAATTACAATATGCCTCCTTAATCTATTATAACATACTTTAAATTGTTACCTTTACTACTGCCCAAACAACACAAGAAATTATATCTATTTTTCTTTCATTCTTTATCCCATTGTTGTCACATATTTTACTTTTATTGATGTTATGGATGTAAAAGTCTTTTTTTATTGTTTTAATCAGTCAATATTCATTATAATTACATATTACCTTTTATGATATACTTCATTCCTTCCCATGCTCTCACGCTTTCATCTGGGATCACTTTCCTTCCATAGGAGGAACTTTCAGTGTTTCTTGCACTGTGCGTCTGCTGATGACAAAATCTTCCAGATTCAATTTCTGTATATTTTGCTTTCATTTTTTCAGAGATATTTTGCGAGGTATAGCAGTTGAGGTTGATTTTTCTAGCACTTACAGTTATCATTCTATTATTTTCTGGCTTCCATTGTTTCCATTAGAATTCAGCTATTAATTCTAATCCATTTCCCCCCCCTGGCTGCTTTTAAGACTTTTCTCTTTTCAGATATATCATTTGCAAATATCTTCATTCAGGAGGTTGCCTTTTTGTTTTGTTGATGGTGTTCTTTACTGTGCAAAACCTTTTAATTTGGTGTAGTCCCAATAGTTTAATTCTCCTTTTGTTTTTCTTGCCAGAGGAGACATGTCTAGAAAAATGTTTCTACAGCCAATGTCAAAGATATTACTGCCTATGTTTTCTTCTAGGAATGTTACATTTTCAGGTCTCACATTTAGGCCTTTAATTCATTTTGAATTTATTTTTGTATATGGTGGAAGAAAGTAGTCCATTTTTATTGTTTTGCAAATTATGTATCTGATAAGGAGTTAATATCCAAAATACATGAAGAACTTCTACAACTCAACACCAAAAAAACTAAATAATCCCATTAAAAATGGGCAGAGGACATCAATAGACATTTTGCCCAAGAAGATATACAAATAGCCAAGAGACACATGGAAGGACGCTCGACATCACTAATCACCAGGGAAATGCAAATCAAAACCACAGCAAAGTATCACTTCATGCCTGTCAGGATGGCTAAAATCAAAAACACAAAAAATAACAAGTGTAGGCAAGGATATGGAGAAAAAGGAACCCTCACGCACTGTTGGTGTGAATACAAACTGGTGCAGCCACCATGGAAAACAGTATGGAGATTCCTCAAAAAATTAAAAATAGAAGGGAACCTGACTGGCTCAGTTGGAGGAGTGTGTGGCTCTTGATCTCGGGTCTTGAGTTCAAGCCCTGCATTGGGTGTAGAGATTACTTTAAGTAAGTAAGTAAGTAAGTAAGCAAGTAAATAAATAAATAAATAAATAAATAAATGTATGTTAAAAGTAGAATTACCATATGGTCTAGTAATTTCACTACTAGCTATTTACCCAAAGGAAATGAAAACACTAATTCAAAAAGATATATGCACCCCTGTATTTATTACATTATTTACAATAGCTAAGATATGGAAACAACCCAAGTGTTCATCAATAGATGAATGGATAAAGAAGTGATATATATATATACACACACACACACACACACACACACACACACAATGGAATGTTACTCAGCCATAAAAAGGAATATGATCTTGCCATTTGCAGCAACATGGATGGATCTAGAGGGTATAATGTTAAGTGAAATAAGTCAGGCAGAGAAAGATAAATACCATATGATCTCGGTCATATGTGGGATTCAAGAAACAAAACAAATGAACAAAGAAAAAAAGAGAAAAAAAAAAACAGACTCCTTAATACAGAGAACAAACTGGTGGATGCCAGAAGGGAGGCTGGTGGGGGTATGGATAAAATAGGTGAAGGGGATTAGGAATACACTTATCGTGATGACCACTGAGAAATGTATAGAATTTTTGAATCATTGTATTTTACACCAGAAATTAATGTAACACCTACGTTAATTATAACATAATTACATTATGTTATATATACATATATATATAATATATATATATACATAATGTACATAATTGTACATTAAAAAATATTTTTCTCTTTGTCTTTGAATTTTAGAAGTTTAACTATAATTTGTCGGGTGTGGTTTTCTTTGTATTTGTTTTGCTTGATATTTATTCAGGTTCTTGAATTAATGAAGTAAAATCTTATTATCAGATTTAGGAATTCTTGGTCAATATTTCTTTAAGTGTTGTTTCTGTTCCACTTTATCTCCCTCCTCTTTTGGAGACGTCAATAGTTATGTAGGCCTTTTGATTGTACTCTTTCATTTCATGTTCTATTTTCTTATTATTATGTTGTCTTTCAAACTGAATATTTGCTGTTGACATGTCTTGAGTCTACAAGTCTTGTATCCAGTCTGCTTTTATTTTTTTTTAAGATTTTATTTATTCATTTGTCTGAGAGAGAGAGAGCACAAGCAGGTGGAGTGGCAGGCAGAGGGACAAGCAAGCTCCCTGCTGATCAAGGAGCCCAGTGCAGGACTCAGTCCCAGGATCCTGAGATCATGACCTGAGCGAAAAGCAGACGCTTAACCAACTATGCCACCCAGGTGTCCCTCCAGTCTGCTTCTAAACTCATTCAATCCATTCTGATTTCAGATACTGTACTTTGCAGTTCTAAAATGTCCGTTTGATTCTTTTTTATAGATTCTGAATATCTGTTAGTATTCTCTGTATTTTGGTTTATTTCCATCTTCTATGTTTTCACATAATAATTGTGGTCATTTTGACATGATTAAATGCTCACTTCAGCATCTGGATTATCTCTGGGTCTGGTTCTGTCTTTTCTTTAAATTATTGATCACTTTGCATGCTTTTTTGCATAGCTGTAATTTTTTAGGCATCAGAGATGCTTTCAATTATATTTTGTTCATCTCAAGAATGTTGTTTGTTCTGATAGACAGTTATATTACAAGTAAATCACCTTAATCTCATTAAGACTTAGTTTTAGGTTGTAGAAGTGTGGGTTTTAGGTTTTAGTTTTGCCCACATTCGTAGGGCATTGTCCTTACTTCTAAAGCGTGGCCTTATTGCTGTCCCATCTGAATTCCAAGGTATTTCTGAGGTTTCTCCACTCTGTCTGGATTTTGACTCCAAACTGTCTCTCAGCACTGTGCAACCTCTAAAATATTTGCTCAGTCCTTACGCCTCACAACTATTCTCTGCTAAGCTTCCCAGGAGTTGACCACTGTGCCTGTGGTTTAGGAGTAGGACAAGGATTCAACGGGGTTATTTACTCAGACGTGGGGAACTTTCCCCCCTAATAATTAGGTTGCCTTTCTTCTGGGACCAGCTTCCAAATCCCAGACACCTTGGCAGTCTGAAATTTCCATCTCTATCTCCGTCACTTAGCAAGACCACAATTCTCTGCTTAGGCTCCATTTTCTTGCTCTGAAAATTGGAAACTTACCATCAGAAAGAAAGTACTAAGAATGTGGGGATCATGTCTTATGCTTTTCTTCTCTCAAGGATTATCCGCTGTGCTATTTGCTGTCCAGTGGCTGCAAATTGTTATTTTACATAATCCATCCATCTCTTATATAGGTTTATAACAATAGGGTAAGTGATACCAGATGAAAGAAGTCCCTTCTTCTTAGGTGGTAGCCTCTTAGACTCCTCTCTGCTTAGTTTCTAAGCTTC
The DNA here is from genome assembly GCF_017311325.1 of Ursus maritimus. Classification (NCBI taxonomy): domain Eukaryota; kingdom Metazoa; phylum Chordata; class Mammalia; order Carnivora; family Ursidae; genus Ursus; species Ursus maritimus. The sequence goes on along the minus strand of NW_024427107.1, from coordinate 58,968,812 downwards.
TTGTCCCACACGTGCCATCCTTTGTAAGTAGTAGACACCTCATGGGGAAACTGCGTACGAACTCTCAGACTCACATTTTCGTGACTGCCTTGATCATCCTGCTCTCCCACTTTTGTCTCCCCCATCCGCGAGACTGCCACAGGATCCACGACACGACCCCTTAGCTTCTAAGCCTCATATTGCATGTAGGCAAATGCTCTTAGGGGATAGAATTATGACAAACTTAGGGCTTATGATGTATGTTCTTTCTGTATTGAATCTTGGTCCCGGACTTCTGGTCACCTTGGTTGCTTTCCAATACTTTCAGACATCAGCTTTTTGCTTTGTTTTGTGCTTTAATTCAGCTTTTATAGTTGTTCTCAGCAGAAGGGTTAGTCAGATACAAGTTCCCCTGTCACTGCAAAAATCCCTTGTTTGCATTTTCATTTTGACTTTCCACCAGAACCATTTTCAAGTTCTGGCCCGAGAGTTCAAATAAGCTAAAATCAAATCAAGGGAAGAGATGGCGTGACTGGTTTTTCTAAGCTTTGTCACCTTGTTATTTTTGAATCCCCTCCTACATAATTTATACCGAGTTTCACCTATAATATAGTTCGTTGATGCAAGTAATTTCACTGCATTTTAGTCAAATAAATCTCCCCAGTGAAATATTCTTAGTTAATAACTAACACATAAAAAGCCAGAAGTATTTGCCAGAACCATAAATTTTAAGTTAATTTTATAGCTGTTGAAGAGCAGGATGTTATTCCAGGTTGTAGGCCCTGCCCTGCCAATCTTCAGGGCCACAAGACACTTACTGCGGGATTAAACGGACCTTGATAAGCATCATCAAATGTGGCTCTCATGTTATCCTTTTTCCACATTAGCAGTAGACCCTTGCATGAGTCCCTCTGACTATAAATCAGAGGGAATATGTTTTTCTAGTCAGGAAAAGTAATTTAAACTTCAATATTATGAATGTGTACCAACTAATATCAGCGGGAAAATAAAAGACAAACGGGCCGAATTTACATATCTATTGTTAAGCCAAATCTTTTATTTGGTATAAAGATTAAGATTCACAACTGATGTCATGAATGATAAAAATGTGTCTGAGTTTTGCAAGTAAATTGGAAGAAAATAGAAAGTAAAGTAGTTTGGATTATCATATGAAAATGCAGGCAGACCTCAAAAAAGGATAGATTCCTGATAGAAGATAGCGGAACTAGTATTTGAAAGTAGAGGAAGTGCAAGGAAAATGGTGACTATTCCAGCACTTCATTTATAAAGAGAAAAGGAGGGAAAAAATTCTAACTGCCCTAAGATGAGGAAGACTCAAAAATAGAATGGTGAATATTAACTAAACAAGTCACCAGTAGCACTCACCTCACGAAATTCTCCTCAGACGAAGTATTCTGAAGCCTAGAGTTCCGATCTATAGTATTTGAACAAATGTTTAGAGCGCATGTGCACACACAGCAGACAAGAATACACACACTTCACTAACAAATTTTGTGTAGTTGTTGGTTTTTAAACAAACCGTTTGTTTTAGAATGAGTATAGATTTACAGAAAAGTTGTAAAGATAACAAAAGGTTCCTCACCTGGGGTATCCCTCACTGGGCTTTCCTTAATGTAACACCTTACATTGTCATGATACATTTGTCAAAACCAAGAAGCCAACACTGGTTCCTTGCCGTTAACTAAACTTCAGACTTTATTTTATTTTACCAGCTTTCCACTGACATTCTTGTTCTGTTTCAGGAGGCCACGCTGCAGTTAGTTGTCATGTCACCTTAGACTCCTCTTGGCGCTGACAGTTTCTCACTCTTTCCTTGTTTTGCATGACTTTGACAGTTTCGAGGAGTATTGGTCAGATAAGTTGTAGAATGCCCCTTAATTTTGGTTTGGCTGATGGTTTCTTATGATTAAACTTGGAGTTAAGGGGTTTGGGGAGGAATACAAAGTGCCCATATCACATATCAAAGAGTACATATACCAACATGATTTATGATGGGGGATGTTCACCTTGAGCAGTTGGTTAGAGAGGGCTTGCCAGTTTCCTCCACTGTAGATAGATAGAGATAGATAGATGATAGATAGATAGATGATAGATAGATGATGATAGATAGATAGATAGATAGATAGATAGATAGATAGATAGATA
>NW_024427107.1:58812700-58966657 GCF_017311325.1 Ursus maritimus | reverse complement strand
GATAGATAGATAGATAGATAGATAGATAGATAGATAGATAGATATCCCCCCCCCCTCTCTGCGTGCTATCTTTGGAAGGGGAACGGGAGAAATTAGGCTCTACCTCCTGAAAGGGGCAAGGAATAAGCATGAAAGAACAAAAACAAACAAACAAAAAAACCCACCTCTTTCACTCAGTGCTTTATAATAACTCCAAAACCAACTTATAGTATATCTTACTGCAGAACCCGGTAGAATAAAAACCTAAATACCATCGTTTTAACCTCAGGAATTAGGAATTAGTTTTGAGTTCTTGCTATTCAATTGCATGACTAGGTAGGTGCATAGTCCTGAGCTGGCGAATCCAGGAGCTTGCTGTCTCCGTCCTCATGGCAGACATCACTAACGAAGCAAGGAATCTTTTCTAATCCCATCCAATGTAGCTTTGGAGCTCTTTAATTTATTAATTGTGCTGGTAGTAGATGTGCAAATAGAAGCCTAACATCATTTTTTTTGTTTCTCGCAGTGAAGAACACTGCTGCAAAATTTACCATCCTGCTTCCGCAAACAGTTTAGCATTATTCAGTGGTCTTTCTTGAGAATCTAGATTTGCACAACACATTCCAGAATTACTTGGGTATCTTTATTCATCCCCTCCTCCGTGTTTAATTTAGCAAAAATATACTATGATTCTAGGAAATCAACAAAGGCGACCCTGCTTATTATCTATTTTTTATGCATTCAAAAATTTTTTTGAAGATCTGCTTCATTCAATGACTTGTGATAGGCTCTGAAGAAAACACAGAGTTTCACAGGATAGTGCTGCTGCCGCAGAGAATTGATTCTCTACAAAAGGAGACATCTGCCTAAATCAGGGAACACAATGAAAAATCTGTATAAATGGGAGAGGGTATTACAAGCATTAGGAGGATGGGGATCTCTTTGCTCTGAGAAAATCCAGAGGAAGCAGCACAAAAAGCAAGTATACTTCCCCATGCAAACGTGGGTTTATCCAGTCACTATTTATCAAATATTTATCAAATTCCAAGTGTATGCCCGTGGCTTCCATAGATGCTGGGGATTGTAGTACAGTAACAATAACAACAATAATATCAATAATTACTTTTAATTAGAGCTTTCTCTGTGCTGGATGAACAGAATTACAGGCATGATCTTCGACAAGTGTTCTGAGAGGAGCATGCATAAGATGCTAAGGAAACACAGAGGAAAATCATCTGAAAAAAGAATATATGGTCAAGAAAGGTAAAAACTCTAACAAGCTTCCTAGAGGAGTGACTCTTCAGCCACGTTCTAAAGGATGAATAGGAGGTAACTATATGAATAGAACCAGAACACCACTCCGGAGAAGGAAGAGTTTGGGGCAAGTCTCCAAAGCCAGAGGTTCCATGACACACATTGAAGGAGACTTGGTGTAAGGAGAGGAAAAGACACTGCCTGTGCAAAATGGCACTGGAGAGCTGGGTAGTGTATGGAAGGAAGAATGAAGATGAAGACCCACGCTTCATAGGACTCAGCCTGCCAGCTGACTGTGTACTGTAATGCACCAGTATTAAAAACGAATATCTTTTAGTCACCTTCCATGAGCTCCTTTGGATAACAGTATTGCCTCCAGAAACCCATTGAATGTGTTGCCCACCGAGATCACCCAACATCACATTTGCATGGATGAGTTCGTTAGAGTAAAAGTGATCAGGGCAGAGAGCTAGTGGGGTCAGACAGGGCCCAGGAAGATCCTAATGGTGGGGAACATGGTCCTGGGGTGTAAGTCTAAAATATAGACCTGAACCCTAACTTAGTAAAGTTCTAAATGGGATAGCTCAGTTTAGGTGTGCAGAAAAGAGAGCATCCACCAAAACAAAATTTTTTTTTAATTTTTATTTATTTATTTATTTGAGAGAAAGAGACAGAAAGAGCGACAGAGAGCACAAGTAGGGAGGAGAGGAAGAAGCAGGCTCCCTACTGAGCGGGAAGCCTGACTCAGGGCTTGATCCCAGGAACCTGGGATCACGACCTGAGCCGAAGGCAGACGCTCAACCATCTGGGCCACCCAGGCGCCCCTCACCAAAAAATGTTTTAATAAATTTAAATAAATAAAAATATTAGATCAAACTTTACTTAGTTCACAGGCAATGGATATATTTTTATTTTCTTTTTATTTGTTTTTTGTTTGTTTGTTTGTTTGTTTTTGGTACATGGTGGTGAGATGCCTGGATCTGAGGCTAATCAAACAGCTAATGGAACTTCTCAGTGGTATTGACTTGAAAGGGGGATGCAGAGAGTTCTTAGGTGTGGAATTTAATTTTTCTGGGCCCAGCCCAGAAGATGTTTATTTTAGTCACCTGTTCTTCACAGAGCCTTCCCGCCACTATAAAAAGCCTTTCAGAAAGATATCCTACAGAAGAAGTTTTATACCATGACGTGGATGGAAGCTGGATTCTCTGGCTTGGGCAACACTTACCCTGTTTCTAACTCTGAGAACTGATTTTGCTCCTACGCTCATGTGCTACTGTCGGTGGGATAGCATATTGTGTCTTTTACTCAGAGATGTGTTTTCACAGACGCAGGCTATATGGTGGTGCTATAGATCCGTAAATGCCTGTGTGACCTATCACTTTATCATCTCTCCTAGGCAGTGAAAGGTGGTGAAGTAAGAAGAATAAAGATATATGGAGTAGAGCAGTTTGATTTTTCTCAGGTCTACACTTTGTGTTCATCATAACTAGTCTTTTTAAAAATAGAAAATGCTCAGGGGCACCTGCGTGGCTCAGTCAGTTAAGCCTCTGACTCTTGGTTTCAGCTCAGTCATGATCTCAGGGTCATGAGATCCAGCCCTGCATCAAGCTCCACATTAGGTGTGGAGCCTGCTGAAGAGTCTCTCTCTCCCTCTGCCCCTCGCCCCAGCCCCCCATTCACACATGTGCTCTCTCTCTAAAAAACAAAGAGAAAGAGAAAGAGAGAGAGAGAGAGAGAAAGAAAGAAAGAAAGAAAGAAAGAAAGAAAGAAAGAAAGAAAAGAGAGAAGAAAATGCTCATTCATAAGGACGTTCCTTACAAATTGTGGTGAAAATCCACCTCACACCATATGTCTATTTATAAACCCCCTGTGTGCCTGCCCTGCCCTCCCCCTGGGCTTGCCCTGTGTTTGCTAATGGCTGAGAAGGCAGTCACTGTTTGTTACACAACTTTCCTGACTGGTTAATTCTTTTTGAACACCATACAGAATGAGCTGCTAATTTTGTTTGTTTTTAGGCCTATCTGCTGACTTGGTGATTGATTCCCACTGCAGATCATCAATGAAAATTAAGTGTTTTGGTTCAGCTCTTAATTTGAATTTTAATTAAGTTTTCGATCCGGCTTCTGAAATGTTCAATAAGTAGAATTGTCCTTTATATCTAATCATCTGCTCATAAGGATGGGATTTAAGCATGCCCTCCTCTGTCTTGGCCTGACTCCCTGTGCTGGAGTCTTTGGAGGCTCTTCCTGGTTGATGTGAGCACTAGTTTTCTCTGGCCCCTCCCCATCCCCACATCAGACTGTAGGTCAGTAGATACAATCCTCATATCCCCAGTGCCTTAGGCCTAGGCCAACTAGATGGTAAATAAATAGTCCTTAAATAAACAAATGAGCGGATGGATGAATGGATGACTAAACCACAAGAAAAACTAAGAAGAAACTATTTATCGGATATTCCTCTGTTTACAGACAATTTTCCCCCACTCTACAACTACTAGATGATACACTCAGACTTCTGGAACTTTGCAGTGGATGGGATTTTTCCTCCTGGTGATGTTTGAGGAAGCCCATCATCTCCTTCGTAGCACAACAAAGCAGAAAGTTGCTGGCTTTCCAGAGTGTAAAACTCATCTCAGTTGGTTTAGAAGTGTATCCTTCCTTCATTTTATAAGACCTTGGTCATCACATATTCCAAAGAATTTGAATTTTACAGAGTTAGATATAAAACTGTGCTCTTTAACAATCCTATAGACCCACCCCCCCACACACACACACTCACCATCTCTTAAATCTATTTAGAAGTCAGAAAAACCGGAGAGCATTTTTTACTTTTCAGAGAGGCAGAGAATAAAAAAACTGGGTAATTTCCAGAGTAGGTGAGGAGATTGGGAAATTAGCACTTCCATACACTGTTAGCAGGAATATATTTTGATGATCCATTTTTATCTTTATTTTTTAATGATTTATTTATTTATTTGATAGAGAGGGAGAGAGTGCGAGTGGGGGCAGGGGCAGAGGGAGGGAAACTTCAAGCAGACTCCCAGCTGAGCATGGAGCCAAATCTCACAACCCATGAGATCATGACCTGGGGCGAAACCAAGAGTCGGACACTTAACCGACTGAGCCACCCAGGTGCCCCAGTGCTCCATTTTTAAAGGACAGTTTGCCAATACCATCAAAATTCTCAAAGCATGTACCCTGTAATTTAAGAATTTTACGTACAGGAATTTATTCTTCATAAATACTTGTACGATTATACGTACAAGAAAATTTATTGTGGCATTATTTAGCATGGCAAATAAAACTCCCATAAACAACTTAATTGTCTATTATTAGAAGAAAGATTATATAAATTATGGTTTATCCCTGCAGCTGTTAAAAGTAATGAGAATGATCTTTATGTACTGCTGCAGAGAGATACATCAAGTGGAAAATACTGTTATGAAACAGTACATGCCCTATAATCCCATTTGGGTTTAAAAAAAGATAGTTGTGCGTGTGTGTGCTTTTATGTGTTTAGAGAAATTTTAGAAAAAATTGACAATGACTATCTTAGGAAATAAGATGGGCAGTAATAAAGGCCATTTTGTCTTCAAATTTTACCTTCTTACATTTGAAATTTTTTCAAAGATTTTATTTATTTATTTATTTGAGAGAGAGAGTGAGAGAGCACAAGCGGGGGCATGGAGCAGAGGGAGAGGGAGCAGCAGACACCCTGCTGAGCCAGGAACCCATCCCCAGCTAGTTCCTGGACCTCCTCCGGGATCATGACCTGAGCCAAAGGCAGCCGCTTAAGCAACTGAGCCACCCCGACGCCCCCACATTTGAAATTTTTTAATGGGCATGTGTTACTTGTATAAATTAAAAACAAATTAGTAAAGAAAAACTTCTGTCTAAAAATGGGTTAATTTTATAACTTTGGGATGGAGAAGGCTTTTCTAAGCAACACATAAGCCCAGAAACCATAAATGAAAAGATAACAGATTTGACCATGTAAATCTATTTTAAAATTTTAACACCAAGTGGGAAAAAAAAATTAAAAGGTACTGTCTGGGGCTGGGTGAAGGGTTTTTAGAGTTAATACCAAGAATATAATTCATAAAAGAAAAAAATGACACTTGGTTTAGATAGAGAGTAAAAGCATCCTTTGTGAAAAACCCAGTGAAGAGGATGAAAAGATCAACTACAGATTTGTAGAAAACATCTGCAAAAAAAAAGAAAAAAAAGAGCAAACAACACTTGCCAACTGCTAAGCTTACCCTCATTTTTATCCTTGGTTTGCAACGCTACTGATCATCTCATTTAGGTCGGGAGTCTGCTACGAAGATGCTTTATAAAGCATCAGGCATAGTGCTCGCTTCGGCAGCACATATACTAAAGCATCAGGCATAGTGCCTGCTCAAAACAGATGTTAGTGCTTCATGGCTGATGCCCTTCTATTCATTCCTTCTACTTTTTGGTAAATGATGTCAGTGTTGTTCAGAATTCCCTCCCACCCTCCCAAACAAATCCTGAATGGTAATACAGATTTTCAGTACCTGTTCCCCATTCAGCAGGTCAACAGCATGTTTATTGTTAATAACAGCAAATACTGAGAACGGTATGCAAGCTCCTGTGCCAACTTCACACACGTCACCAGTATGCCAAAGACTCAGACTTCCATGTCAAGAACTAGAGTAAGTCTCCACTGGCATTAAAAAATGACCAAAATACAGCGGCTTAAATGAGAAGGTTATGTTTCTCATTAGGACAGTGCAGAGGGGGACAGGCCAGAGCTGGCAGGATAGCTCCACTATCCTCAACTTGCAGACTCCAAGGGTCTTCAAGTAGAAGCCATTTCCCATCGAGCAGAAAGGAAGACAGGGAAGATTCATGGCAAGCATCTTATCTTTCAGCATGGCAAATAAAAATACAACTAGCAGAGCTGAGAAAAACTGAGCTGAGTGTATTTCTTGCCAGGCAAAAGAGAGCCACAGTACTCAACAGCAAGGGTAGATCTTTGTACAAGAAGAACGCTTTGTCTCTACAGGGCAAGATTTGGAAGGATTCATCTGATTGCTTAAAAAGAGGATAATTAGTCTCCTTCAGGATGGGTCATTTCTGATTTACATCACAAAAGCATAGGACGAGTTCTCAGAAGTCCAAAATGGCATTGCAGGCCCACTGGCATGCACATCAGTCCACATGTCCAACGAAAACTCTAGGGGGCTTATTACTAAGAGGAAGATAGGGAGACTGGGTGCTGAGAAACAGTTATTGATGCCTTCTGCATTCTGCCTTGCTGACCACCAGTGTATCTATGATCACCCTTCTTCCAAGTCATAAAATACCCTTTCATTCTCCTAAGGAAATAAATCTAAATTCTGTCCAGTTACCATAGCCAGCCCAATCCCCAGGGTGTCTAGGTGACGTGCAGTAATCTGCATCAGGTCTGAGGTGGACTTCTGGTGGTCCAGTGACTTCAACACTGGTAGACAGGTGATTTGCACCTGCCTGCTTTCCAGATCCAGGGGACAGTGGTAAAGCAGGAACAGCATATTCCCAGTAGAAACTCCTATTTAGAAGAGGAAAGAATGGGAAGCACTGGGGAGTTGTTGTTGTTTTGTTTTTTAATAGTCTAGGGTCCCTAGCCCTGATGACACACTGCTAAGCAGGAATTGTGAGGACCTCCTGCTTGTCCTGAAGGGGGGCAAGTAACTGGACTGTGCTCTCTCCTGCTGTCTGTGACCCTAGCTTTACTCTCTGAAAGAGTCTTCTTTATCCATGACTTTCTGTGGCCGCATCTGAAGATGCTCTATAGGATGATTCATCTCCTCTTTTGTAGTGTGAGAGCCCGGTGGGTAACTAAGGGATGAGAAAATGCACAGGCCTTTGTAAGCCAGTCTTGGGTAGTACAACTGCTGCCAAAACTCAGAAAGGTACCTGCCCCCCTTTTTTTTTTTCTTTTTTTTTTTTTTTTTTTTTTCCAGTTTGTTCCATGCAGGGCTATGCTGGGTCTGGCTCACACCTGCTTGCAAGAACATACTGTACGCATCTCTTCCCAACTCCACATGATTGGTGACATCATATGGGTAGCTTAAAATGGACTGTGGCAGGAGTATTTACCCCATGAGTATCAGCAGACACTAAAAATCCAAGGTTTTTTGAACGTAGAACTGGTTATTAAATATTTACCAGCTGGTTCCATGTGGAAGTCATCACACCCAAATTTCTTCTGAAGAACCTTCCTAAGCCTGCCCCTTCCTGTTCCCTATAACTAGCTCAGCCCATCTTCCTCTCCCTTATTTCAGCAACTACCTGAAGGCCTGATTCCGGAGGCCATGAGACTGGCCAAACAGTCTCAATGGGACACACTAGAGAAAGGCTGTGAATGCATCTTATCTCCTGCTCTTTCAGGTACAGATAAAGTTGGCTTGTCTAACCTTGCAGGCCCCAAATTTCGAGGCCTTCAATCTGGATGATAGACAAAAGGCAGAGACAGTTTCCATTAGCCCAGCTCCATTTCCTTTCATCTCCAGTAACAAATTGGCCAGTTCTCACCTGGGTTCATTTCTTTCTTCTGAACTCTTGCTAAAAGCAGCAAGAAACAATCCAAACACAGAGTCAACCTTTTGCTAATCACTTTCCTAAAGGTAAATGGTCCTCCCTCCATGTCATTTCAGGTGACAGTTTTACCAAACATATTCCCAAGGCATTAGAGGAGGGTCACGAGCCTCCCAGCCTTAATTTATTTCTTGGTTGCCTTCTACCCGACCACTAAGATGGGCCACATGTTTTAGGTTTTTGTTATAATAGCAACATAATTTCAGATACTAATTTCCATAGTAAACAGGGCACAGGTGAAGCGTTACAGCAGAGATACCAAAATATACAATGTCTTAAATAAATACGGTTCATTTTTCCTACAATATACTGTCCCAGAGCTAAGCAGTCTAATGCTGGTGGCCTAGCTCTTATATCCAAATTATTTCATTCATTGCCATTCCCCATCCATAAGAAGGCTTAAATAAAACAGATCGTTTTTAAGACAGTGACCTAGAAGCTCCCGAGAGCACTTGCACCCACACGCATTTGTCCAAACTTAGTTATACGAGCACACTGAATTGCAGTTACAGCTGGAGAATGTAGTCACTAGTGGGCATCTGTGTGACCAGCTCAAAATTAGGGGCCTTATTACTGGTGAGAAAAACAGTTGGGATGGAATCCTGTGAACAATTAGTGGTCCCTGTACAGGCCTAAGTGGAAAACAAGGTATTGTTTATCATATGTCAGCATCGGAATATCAGCTCTAGGGAGCAGCTCTTCTCTGACCACATGGGTGAAATCTAGGGGCGGTCCTATGATTCTGTGGTCACTCTCAAATATTCAGAAGTCTCCTGGTCACTTTGGTCCCCCAAATAGTCTCGGTTCACTAATTCATATGTCTAGTTAAGTGTAATAATGAAAACTCAAAACATCCATTAAAAGTTAAAGTGTCTTCTCCGTTGAGCTCAGGTCTGTTGAAAGTAGGAAACCTACATTGAGAAAAGAGTGTATGGTTGACTTTCTTTTCCTTGTAGTCCTAACCATCTTAACCAGCTCAAAAATAGCAGCCCCTTATTCTTCCATGGCTGAGGTCATTCACCTGTTGACTCACTTCCCTGCCTCAGGTCAACAAGAGTTCACAGACTCTACTTCACTTACTTGGTGGGAGGCCTGCAGAAATCAGGTCCTGGACCTCTCATTCAAGGCTGGTGCCTGGACAGCATTTTCAGCAAATTTATAAATTGTTCCCCCCAGATACCTGAATCATGTGCCACCAGGAGTAGGAAGAAAGTTGCATAATATTTCTGATGAGTAGAAGATGAGGTATAAATGCATGATTAGACATGTTTCATGGGAAGGAGGAGAAAGTAAAAATTTTTTAGAAAAGAGATTGTGTAGGTGGTTCTTTTCTCACTCAGCAGTGCTTTTGCTGTATCTGAAATGAGCAGTTATGGGATTTGAGCTAGTTTTTCACTAGGCTGCCTGCCTTATGGTAGGAAAGATTGTTCTAGTTTAAACATTTATTTGCATGAATATCTCAGTTTACAGATACCTCTCCTTACCTAGTAAATTTCAGAGGTGCTATTTAAAGGAAATCAAGGCTGAAATTTCAAGCAGAATCTGTAATATAGGTAGAGGAAATAAACCACACCCAGTTTGCACTATAGAACCACCATCATTATGGCGGTGAGACCATGTGCATATTACTGTTTCAGTGGTATTTGGGAATTGCCTATTCGGTCATTCCTCAGAATAGAGTATGAAAGTAGTGCAAGGATGCAATGCTCATTTTCTAAGGAAACAAGCCCATGGGGGGGGGGGGGAAGAGTAATGTCCATTACCAGAAACCAGTATCTTTCTGAATTTGATGCTTTGAAAACATAGAAAAACATTCCAAAACGACAAGTTACTTTGCCTAAAAACTGTTGAAAATGGAAATATCAAAGGTCTCAAAACAAGGAAGAAAAGTGAGTGGCTTATGCCATAATGTGAGCCATCATATCTTCCTTCCACTCCCTCTCCAAAGACTGATGATTGTAGGACAAAAGAAAAAGGTGATATTGAATTGTGCAGAGAAGGTCAGTTGACTGAGAGATGTGGGAAATTTATATACCATCCCCCACCAGAGCTACTTTAATTTGATTTGTGTTTCCTACAGGGGGTACCTCTGCAACTTTACTCTCTCCTCAGTGTAACAGTGATAGTAATGACAGCTAATACAGAGTACTTACTATGTGTGTCAGCTTTTGTTCTAAGTAAATATATACACACACATGACCTCGTTTCATTTCTTACTAATCCTGTGAGAGATGGTAGATAATATTATCCCAATTTTCCAATTGAGCAAACAAGCACAGAAAGGTTAAGTAAGTAACTTTTTTAAGTTCCTATAGCAAGTAACACTGGAGGTGAGATAAAAACCCAGGCTTAGAGTCTGTGCTTTTACTGACCATCCAGTGCAGCCTCTCTGACAATAGCAATAATTATTATGGTAGATTGTATTATTGTTCCCAACTATTCATTCCCTCTTCCTATCAGAAAATGAAATGTACTCATTCATTGCCATGAGATTTAATGTCTTTGGGGGAGAAGTATACCTCCCTTTCCCATTCTCCATTAATGGCAGTGTTGGCCACGTGACTTACTTTGGTCAATGGAATATCAATATCTGTGGGTCAAGTTCCCACAGAAACTTACAGAGCCATCATGTATTTCCTCCAGGTCCCTCAATCCTCAATCTCCCTCTCTCTGTGTCTCTCTCTGCTATGAATAATACAGGTTCTCCACAGATGGGGCTTCTCTAACTTGCAGCTGTTGACATGTAACAGGGACTAGAATAAATGTATGTCATCTTAATCCACTGAGATTTGGGGCTTATTTGTTACTGTGACACAGCTGATTAATACAATAAGCATCTCCTGAGTGCCAGTGGGAGCTGAAACGTACTCTCTGATCTTAAAAGTATAATACATTGTTCTTCAGAATTCATAATGGTAATTGAATAAACCAAGAATCTTCACAAGTTTTATTAGGAAAATATCATTACCCTCACTCTGTAAAGGGAAAAACAGATCTCAACTTCAGTGTCTTGACCAAAATCACAGCATTAGTATTGCAAAGCCATCTCCAACCCCTACCTATCTGTATGATTTCAAAGCACAAGTCTGTCTTGATAGCACATCCCATCTTCTTCCAGGAGAGAGAAGATCTCAGGAAACCTCTATTACCTATAGAGAGTTTGTGACACTGGAGTTTGAAAACTCAGAATCCCCAGCCTACAACCAGCTTGAGCTGGAAATACCCCTAAATTGCTGGATGTGTCACAGCCTTTGTTCTCCTTACCAATCTGAAAAAGTACAATTTGAGTTATGCTGTTTAGAAAGAATTATCGCTTCCAACTCTACCTGGTTATGCTTGATAAACCTATACGCTACCGTGAGAAAACCACTATATATTTTTATCAGTGTTAATCATTTTCTTTTACAGACTTTCATTTATTTAGGTACATACTCCTTCCCCCTGTGAATACTGAAAGACAAAGTATTATCCTTTGAAGATTATAAAATCCAATTGAACTTGATGGTTCAAAGTTACAGAAGTGAAATGTAGCTTGCCCAACATGGAAATTAGAAAGTATCACACTCTTGTTAACTATCAATGTCCTGAGTGGACAGTCTCCAAGGCAACATGGAGAAAAAGGTATGATTGGACAACTTGCTTCATGGAGTATAGACTAGTGCAAATTAAATTAATTCCCCCAGGCAATTTAAAAATCATATGGAAAAGATATTTGGTTCTTCTTCAATGTTTTGTGCTAACTTTTCATTACCTCCTCTCTTCTCTTCCATCTCCATTTTCAATATAAGCTAAATTGGAGCCACCAAGGTTTTAATGGGTTTTATTCGTGTGTTTAAATTTAGACTACCACTTAAGACTGAAGAATCTTGAAAATGTATTCATTCTACATTTTTAAAAGTCCATTCCCTGACTCTGGGGGATTTTTGTTTGAGTCATGATAATGTCTTAGTCGTTTGTATAAGTCACACGTTTACTTTTCTCTTGTGACAATGGCAAGATACAACTATTTATTGTGAAGGTTTAAAAGTAGGAGCTAAACAGTTAGAAACATTCAAGGAATGAAAATAGATTGCTGCAAATTATCCTGAATCTCCCTTTGGTGAATGGGTCAGAGACATTTCATTCAAACTTTTGGTCCTTGTATTTAGGTGCGTGTGTTGGAGATGGGGGGTTAGCAAGAGTGTCTTCTGGGACTCTGCTTCGTTGCCTGCATGGCACTGAAGTAACAATTTTCTTCCATAATTGGACAAGTTTTTTTATAAGAATCTGATGTCACCTGGGAGTATTGCTATTCTCATTCCTATTTTATAAAACAGGTTACCTGCGGGCAAATGCGTCAGAATCTGTATCTCCTTGTAATTCATTGATCCTGGAGAACCTAAAATGTGACAGTTTGAGAGGCTGCCTGTGATTACAAAAGCTAGAGAAGGAGGAAGAGGGCATCATGAAAAGGACTCACAGATAGGACAGACTCGTGGCATTGCCTTTAAGGCGAAACATATTCCTGGGGTGATGGCCTCAGCCACTGCTTCTGCTCCTACTGGATGAACTTGGGGGTTAGGGGGGCTGGAAGCTCCAACTGTCACCTCGAGGAGGCCTGAGAAAGGCAGACACAATCAATGGGGAGTAGAGAGGTGTCAGTGGGTAGCAAGGTAGAGTCCAGGATAAAAGTCATATATATTTAAGGAGCCATTGAACTGGAGCAAGCCAGAGCCCACGCTGATCCACTGGGTTCTCAGCTGTAAAGACTTTAAAGTCCCCAAACCTCCGTGTCTTTCTTCTCTTGCATGCCCCCTCTCCATGGACTCCCAGGGATTCGAATCAAGCTCCCGACGACACCCTTAGTTCACTTCACTTTGTTAAGAATTAAAAACATTCTTAAGGAAGAACCTCTCGTAAGGAGACTTCGTAGTAGTAAAAAGCTGGTTAGTGACAAGAACTATTCAGGGATTTTTCTGCTCAAAGTTCACATAAAAAGAATAAAAGGTTATTTAAGCCAAAATTGACTTGAGCCAGTGAGTTTATTCTTTATTGCCCTAGGAGACACTGTTGGGGGGGGGTTGAAGGGGAGAAAAAGTGGGGGAAGGAAGAAAAGGAAAAGCTCCACAAACAAGTATTTCAGAAGAAGCTGCAGCTTAGAGTCAGAGAGAAAGGTAAGCCCCTCAAAATCTGGGGAAGACATGGAACTCACAGGGAACAGAATGACTTCAGCTGACATCTAGGTAGTGGGCAGCTAGGTGTAATATATCTTTTAAATAATCTGATGTATATATTGGCTTGGAGGAGCATATTTAAAAATTTTTTAATATTCATTATTAGGCTTATTTTTTTTTCTTATTTGATTAGAAGTCTACTGGCATGTTAGCAAGATCGCAGAGTTTGAAATGAGCTATCCTTTGGTTTGCATTTCACTTTTGCCAATTATTTATCCTTTGGAGACCCTGTTTCTTCATCTCTAAAATGAACATGAAAGTACTATCTACTTCACATGGTTGTTATGAGGATCTAAAATAAGAAATACACAATACATAACACATAGTAGGTACTAAAAAACTTGATGCTTGGGAAACCTGTTCGGTGTTTTCTGGGTTAAAACACGTAAAGTCTGTGAGGCACCTTACCCAACACGGAGCCTGCGTAGGTTATGGAAAGATGTTGCGTAGCATCAGGCAATTTTGAAATTGTTGAAGTGGAGACGAGACAGAGCCGTCAATATCTTATTTTTGGCTTCTGTGCCTGCTGTGGGAGCTTCTGCTGACACGTGGTCCATTACATACATCCTGGGTTGATTCAAGTCTAGGAAACAGATTTTCCTCAGAGTCTGGCATCCAGGAACCCAGATGCTCTGGGGAGAGGTGCTACATACTTTGCTAAATTGATGAGCTTCCCGAAAGCACCGTGTGAGCCAAATATATAATAGGAGTTCTGTGTCTTCACAAGAGTCTTTAAAATACTGTCTAGACCCACAAAAATAGTTCTAATTTGTTTTTCACTTGCTTATCTCTCAGAAACCATTATTAAAGTCTGCTAAAACAGCAGCAAACATCATCTACTCAGCCATGCTTTTGCTTCTGCCTTGAATTAACAGTGATCTTGGGTTTCAGTTCATTAGAATGTTCTGAATAGAGATAAATTAATTAATGGATTTAACAACCGGAATCAGCGTGCCCATACTTCAAAAGGATTGCACTTTCTTTATGCCTCCAATATCTCATTAGGAAAAACAGGTCAAATGGAGGCAAGCTAATTCAACTCAATTTGTCTCCTTTCATCTTCGGGTCTTCCAAGATTGTAAAAGCTTACACCTATACAGATCGAATTTCATGTAAATTTATTGAACTATCAAACTCCTTGCAGACTACACTCTAATGAATGCCTGAGTACATAATATGTTTAATTTATATAAAGGCTGCTTTTGGAAGGCCTTGAACAGTTTCACAAAGATTATTAGTCCTCAGAACAATCTTTTGAAATTGGGAGAGAGAATAATTTACCAAAACACAGGGTAGCCTTGAAAGAAATACTTTTCTCATTAAAAGTAAGTCCAGTAAAATGGTGCAGCTGCTGTGGCGAGCAGTGTGCAG
Organism: Ursus maritimus; assembly: GCF_017311325.1. NCBI lineage: Eukaryota > Metazoa > Chordata > Mammalia > Carnivora > Ursidae > Ursus > Ursus maritimus. The sequence continues at coordinate 58,952,238 of NW_024427107.1, read as the reverse complement.
CTCCATAATAAGCGAAATATAAAATTACCGTGTGACTCAGCAATTCCATTTCTGCATAGATGCCCCCAAAGACCTGAAAACAGGTGTTCGCACAAAAACTCTCACATAGATGTTCATAGCAGAGCCATTCTCAATAGCCAAAAAGGACCCCAGTGTCCATCAACTGATGAAGGGATACACAAAATGTGGTATATCCATACAATGGAATATTATTCAGCCATAAAAGGAATGAATAAAGCGTATGTTCCTATATGCTATAATGTGCATGAAATCAGTATGAAACTTTGAAGTCATTACGCTAAGTGAAGGAAGCCACACAGAAAGCCACATATTGTGTGATTCCATTGAGGTGAGATACCCAGAATTGGCGGATCCATAGATACAGAAAGAAGACTAATGGTTGCCAGGGCCTGTGGGGTGGGAGAAATGAGGTATGACATCTCAGTGGGTACGGGTTTCATTTTGAGGAGATGAAAATGTTCTGTAACTAGATAGGATGGCTGTACAACATTGTGAATGTGTGAAACATCGTTAATGGTCGATTTTGTGTATTGTACCACAATTTTTTTTTTTAAAAAGTATTTTTTTGAGTAAGTTTGATTCTCATGTTTCTGGAAGGGTATCACTACAAGTCTGCCTGAAATCTAAGGGGGACTATTAGACAGCCTCATGGTTCCCTTCCAATCTGGTGTTCCAGAGAAATAAATGAAGCCCAATTTAAGTAATTCCCAAGTTCCGTGAAGTGAGCTTTCTCCTTCTAGGCCTAAAGATCTCCTAAGTTTTTAAATAAACTACCTGACATCTCCTACTCCTGGTCCAATTTAGGGGCTGACGTAATACCTAAATAGAGGTATCCTACAGTACGTGTATTAGTATCACCACATTATGTCATAACCATTTGCTGGCTCATCTCCCTTCCCCAGCAGACTCTAAGTTGCTTGAGTCTTGCATCTTTTTCTGTGGTCCTTGCATTCTGCCTTGACACACGGGAGGGATATCAGAAATTACTCTACCTCACGCATTAAAATGACAGCCATACACTGCTGCCAAATTATTAGCCTGATAATGCACCAGATAATCCTTCATAAAATAGCATGTCCATTTCCCTTCCATGAACTGAAACCAGATCTTTGCAGGACAGCGTTATGCAAGGAAAGTAGTGCTTTTAGACATGGCTGTGGTTATACTATTTACTATCTGGTAGTTAAATGTGTCAGGAGCAGCATGAGATTTTTGTGACTTTTGTTGATCATTCTTTAATTTTTATTTCTTTGAAAATGAACCAACTACTGATTAAACCAACTACTGACATAAACTCAAACTGCCTCCAGACTATTGATGCTCATAAAATGTCACGACTTTAATGCCATGACTAGAGTAGGCATCAATAAGAACAGTTTTGTGATGGTTTGAGAGAATAAAAGCTATGATGGGGTAAGATCTGTGTTAATGTCTTGACATCAGTGTAGAATAAGAAGGTTAAAATGGAGGTGGGGAAAAGGGAGATTACTTAAAAGAATTAAGATAACCATTTTTTTTTTAATATGGAGGAGGCATCCTTTTACTGACGTCACCAAAAATTGGCCTACACAAAAAATGGCTCCTTATTTTTAGTTACTGCTCTGTAAGGCCTACTGTTCAACTACCCTGAAGCCAAAAGTCATCATTTCCAGCAGCTTTCATTGGACCTAATTGCCTTATGGTTAATGAGCCAATAAAATGAGTTAACTTTCAGTTCCTAGACACCTGTATTGCAAACAATTTGTTTTCAATGGTACGCCAGAAATAGACTAGGTTATCTTTTTGTGTTTATTGTTGTTAGCTGTTAGAAACCTTGCAGCTCAATATTCAGCCCATTACTTGTAAATACTCAAGACAATATTTCGAGTGCTGACCTCACCCTCGTGTCAACTGTTGGTCCGTTTGATTTTTCTTCATCTCACTTTTTCATTTGAATCTTATTCTCTTCCTTTACATTGTGTATATTTTTGTACGTTGACATAAGTCCTTTTAAAACAAGTTATTTCTTATATATAAATAGAGGAGACTCAACTATGTCTTGAATGAATGAGAGATTGAATAAATAACTATACTTTGCCAGTTTCCCTCCCTCCCTTTCTTCCTTCTTTCCATCTTTCCTTCCTTCCTCTCTCCCTCCCTTTTCTTTTCTTTTTCCTCTCCTTTCCTTTTTTCTTTTCTTTCTTTTTTCTTCCTGTCTTTCTTTTCTTTCTCTCCCTCTTCCCTTCCTTTACTCTTTCCTTCCTCCCTCCATTTCTTTCTTTCTTTCTTTCTCTCTTTCTTTCTTTCTCTTTCTTTCTTTCTTTCTTTCTTTCTTTCTTTCTTTCTTTCTTTCTTTCTTTCTTTCCCTTCCTTTCTTCCTTCCTTCCTTCAGTCCTCCAGTCCTTCCTCCTTTGCTTCTTTCTTTCTTTCTTTTGTTCTTTCTTTCTTTCTTTCTTTCCTTCTTCTTTCCCTTCATTCCTCCGTTCCTTCCTTCATTCTTTCCTTTCTCCTTTCCTTTACTTTGTACTAAGGACACTGAAGAAATCTTGGGGACATTCATTGTTTAAGATAGGAGAGCCATAAAGAGCAAAAGCATAAAACAAGTTACAACAATATGCAAGCATTAATATCTTCCACGTTTTTTAAGACAAAAATCAAAAAGAAGAATTTCCTAACTTTAAATTTTCATTGAAGATGTGGAAACCTGCATTTCCCTCAGTTCCTCGAATATGATTGCTTCAGCTTCTGTAGAATTCTTCCAGATTCTACCCCCTGCATTCCTAAACAAGTAGGCAGAAATTATGAACACACTTAGTATCTTAAAATACTTGGCCAATTACCTTAATGAACTTCTAGAGTTGTTTTAAAAATAACCGATGTGTGAATAAATGCAACCATTCACTGCCTCTTACCACTATGTTGCATGTGGAGACCTGTCTGTGGACTTCTACAAAAAGGAATCATTTTCCCACTATACTAAAATTGGGGAGAGTGAAGGGATTTGAAGGAGTGGGTATAAGAGATCATCTTATAAGAGGTCATCCACTCTGTCTAAAATCAACGAAAGAAAGAAGCGCACTCATATTATTTAGAATGTCAAAGAACTGAAGTGGTTCCCTTTGGGGCAGTATGGGGTCAGGGTAGGGATACCATTAGGGCACCAACAGTGCCCTTTTGTGTAAGCCTTTATTATGTTTTATGTGTTACTCACATGTACCACTATCATAAAAGTTAAATTTTAGAATATCCTTTAATGGCTACCCTTGCTTCTAAAGACAACATCTGAAACCCAAAGAAGAGCAGGAAAGGCTGTCATCATATAGCCACCTCTGCTTACTGCTCCAGGTGTGCTGCTTGATACCTTACCCCTCCCTCCGAAGCTCCAATTATACTGAGCTTTTTTCACCTCCTCTTGGTATATGATGACTTTGCTCACTTCTGGGACTTTCCACGGGCAGTTGTTTTTGCCTAAAATTTCTCTTCCTTTACCAGCCTTCTCTTGGCTATGCTTCTGGAAGCTTTCCCCTTCCCATCACATCTGGGTTAAATGTGCTTCCTATTTACTTACTCCTTACCACTCCGAATTTTCCCCTACCGCAGCATGTATCATCTGTCCCCTCATCTAGAGTGTAAATACCATGAGAAGGAGAACCCCATCTTCCGTGTTCATTGCCCTGTATTCAGCACCCAGCAAGATGTTCATTTCAAAGTGCATGCTCAACACATACCTAGAATAGTGCCTGACACCCAGTAGGCACAAAAAAGTTGAAGGACAGGAAGAAAGGAAGAGAGGGAGGGAGAGAGAAAGAGAGAGAGAAACAAGGATGTTTGGACCTTTAGATTCATGCTGTTAATTGAACTTAAGGCAAAATTATAAGGTACGGATAATTTACGTGTAGTATCTTTTCTTTTTTTTTCTATTCCCTTCCCTTCATCAGTTGTTCACTATAGGTACTCTAGAACTCAGTGTTTTCATATCACCACCTAAGCTAATTCACACTAAGGAATCAGCAACAACATTGTATTGAAAGATTATTTTAAAAGCACGATAATGCTAAAACCAAAGAATCTTAAAGATCATTTCGATCTCAACTGCTCACTTTATAAATGAGGATATTGAAGCCCAGAGATATCCATGAGTCACCAGACATCACACAGCAAGTTCAGCCCTGAGCTGACCCATAGTGGAGTCTCCTGACTCCCCAAATTTCACTTTTTCCAAGAGGTAACACCACCCACCTAGGGAGGGTGACATCATAGGAAGCCAGCTGAGCGTGATATTTCCAAAATCAGCCAGGCAAGCTTTCTTGCTGCCCCCTGAATTTCAACAGCCTTAAGCAACACCGACCTCAGAGGGTTGGTGTGGGTTTAATGAGCTCTTGGCCATGGCAGCACCCAGAAGACTGTAAACTGCAAAGCACTTGACTAGCTAGAAGGCTCAGGGTAAACTGGAAACCATAATGTCAGTGCAAAAGCTGGTAGACTCCAAAGGACATTGGTCATGGGCCCAGCAACCTGACAATCCCATCTCGAAATCCTGAGAAATTCCTTTGCAGGATGATTGCTAACTGAATCCTGTAGAAGTTTAGAGACACTAACATCCTCAGTACCAATTTAGAAGTGATTTTTGCAGAAACTCAATTCCAGGTTGTTTTTTGCTAAACTTCCCTGATATAAAATTTTAAGTGCTGATGAACAGTTGGTATATTTTGCTGCCAGTTCACTCCTGAGACACTTTAAGAAATTATTTCATCCCCACTTCTTTCAATCGCTGAAAACTAAAATGGCTTCCCTGACAGAATTAGATAGGTAGTAGGTTCCATAGGCATTTGGATATCCTTAATGGAGTTAAAAATTTTTTTTAGAGTTTATATGAGCAAAAATCGATTTGGATAGGGCAGAATCCAATCTAGCAAATAGAAAGGAGCTCCAAGGAGCTATATAAAATGAAAGACTTTTATAGGCAGAAGGGAGTGTGAACAAGGAAATTATACTGGGCAAAAATGTGCGTTAGTTATTGCGAAGTTACTTTCCTTTCAGGGTTGGCAAGGGTCTATCAGGCTGATTACCTACTAGTGCTGACAGGCGATTTCTGACTGACTGGTTCAAGATTCCATTTCTGGGAGCGCCAAAACTGTAAGTCTCAGTTTGGTGATGTGGGGCTTAGCATAGTTTGGGGCTTGTTGTCTTGTTTTTAACAGTGTAAGAATGAGGAAATTTTTTCAACAGTCAGAATATTTATTGTGGAATTCCAGAGTCTCCTCCATAGGGTTCCAGAAGGGGTTCCTCTCAGACAAGTCTTCCCCAATATGCTTTAATTGGTCTCTTACTGCATAAGATGGGTCTTCACTACAGGCATGTGTGAGACCCTTAAGCAGCTAGATGGTGTCTCTGGGGTCCTTTGCCCATAGTTTCTGGTGATATCCACATTTGCAATCAGACAACGCCCAAACCTTTATCCCAGGAGGTTGTTAAGTGTGTCAGGGTGCTCCAGATGCAAGAAACTGAATGCCCAAATAAAAGTGGCTTAAACAATTGGATCTTTTTTTTAAATATTTATTTGAGAGAGAGAGCACGGGCATGTGCACATATCAAGTGGGGAGGGGCAGAAGGAGAGGGAGAAGCAGACTCCCCGCCGAGCAGGGAGCCTGATGCAGACTTGATCCCAGGACCCTGAGATCATGACCTGAGCCGAAGGCAGATGCGTAACCGACTGGGCCACCCAGGCGCCCCTAAACAATTGTATCGTGTTATTGCCGCTGCCTCACAGGTGAAGACTAGCCCTAGGGAGGCAGCCTGAGGGTTGGCTCAGCAATTCAGCGATGCCATTAGAGACACTGCTGCTTTTCATCTCCCCATCTCCCCATCCTCCAAGTGTCCCTATATCTCCCACGTGGGTCACAGGGTGGCTGCAGCAGGTGCAGCTTTCCCACCTCATGTGACGATGTTCCTGCGCAGGAAAAGAAGAAGTAAGGAGGAAAAGAGCTTCCCTCCTGTCTCTCCTTTTGTAAGGAAAGCACATGTTTCTCAGAAACCCCCCCCAACAAACCTCCCCTTATGTCTTTTTGGACAACACTGGATTCCATAGCCCTCCTGAGCTGTCCGAGCGTCTGTGAAAAGTGAAACTGTCATTCTCAGTCTCTGTCTTGGAGTCAGGCTCTTCCAGCAGGCAAGAAGGTTGAGCAGAAGGGTTGTTGGGTAGGCTATTAGAATAGACACTAGCTGAGAGTGTTCTCAGCACTTCACGTGTATTGATCCGTCAGAGCTTCACAACAACCCCAGGGGGGTGAGTGTGATTAGTGCCATTTTACAGAGAAGCAAACTCCACTCGGAGACGGTAACAGAGCAAAGCAGTGAGGAAGCCCAGATTCGAACTCTATCGCCTGACTCCAGAGGCTGCAGTCCTAACTACACATGACACTGCTTGTGGCCTGTCGTGTCTGCCACAGCAGGCAATCCACCAGGCTGCTTCTAGAATCTAATACATGAAAGGTCTGAGCAGTGCCTGTCTCCCTCTGAAGTGCAAATGTGACATTTCCCCTGGCTGCAGTCACATATGGGGGAGAAGAGCAGAGAGGCTTCCCAGAGTGACAAGAATTGCTTCCTGTCATCATCAAGGCTGCAACAGCTGGGACTGTGATCAGGGCAAGGGCTGGGGCTGGGGGAGTCCACTTCCTGGCCGGGGCCATGGATCGAGTCCATGACCCACCGGGCTACCACAGGTATCAGAAAGTCAGGGTGAGTGATTGAAGAGTCCAGTTCCAACAGGCAGGATTAGACTAGAATAGTTTCTAAGTTAGAGGGGTGTTTCACAGGCCACTTTCACTCTTTCATTTTTAAATGAGAAGAGTGAGTCCCAAAGAGGGCAGTGTAATTTGTCCAAGATCCCCCAGCTAGTTTATGCTGGGGGGAGGGGGGCAAGTCCTCAATGATGCCTTCTTTGTCCCTTGCACAAAAGCATCCCCGCACTTCATACATGCTTCTGTTATCATTTCTGTTACACTGCTGCATTTATTCATCTGTGCGTGGGTCTCCCCCATCACTTTGGAAGGGGCTCGGTAGCGAGCCCATGCCCAGCCCTGGACCCTAATCTTGTCTGCGCTGCCTGCCAGCCGAGTGACCCAGGGCAAGGTGTATAACTTCTCAGTACTCATTCTCCTTCTTCTACAAAAGGGCAGAAGTGGTGATTCCGACTCACAGTGCTGCTGAGACCATTAAGCTTTAAGCTGTGCATAGCACTGTGTGCCAGGCAAATTCAGGGTTTGGTAAGTTGTGGCTACTATTCATTTTGTATCTCCCTGGTGCCCACGCCCAAGTTTGGCAAATCAACGTTATCAATCAGCAGAGGAGCTGGAGTCAGCGCGCCAACAGAGGGCAGGCAGCACAGTATCCCAGAGACACAAAGGTGCAGTGAAGACGGAGGCAGGCACCGGAAAGGTCTGAGTCCCCGAGGGTGGGAAGGTCATGCACAACGGTGCCCCGGAAAGAAACACACAGGAAATAGAAAAGCCCTCACTCACGCAGTCTCCCAACCCTGCGCCAGCACTCTTCAGTTTGGGCTGCTCACGGTTTAAATAAGAATGGTACTCATCACAAGCTTTTTCAGGTGGAGCTGAAGAATTAGCTTTAGCCCAGAGAGTTGGTGTCAAAGCCAAGACTAACTACTGAGGCCAAATGCCTCCGAAAATGTGTTCTACATGCCTACTAATCACGGCGAGGATTAACGAAGCTATTACACAGGCGGCTCTGGGCACGACGCCCAGCACAGGAGTGGCGGCTCCCACCATCGCTGGTTTCGTTATTATCCTGACATTGCAGGGCTCCTCCTGCCCCGGCCCCCGCGGGGAAGGATGGGGCACTGCCACTCCTGAGGAAGAGGTGGAGTCTCCTAACCCCAGCCTTCATGAGGGTCAGATCCCGATGCAGCGAGGGCACGGCCCCCTGAGAAGCCGTACCCAATTCAGGCTGCTGCGAGGCGCACGGGTTCTGCTGCCCAGCTCCTGGTTCCGGTGAGACGAGAAGAGCCTGCCAGATGCAGAGGTAGGCAGGGTGGCAGAGGTTCGGTGTAGACCTGCACCTATTTCTAATCCTCCCCAGACCCTCCTTAATCGCAAGGCCAAGAGGCGGAGGCGGTGGCGGCGGCAACCCTAAATGCATCAGGAGAGAAAGCAGCTGGGGACTGGAGGGCCTTGTGCCAGGCCCGCGGCCGGGAGGGACCCCAGCAGTGATGATCGCGGTAAATAAACGCAGCTGATGGCGGCCCTGGGGCCCCAGACCCTGCCAGCGAAGCGCCCAGGGGAGATGGGATTCTTGTGATGACACTGGGGAAGGCTCAGCCATCGTGGATTTACTCCGATTTGTCCCCAGGCGGAGCGCTCCAGAAACACCTGTTACAGCGGAAATCATTTGGCAAGGCAAACAAAACGCGGACTCATCCAGGCCACCTGTAAAGGCATTTAATACCTAACAACCTGTGCAGAGCTCCTAATTGTCATAATTAATTTGGCGCCTCTTCACTGGTAGGTGCCAACCAAGTATCACACTGTCTAGGGAAAGCCCATTTCCTGCAAACAGGGTTTTTCCCTCCATAATGAAAGCTGTGAGAAATTGTGTCATTTGAGAGGAAAAAAATAACCAAAACAGTAACAGCATATTTTCCTCGCTAAAACTGTTTAAGTTGCTCTTTTTTTGGCCCTCTCTATCCACTATCGGTAGGAACATTTGACTTTCTTTGGCTTATCCCGTTCCTGCTTCCCTATTGCATAATGGAGGTTATAATTATTTTCTCATTTCCCCTCCAGCTGGCAGCAGTTTGGTCCCTTCTACCTCGTATTTCTTTAAAACGCCACACTGTTGCTCTAGCTTATTTAAACACTCTGGAAAGCCAGGAAATGTAGCCATTGTAGGCACATCCCCACACCCCCCAGAAAAGTGTCCCTGCTGTCCTTGCGTGTGCCATGGCAGGACCGGAATCCAGCAAGCAAACAACAGCTGGGAGCCGCTGTAAGGAAAAAATAGGAAAATAGTCTGGCTTCTGCTACTTTAAAAAATCAAGCAAACCCAAAAAGAAGGGATGTCATAAGAGAACAGAAGTCACTTTATGAGGGGAAACAAAGCAAAAACATTGAACAACAGTAGTGTCCCACGTATCATGCTCTCGTCGAATCTCGGTCTTGACAGCTACGATCACGGGCCAGTTCCACGGGTTAGGGTTCCCGAAATCTCAGAGGCTTTTGAAACAAAGAGTTTCTTACTCTGTTTCTGCATCTGTGACTCCTAAAAGATACAGGGACCCAAAGCTTATCGCTAGAAGATAGGGAAAGTAAGGACCGAAATCTTTACAACAAATTGATCAGCACTTTTATATCTGAGAAGGGGAAAAACAGGGATCCACTTTCAGAAGTTCTCCTTTAAGTTTCTTTTGATTCCTGATACAGCACGTCATCCGTATAATCGAGTTATTCACGTGAAAACTAATCAGTGTTGGCTTCTCTGTGTTTAAGGAACAGAGCTTATAAAATGAATCATCTTGAATATTTTCTAAACACAAAATCACAACTTATAAATATTAACTTTAAAAATGTACTTGAGGGGGCGCCTGGATAGCACAGCGGTTAAGCGTCTGCCTTCGGCTCAGGGCGTGATCCTGGCGTTATGGGATCGAGCCCCACATCAGACTCCTCTGCTATGAGCCTGCTTCTTCCTCTCCCACTCCCCCTGCTTGTGTTCCCTCTCTCGCTGGCTGTCTCTATCTCTGTCAAATAAATAAATAAAATCTTTAAAAAATAAAAAAATAAAAAAAAATAAAAATGTACTTGAGAATGACTGGCCCAACAGTTTTTTTTTAACGAGGCTATTTTTCAAAGAACAGATCACAAGGAATTCCACAAACTCTTCAGAATATCTCTGTGAGGAAGAGACATATAGAAAATCTATTTTATAAATATAATTTAAGAAATCAGTCTGGGGGTGCCTGAGTGGCTCAGTCAGTTAAGTGTCTGCCTTCAGCTCAGGTCACAATCCTGGAATCCCGGGATGGAGCTTCTCCAGTCAGGCTCCCTGCTCAGCGAGGAGTCTGCTTCTCCCTCTCCCTCTGCTCTCCTCCCCCAGATCCCCCCTGCTCGTAACTCTCTCTCTCTCTCTCACACTCTCAAAATAAATAAAAAATCTTGAAAAAAAGAAAAAGAAATCGGTCTGTATATTTATAAGCCAAGAGTTCATATGCAGAATTTCTCAAGAAATCCAGAGACCGGATAGAATGCTACCCGTGGCTCATTGACAATGTCCTGTAAGTTGAATATAGTAATACCTCAGTTTTACAGAGGAAAGAAATAAAGTCCCAAAGGCCTTGAATAATTCACTTCTCATGGGAAAAAAAAGTTAAGGACAAACAAAACATGGTCCAGATAATCCTTAAATCCTCACACACATAAAACAACTTGTATTTATTTTAAGAGAAAAATCATGTCTGTTCTGTTCTTCTTTTCTTCAACAACTAATTTTTATTAAATACTAAAATTATGTCTTAAAAATTAATTTTTATTTTTACAGATAATGACCATTATGAATATTACTTAGATCTGCAACTATTTTTTATTAATTTTATTTTGTGCATTACAGAGGCAGTACTTTTAAGATAAAGATAGATATTCTATATTTTTTTATTACGTTCAGTTAGCCACTGTATAGTACATCATTAGTTTTTGATGTAGTGTTCAATGATTCATTAGTTGTGTATAATGCCCAGTGCATTCTAATTCAACATGAATCATCTTCACTCCTAAAAACTTAACAAAGGAATTGTGTTAGGAATCTTTGGGGTACAAGTCATAAAAATCCAACTGAACTAACTTAGGCAAAAGGAGATTTTATTAGGAGGATATTAGGGTATTTTCATGTATCCAAATGACAGCAAGCACTGGGATTTTATGCAGCTCAACCCCAAGGACAAGGAAGATCAGCTCTCTCCCTGACTTTTGTGCACTCTGGTTCAGTTTCAACCTCCGTCACTAGAGCTGGCACTTTCTCACATGGTGGCCACCAGCAGCTTCCAAGCCCCCCATCCCAAGGCTTCTACCATCAGGGAATACTCATCCACTCCCTTCGTTCTACCTCAGAAGTTCCTAGGACAAGCTGATCAATCTGCCTTGATCTGAGTGACTATATCCAAGGGAGGAGGGCCATCGTTATTGGCAGACTCTACCCTAAGGGTATGGTTAGAGTCTAGGTGGAGGTAATTCTCAAATAAAAAGGGGGGTTAGGGGTGGACACTGAAAACGAACTGGACAGATAAACCAAGAATAATCAAGTAAAACAAAACCGTGCACAGATTCCAGAAGTTCAGGTAATGCCAGCAAGTTGAGATGGCACAAGATAAAAACCTGCCTTAGGCATTCTTCAATATATATTTTTTCACTTGTATTTCCCAGCCAAAACTCTAAAACTTGATAACACACTATTTTCTCTCTCCCTTCTCTTAAATGCTTTCTGTCACTTACTGACAGCATCTAAGTTTTTGGCCTACAAACTGCCCCTAAAATCTTATGCAAAGCATCCATAATGTTACTGTCAGAATTGTTTTGGAGTCGTCTGTGTTATTTTAGGGTTCAGATCTGCGAGTGTTGCACTTCCTTATTCCAGATTCACAACGTCATCTTCAGAGCTTTGAGATTCGGATACAATTTCCAGTTCATACTCCTTTTCAATCGCTGCATTTTCATGTTTAAATCCAGTAAAGTTTCTGGCCAGGTGGAGGTTTTGGAAATGCATTTCCAGCTAAAAGTCAGAAAAAGAATAAGGATTTTTATTAGCCTGAGATAACGGATCAAATGAAACCGCTCTCTGCACAGGAAAAATAAGGACTTTGTGGGAAAGGAAAATAAGATATCAAGAAAGATGTATTTCTCATCTGATACTCCATTTCCGACTGTTTGGCCTGGCTATAAAACTGACTTTCTATGAGACAAGGTAAAATCCAGATATACAAATAGCTTTTGAAATGGCCTTGAGATGAAAACAAAAATAGCTGACGCACAAAGCTGTCCACATGAGAAATTCCTGTGCATGGAAGGCTGTTTTCAAGCAATGCCATGTGATCTGCAATGAAATTATTTATCTTTACGAGTTTTCTGAGCTACAAGATAACTGCCCAAGGCCACCTGAGCTTTCAGGACCTGGGCCCATTTACCTGATGACTTGTCATTTCAAGTTTTTAGGATTTTAAATGGCCTCCCTGTCGAGCAAAAACATTTAATGGCACCTTGGAGGCACATGTACAGTTATATGTACTTATATAATCTAACAATTTTCACTCTAGAGTGAAATCTGTTACACAGCAAGGCTGATTTGTACCCTCCTCCAGGGGCGGGGGGTTATGAAGGTCCTCACGTATTAAAAAATAAATCTCTAGGGCAGTTTACCTAAAACACTGCCCAACAAAGCTTAATCCAACACAATCTTTATTTTGTAGTTGAGAGCTAATAATTAAATATTTGCAAATATCTTCAATTAGGGTCTTGTTTAATACATGAGGACCTTGTTCTCTGCCTAAAACCCTCATCAACTCATCAAGGGTGAACCAGGGTGTTCCATCCGTGAAAAAGCAAATAGTGGTCCTACCCTCCCCCAATTTACAAAGTAAAGTCATCGGATAAAATTTTCTTTTAGTTTTCCTCTGCCACATTTTTCTTCATTCTTCAGCACCTGGAAACACTTTTCTGATAGCAAAAATTTGCAAAGAATAAAGCAAATGAACACAGAGCAAACTAAGAGTAACAACACAACCAGCAGCACAGAAAGCCCGTGGCCCAGGCCTCCGTGGGGTCTTCCGTCCTTTGGTGTGGCACAGACGTTCTACAGTCCTGCCCTGCTCTTCCAGCCTCCTTGCCTGGCACCGTCTCCACACCAGCCCCCACCGCAGCTGGTCAGTAGTGCACTTCATGCACATCCACATTTGACATACAATTTTAACTATATGGAACTCCTGAAATTCACTCACAGACCCTAGAAATCAATGCACCTTATTAAGAAGACCAGCTCAATCAACAAATAATAGCACAAATGACATAAATAGCAACATCTCTAAATTAACTGAACCTGTTCATCGTTGTCCCTTACACAAGGACGACCCTAATGCATGATACACGGACATATGTGTACGGTTGTGTGCGATTCGTAACGACGTCTGGTTAACAGCCTTTTATCAGAAACTGCTTCTTCTAGCGGTCGTGGTGTTAAGGTTAAGAAAGCCTCCACACCCTTCTGCCTCTTCCTCATGACCAATCATATACCATGGTGAAAATGTTGACCGAGATGTTGACCATGGTCTGTAGCCCAGGAACAGAGCGTCTGTGCATGTGTGAAATTCCCTGGCTCCTTTCTGGAAAAAAACTTTGATCTTTCATATCTGTGTATTTGTCATCTTTTCTTTTTCTTTCTTTCTTTCCTTCTTTCTTTCTTTGGCTACAGTCTTCAAGATCTATAATAATTATTATAATAATAAAAGCCACTGAATAGTGCCTATGTTCTAGGTTCTTTATATAACATTATCTCATACAATCCTTAGAGCAATCCTATGAGGTTACTACCTCTATTTTACATGAGTAAACTGAAACCCAAAGTTGCCCATTACCATTCCTAAAGTCTTAGGACCAGGAGGAATTAGAAGAGCATGTAAATGTTAACGCCGGTATTTGAACCTTCATTTGCTGGGAATTTTATTCTCCACGTCCTCCCCACCGCCCACAGGCAACTTTTTATTTGGTAGAAACTACAGAACAAGTTGGGGAGGGGCTGGTTACGGGGGTCTGGGGTGTGGCACTAGTAGACTCCGCGCCGGACAGGTGTCAGCACCCCAGGTCCCGCAGGCCTCCTTCCCTCTCGGATGCCGCTGGGGAAGTAGGGGCATCAGCACCGAGTCGGGACACGAGCCGACGGCTGGCCCCAGAACACCGACGACCGGTTCCCAGCTCACCCTAACTGTGCGCTCTCATCTCTTCCTTCCCACGAAAAGCTCCTCGCGGCCTCGAAAGTCCTCGAATGGCCCACGCGGCTCTGGAGGCCCAGGAGAGGAGGAAGGCAACAGGGTACCCGAGAGCCCGCCGCGGACGCGCGCTCTCGTCAGGTCGGCGCGCAGCCCAGCGAGGGCGCTCCCGACGGTTGCCCCGCTCGGCTCCTCCCGCGGCGCCTGGGCCTCCGCCTCCGCCTCCGCCCCCGCCCGCCGGCGCCTGGAGCCCCCGGGCGGCAGAGGCCGTGGCAAGGCGCGTGCCCGCCGTCGGCGGAGGTCTTCCAGCAGCCGACAGGCGGCGTGGGCCTCCTCCTGGCCGTGCACGCTCTTGCTGCCCCCTGGGGAGCCGCGCGCGGGCCCAGGGTCTGGGGAGCACAGCACGACGCTGGCTGGGACTCCGCCGGGTCCGGGGAAAATTGCCTCTCTGCGGCGGTCGGAGTCCTCGGGGCCCATCTCGGTGACGCCGAGTCCCGTTCCGGGCAGGTATTGCTGACCATTGGTTTCCAAGTGCGAGAATTAGGGCGGGTGAGGGCGGGGCCGGGCGTGACCCCTGCCAAGTGGGACGCCGCTCCTCCTAGCCTCATCTCTGGCCTTCTTCCCATCTTTAGCAACAGCCGAAGGAGGCGGTCCCCATGACTCCGAGAAGAGGTTTCCACTGGATCACTTCTTGCTGCTTGGAGTACCTTCCTAAGAGGAAGACTTGTATCTATCCAGGTAGGTGGAAGTTGAGGTACAGATGGAAAAGTTTGAGACCAAAGGTAGAATATTTTGTCGTAAAGGCTGCCCCGGTTGCCTTTATTTAATGCTCCATTCCTTTAAAATACTTTTTTCTGACTTTCTTCTGCTGGTTCGGCACTGTGTCAGGCGTTGGGGTTTTAGTCTAATTAGGGCCCTACCTCTCCACAGGTGTTGCGCATGTAGGGGAAGCTTGTCTCTCTGAGTTAGAAAGAATAGTCTTTCCCCGTGCCCAACAGCGCGGAAAGCACCTGATACTCAGAAACTCTGTGCCCCTTTTTATATTTGACTCATTTCTAACACCTTCGCGTTTATGAAGGGGTTAAAATGAAAAATAAAAAATCCTCTTACCCCAAAGTTATTGTCTTATAATTCCCAATTCAGTGTAATTATAGGCCAATATTACTTATATATCCTGTTCCAATAAATATACTCAACTGCCTCTTTTTGATGGAGAATTTCTAAAAAGGAATAAACAAAACTTTTGTGTCTTCATGAATACAATCCCCCTGTCCTCTCCAAAACGTGTCAGAGATGTTCATACAATATCTTAGTTACTCATTTGTTCAATAAAGATCTACAAATCCCCTGCAATGTTCTAGGTCCATGGTAGGCTTTGATGGCATTAAGAACTAATTTTTAGCGGCGCCTGGGTGGCTCAGTCGTTAAAAGCCAGCCTCTGGCTCAGGTCATGATCCCAGGGTCCTGGGATTGAGCCCCGCATCGGGCTCCCTGCTCCACTGGGAAGCCTGCTTCTTCCTCTCCCACTCTCCCTGCTTGTGTTCCCTCTCGCGCTGGTTGTCTCTCTCTCTCTGTCAAATAAATAAATAAAATCTTAAAAAAAAGAAAAAGAACTAATTTTTATTAGTGCTTACTATGTGCCAGGCACTTTTTTTTAGATTTATATATTTGAGAGACAGAGCGCACAAGTGGGGGGAAGGGCAGAGGGAGAGAGAGAACAAGAGAGAAGCAGACTCCCTGCTGAGCACACAACCCCATGTGGGGCTCAATGCCACAACCCTGAGATGACCTGAGCCGAAATTAGGAGTCAGTTGCTTAACTGATTGAGCCACCCGGGTGCCCTAGCACTTTTCTTGTACTAACCCATTTGATCTTCACAACAATCCTGTAGTGTGGGTACTATTTGTTTCTGCATTGTACGGATGAGGCAACTAAGGCAGAGGTTAAGCTGTATGCCAAAGATCACGACCCTGGTTAAGTGGTCTAGTGAAGATTTGCATCTAGTAAGTCTGGTTTATGCTGTAAACCACTGGGACGCACCTAGGTATATACTACCTCCTCAAGAGGGGAAAGTAGTTGCTCAATTTACATGTTGTGTGAGTGTTCAAATTCCCTATGCTCATAAAATTCAGCTCTAAAATGGCATAACACTTGGCTAGATAAGGAAGAATTCAGATTACCAGGCCTCTGTAGCTAACTTGCCAAATTCAACACCTTATAATAGTTTACAACCTAAACACAATCAAACTATCATTAGGGGCACCTGGGTGGCTCAGTCGTTAAGCGTCTGCTTTCAGCTCAGGGCGTGATCCCAGAGTCCTGGGATTAAGCCTGCATCGGGCTCCTCTGATGGGAGCCTGCTTCTTCCTTTCCCACTCCCCCCGCTTGTGTTCCCTCTCTCACTGGCTGTCTCTCTCTCTGTCAAATAAACAAATAAAATCTTTTTTTAAAAAAAAGCTATCATTATATATTGTTTCATAAAGATTCTCTAGAACATTTGAAGATGGGTTCTATTGATGGAAATTATAAAAATCCATAAAACGTACAAGAAGCCGATAGAGTATATAAATTTAGGGGGTTTTTTGTTTGTTTTGGTGATAGATTCACTTCTGTTTCTAGATTGTTTACTTCAACAAGAACTTCAGTTAAGTTTGATTTAATTCAACAGTGAATGGGACCTGTTCAGTGTCAAGCATTATACCTGTGAGGAAAATAAAAAAGATGAATAAGACATAGTTTTTGCCCTCCAGAAGCTTAGAGCGTGGAGGAGCAAATTCAGTCATGCATTCATCCACTCAGCAATATTTATTTAATGTCTTATTATATACCAAGTATTATACAAGGTGCTCAGACTGCAAAGGTAAACCAGAAAGACAAAATGGTGTTTTAAAATAGATTGGTGTTACCAAAAATTAATAATTTTCTTCCATAGATTGATTTTTTCAGTTGTACATCTTGAATTTTATATATTTTTAATAGAAGTGAATTGAGGCATTGGTGAATTAGAATGACTATAATGTGTAGAGATATTTGAGTTAGGAAATGTAGTTATCCATTGCTGTATAATAAATTATCCCAAAATTTATTGACTTAAAACAACAAGAAATGTTTATTATCTCTCACATTTTCTGTGAGCAAGAATTTGAGAACAGCTAAGGTTATGACCTGGGACTTTGATAACATGGTAGTCAGATGTCACCAAAACTATGGTCCTCTGAAGCTGGATGTGATTGGGGCTGGAGGATCTACCTGGAAAGTATATCACACACATGGCAGGCACTGGTGCTGGTGGTGGGTGGGAAGCCTCAGTTCCTCTCCTCGAGAACCCTTTACCAGAACTGCTTGAGTGTCCGTATAGTGCCCACCCTCCATTAGAACAAGACAGACAGATCAAGAGAAAGCCAGATGGAAGCTCTTTATATGTGTTCTGAACTACATTTTAATGACCTACTCTTAGAAGTCACACAGCTTCACTTCCACCATATTCTGCTTATTAGAATCAAGTCTTAGTCTGGACTACATTCAAATGGAGGAGAATTAGGGTCTACATTTTGAAGTATGGAGTCTCAAAAACTTTGCAGATATGTTTTTAATCTTTCATTGGAAAAATATGGTACAGTACTTCTATGCAAATAATAATTCAAATAACTGCTGATTTCCTATTAGAAAAACTGAAGGCCAGAAGATATTAGGACAATATTTTTTAGATTCAGAAAGGAAAAATTTAACAGATATTTCTATATCCAGTAAAAACATCTTTCAAAGGCAAAATAAATGTGTCAGTATAGCAGAAAATTAAGAAAATTTGTTACCAGTCTATCTACATAACTAGAAACACTGAGGGAAATATCACAGGTTGAAGTAAAATGATAGGAGAGGGAAACTTAGATGTATAGACAGGAATGAGGGTTATAAAAAATTGTAAATGTCAGGTAAATATATAAGTGATTCTCATTTCTCTTTTTAAAAAAACCATATGACTTTAACCTCTATACCCAATGTGGGGCTCAAACTCATGACCCCAAGATCAAGAGTCACATTTTCCACCAAATGAGCCAGCCAGCCAAATTATGGAAACAGCCCAAGTGTCCATTGCTTGATGAATGGATAAAGAAGATGTGGTCTGTACACACAATGGACTATTACTCAGCCATAAAAAAGAAAGAAATCTTGGGACACCTGGGTGGCTTGGTCAGTTAAACATCTGCCTTTGGCTTAGGTTATGATCCCAGGATCTTGGGATTGAGCCCTGCATTGGGCTGTCTGCTTGGTGGGGAGCCTGCTTCTCCCTCTGCTGCTCCCTCTGCTTGTGCTTTCTCTGTCAAATAAATAAATAAAATCTTTAAAAAATAAAAAGAAAGAAAGAAAAGAAAAGAATGAAACCTTGCCACTTGCAATGACATGGAGCGAGCTAGAGAGTATTTAATGCCAAGCAAAATAAGTCAGTCAGAGAAAGACAAATACCATATGATTTCACTCGTATGTGGAAGTTAAGAAACAAAACAAACGAGCGAAGGGAAAACGAGAGATAGGGGGAAAACCAAGAAACGGACTTAACTATGGAGAACAAACTGATGGTTACCAAGAGTCTTGGGGATAAATGGAGCTATATATTTTATGTGAAGTGATATGGTATTCACCGTAAGTACACTGTAAAAGATTAAGAGCATATATTTTAAAGCCTAGAGCAATCACTAAAAAGTAGTGCAAAGAGGTAAAGCTAAGAAACCTATAGAATGAGTGTCTATGTAGACAAATCTGAAAAAAATCAACAAAAAACCTCCTGGAACTAAGAAACTGTTACATCAAGTTTGCAGGATGCAAGTTAATCACTTTCCTATATATTAGCAATGAACAAGTGTAATTTGAAATGTAAAGTACACATTACCTATTACGTTAGCACCAAAAAGAGAGAGAGAGGGAGGGAGAGAGAGAGAGAGATTATACTTAGGTATAAATCTAACAAAATATGTACAAGATCTTTATGGGGAAAACAACAAAACTGCTGAAAAAAATCAAAACTTAGCTGAATAAATGGAGAGATATTCCATGTTCATGGATAGGAATTCTCAATATTGTCAAGATATCAGTTCTTCCCAACTTGATTTATAGAGTCAGTACAATCCCAAACAGCAAGTTATTTTGTGGATATAACTAAACTGATTCTCAAGTTTATACAGAAATTCAAAAGACCCAGAATAGCCAAGATAATATTAAAGAAGAGCATAATTTGAAGATTGACACTCCCTGTGTGTAAAACTTAATATAAAGCTATAGTAATCAAGAGGGTATGGTATTGGCAAAAAAATGAACACATAGATCAGCATGACAAAATAGCCCATAAATATACCCACATAAATATAGGCAACTGATCTTTGACAAAAGAGCAAAAGCAACATAATGGAGAAAAAACAGTGTTTTCAATAAATAGTGCTGGAAAAACTGAACATCCATATGCCAAAAGAATGAATCTAGACATAGACTTACACCCTTCACAAAAATTAATTCAAAATGGATCATAGACCTAAATGTAAAGTACAAAACTATAACACTTTTAGAAGATAAGATAAAATTTGGATGATTTTGGATATGGTGATGACTTTTTAAATACAATACCAAAGATGCAATCCATAAAAGAAATAATAAACTGAACTATATATTAAAGTTAAAAACTTCTGCTTTGTGAAACACCCTGTCAAGAAAGTGAGAAGACAGACCATAGAGTAGGAATAAATACTTGCAAAAAAACGTATCTGATAAAACACTGTTATCCAAAATATACAGACTACTCTTAAAACTCAACAATAAGAAAATAAACAACCCAATTAAGAAGTGGGTAAAAGATCTGGAAACCCCACCAAAGATACACAGAAAACAAGCATATGAAAAGATACTCATCATATGTCATTATGGAGTTGCAAGCTAAAACAATAACGAATTATCATTACTACCAATTAAAATGGCCAAAATCTAAAACACTGACAAAACCAAATGCTGACAAGGATGTGGAACAATAGGAATTCTCATACATTGATGCTGGGAATACAAATGGCACAGTCACTCTGGAAGATAGTTTAGTAGTTTCTTAGTAAAGTAAGCATGCTCTTACCAAATGATCCAGCAGTCATGCTCCTTGGTATTTGTATAAAGGAGTTAAAACATGTCCACACAACAACCCGAACACAAATATTTATAGCAGCTTTCATCATAATTGCCAACATTTGGAAACAGCCAAGACACCCTTTAGTAGGTGAGTGGATAAACTGTGGTACCTCTAAGCAATGGAACATTATTCAGCTAAAGAGATATGAACTATCAAGCCATGAAAAGACATAGAGGAACCTTAAATGCATATTGCTAACTGAAAGAAGCCAATCTAAAAAGAATGCATACTGTTATAATTCTAATTCTCTGACATCCTGGAAAAGGCAAAATTATGGAGACAGTAAAAAGATCAGTAGTTCCCAGGAGTTGGGGGGGAAGGTTGAATAGGCAGAGCACAGGATTTTTAAGGCAGTGAAACTATTCTATATGATACTTCAATGGTGGATGCATGTCATTATACATTTGTCAAAACTCATAGAATATATAACACTAAGAGTGAACCCTAAAGTAAACTATGGACTTTGGATGATAATGATGTCAATATAGGTTCATCAGTTGTAACAAGTGTACCACTCTGGTGTAAGATTTTGACAGTGGGGTGTTTATGTAGGTGGGGAGAGACAAGGGTACTGGAAACTCTCTGTACTTCTAGCTCAATTTTTCTGTGAGCCTAAAACTGCTCTAAAAATAAAGTATATTTTTAAAAAGCTGGTGGGTAAACTAAATGTTCTTCTAAAAACTTTGAAGTAATCCAGAACGAGGCAGGAAAGGGGGTACAGAGGATCAAAACACCAAGGGAACAAATATAAAATAGCTAGTAAAATGGTAGATCTAAATTAGATCATATCAAAATAACATTAAATATTAATGTACTAAATATTCCAACTAAAAGGTAGAGATGTTCAACTAGATTAAACAAAAGCGGGAACCAAATATATTCTTCCTAAAAGAGATACACATTAGATACAAAGACACAACTTCTGTGCCTAGTAAAGCTAGAGTACCATGAACTAGATTTATCCTCTGTTCTGAAACAACCAAGAAACACAAAGTATATGATAGAAGAGACTTTAAGACACTGGATAAAAAGCAATGAAGGACAGTGGTTTCTGAAGGAATTTTTTCCCAACATCCTTCTCAACCTTGCTACTGATTCCCCTCATCCTTGAGTTCTTTATATTTAGAGTATCTCTTAAACATTAGATAGATGTTGACATAGATACAAGTATAGATAGATAGATAGATAGATAGATAGATAGATAGATAGATATAGATATACACACACAGCATAGGCACAGATATGACATAGATATAGATAAGTATACAATTTATTTAATTTTCACAAAAATTCTACATTATATTTGTTTTGTTTTGTTTTGAGATGGGAACCTGAGGTTCAAAGAAGGCAAGAGACTTGCCTAAGGTCATATAGTAGTCAGGGACATAGCAGAGGTAGGGTTTGACTCCAGATCTATGTGGCTGCAAGGGTTATGCTCTTTCCCTTATAGCTCATCAAGCAATATACAGTTGCAGAATTCTTAAAACTCAGCTAAAGGAGGTTAAAACTTAAAATTTTGTTTATTCCAGTTACCTAGACCAGTTCTTCCCTAGCCCAAGTGTCATCCTGCTTCCACCCTTACGTTTAACAAGGCTACCTTCTCTCAGTCTTTTTGACACCAGAAGGTTGATTGCACAGATTTTACTCCTTATTCATGTAGAACATCAGCCAAATAAAAGCCTGGAAGTTCTTATGCAAAAGCCTGGGTGTCTCTCTAAATCTCTTTACATAAATTCTTGAGTTAATATTTACCTTTGTTGCAACTCATTCTACCTTTTTTCCTGCCTATTCACCTTTCCCTAGGAAACCGAATTCCCAGTTCTTCTATGTGTCCTTTAGCTGTGCCTTGGGAACCTTAGACTTAATTCCACTTCTTCGCTTCCTCTCCAGCCATCCACTGACGATTAGTCTTTTGAGCAATGGGTTCTGTGTGTTCCCCCTGCAACAGAATGTCCCTGAGTGCTCTGTACAAAAAGGATGAAATACTTCTCTAGGCTTCAGAGAGAGGAATTTTCCTTATGAACCTTAAAACAAATACATGTAATTTTTTCAATGAACAGTTTATGGTCTTGAGTCATTAAAAGGTCTGTGGGGGAATGTGGTCATTTTGTCTTCTGGCTAGCAAATGGCTGGCAAAAATTCCTTATTAGTTGTGCAATGTCCAAACTGTAGTCATTGTCTTTCCAACTCAATTTTCTGGAACTCTATAGTCAAAATGCTGGTCTCAAATCCCAGTTTCACATGTTGCTGGCCATGTGACTTCGTGTAAGCTGTCTGGGTTGATTTGTTCACAAGTAAAATGAAAATAATCTTTTCTTCCTCAATTGGCTGCTGAGCAGATTAACTAAAGCACCCAAGAGTGCACTCAACCAAGTAGGATTTTCATAAATGTGATTCTTTCATCTCACATAGGGGATTTGATAGGGGTTCTTGACATAGGGACATGTTTTTGTACATTACATCAGTGAACATCACAATACTACGTAATCTAAAAATCCAGGAGAATTGGTGCTAGGATTGCAAGGGAAACTGAATCAGGTCTAAACTACAACAGTGAAGTCAAGTTGGACAATGCCCATTCCAATGGGTTGGATGACCATTCTAAATTGTCAGTGGTCATATGGGACCAGTTTAATCATCTCAATCACATCACATCTTCTAAGTATGTATAGTGAGTTGTGTTATCATTAAAATATTCTCAGTCTCTTGTGGTAGGAAGATTGTATTTCTCCACTCCACTGGCCTCAGACTTGGCCATGACCTTCTTAAGCCAGTAAACTATGAGTAGAAAGGACATATGTGGTTTCCCACTGACATCTTTAGATACCACCCCACAGTCCATCTTTTCTTTTCCATCAGTGTCCCAAAGCAGGCAGTTCTTTCACCCTGGGTCCTGAAATAAAGACATCATTGAGCATGGGGCGCCTGGGTGGCGCAGTCGTTAAGCATCTGCCTTTGGCTCAGGGCGTGATCCCAGCGTTCTGGGATCGAGCCCCACATCAGGCTCCTCTGCTAGGAGTCTGCTTCTCTCTCTCCCACTCCCCCTGCTTGTGTTCCCTCTCTCGCTGGCTGTCTCTCTCTGTCAAAAAAAAAAAAAAAATCATTGAGCAGAGGGGAAGCTGACCTGTCATGAGTATGTAGTTTGAGTAATAAACATATGTAGTAATTCAAGGAGGCTAGTGTATTTGCTTTCTTGAAAGCCCTGATATCAGATTCACTTTTTGATTTATTTCCTTTTCTGAAGTGTACGAAAGTAAGCATCCAGAGGACTGAATTCTGGTAAACAGAAGTTTTACTGGATAATTGCTGAAGAGATGTACAGAAGCCTACTTGCCTCAAATGAGAAAAATCTACTTGTTGTAAGGTGCAAATCATGTCTAGTATCTGTTTAAATACATTTTCTCTTTTCTTAGATTATTTAAATGACTTATGAAAGTCATATATGAAATATACATAATAGTAACTGCTTTTTATTGACAGAGAATATATAAAGGCTCATATATAGGATACTGTATAACATTAGACTGTCAGTTTATAGTCTGAGAAGAATATCACAACTTCATTTCTACAGCAAGTATAAAAAGGGATATGTTTCTTTTAATATAGCTTTGACTGTTTATCTTGTCTTCATGCTCTGGATCTTAAAGACATTTCAATTACAGCCTTCTTTTAAGATTCAACTAAGCATGACACCAGAAAAACATAGAAACTAGAAAACTTATTGGTGCTTTTCTGTAGGGCCTTTTATGTACCATGACATTCAAGACTTTTGAGATATAAAATAAATGTCAAATTTGTCCAAACAGCTTTAATAAATATATTTTAGCATAAGATACACAAGTTAACTATTTTCTTCGGGAATGTCAATTCTAAGAATAGTTATATGTACTCAAGAAGCAATATCTGCTGGAAAACTTTACTGCCTTAAGATTCAACCGTCTTTTCAATAAAAATCAAAATATTATCCAATCAGCATATATTTGTTGAACTATAGTTAGTGCAATGCACTGTTCAAAGAACACCCAAGCAAGGAAGTATGTTAAGAAATGCATTCCTTTTGTAACTGATAACACAATTTAAATTGAAATGGTGGTAATTGCCAGAAAACGGTTTAGTATTTGAAGTAGGCAGCCTTTAAAATGGTCCCTTAGAATGGGATGTCATTTTTAAGATTATGCTACAGAAAGACTGAATTTCATCTTGCTCACTCCTTTCTTGCTTACTTCTTTTGAAGAAAGCCAGCTGTTTTGCTGTGAACTGACAAATGAGGAGGCCCATGTAGCAAATAATAAAGGGAGGCCCCTATCAGCAGCCACCAAGGAAGTGAAGCCCTCAATTGAACAGCCATGAGGAACTGAATCTTGGTACAACCATGTAAATGTGAATGAGAATCCTCCCTCAGTCAAGCCATCAAATGGCATTGCAGCCCCACCCAACACCTTGATTGCATCCTTAAGAGACACTACCAGATTCCTGAACACAGAGATTTTGAGATAATAAATATTTGTTATTTTAAGTTTGTAAGTTTTATTTTAACTTTTTTTTATAAAAAAAACTTTATTGAGATGTGACTGACATACAAAAAGCTGAACATATTTAATGTGTATGACTTGATGAGTTTGGACTTAAGTATACATTCATGAGACCATCACCACAACCTATGCCATAAACATATCCATGACCTCCCAAAATTTACTCCTTTCCTCTTTATTTATTATTATTATTTGTGATAAGAACACTTAAGATCTACTCTCTTAGCAAAATTTTAAGTGTATCATACAAGATTGTTAACTATAGACTCTTGAGGATTTATTCATCTTATATAACTGAAACTTTGTATACTTTGATTAATATCTCCGCATTGCCCCTTCCTGCAGACCTTGAAAACCACCACTATACTCTCTGCTTTTATGAATTTGACTATTTTAGATTCTTCACGTAAGTGGTATTATGTAGAATATATCCTTCTGTTTCTGGTTTATTTCACTTAGCATGATGTCCTCTAGGTTCATTGTGTTGACAAATGGAAGGATTTTCTTCTCATGGCTGAATAATATTCCAGTGAATGAGTGTGAGTGTGAGTGTGTGTGTGTGTGTGTACACTACATTTTCTTTATCTATTAATGGACATGAAGGTTGCTGCCATGTTTTAGCTATTGTGAAAAATGCTGCAGTGAACCTGGGAGTGCCTATATCACTTTGAGATCCTATTTTAAATGCCTTTGCATATATACCCAGAAGTGGGATTGCTGGATCACATGGTACTTCTATTTTTAATTTTTTAAGGAACCTCCATACTGTTTTTCCATAATGGTTTTAATAATTTAATAATTTATATACCCACCAACAGTACAAGGGTTCCCTTTTCTCAACATTCTTGCCAACACTTGTTATCTTTGTTTTGTGTTGTTTTGTTTTGTTTTGTTCTGTTTTGATAATAGCCATCCTAACAGGTGTGAGGTGATGTCTCATTGTGGTTTTGGTTTGCATTCCCCTGATTATTGGTGATATTGAGCACCTTTCGTATACTTGGTCATTTGAATGTCATCTTTGAAGAAATGTCTATTCAGTTCCTTTGTTTATTTTTTAATTAGGCTATTTAAGTTTTTACTGTTGAGTTGTACGTTCCTTATATTTTTTCAATATTAATCCTCTATCAGATGTATAGTTTGCAGATATTTTCTCTGATCCCTTAGGTTTTTACATATGGTCTTTACATACTGTTGATTGTTTTCTTTGCCATGTAGAAGTTTTTCCGTTTGATGTAATCCCACTTGTCTGTTTTTGGTTTTCTTGCCAATGTTTCTGGTGTAATATCCAAGAAATCATTGCTAAGACCAATGTCAAGAAGCTTTTCCCCTATGTTTTCTTCTGAGTTTTGTGGTCTCAGGTCTAACACTTAAGTCTTTAATCTATTTTGAATTAACTTTTGTGTATGGTATAAGGGTCCAATTTTATTTTTTCACATGTGAATATCCACTTTTCCCAACACCATTTATTGGAGAAATTATCCTTTCTCTATTATGTATTCTTGGCACCCTTCTTGAAGACAGGTTGATAGTTATATGCATGTTTATTTCTAGGCTCTCTATGTGTTCCATCAATGTATATGTCTGTTTTTATTCCAGTGTCATACTCTTTTGATTACTTTATAATATGCTTCAATATCAGGAAATATGCCTCCAGTTTTGTTTTTCTTGCTCAAAATTGCTTTGACTATTTTGGGTCCTTTGTGATTACATAAGAATGTTAGAAATTTTTTTCTTGTAAAAAATACCGTTCGGATTTTGGGGAGTTTTTGTGGGTTTTTAGTTTTTATTTAAATTTCAATTAGCTAACATAGTGTAATATTAGTTCCAGGTGTACAATGTAGTAATTCAGCACTTCCATACAACACTGGTGATCATCATAGCAAGTGCACTCCTTAATCCCCATCACCTATTTAACCCATCCCCCAACCCTTCCCCTCTGGTGACTATCAGTTTGTTCTCTATAGTCAAGAGTCTGTGTCTTGGTTTATCTCTCTCTTTCTTTCTCCTGTTTTTTGTTTGTTTGTTTGTTTGTTTCTTAAATTCATCAGTTTTTTTCTCCACAGTTGAGAGTCCTGGTTTGCCTCCCTCTCTTTTTTTTTTCCTTTTGTTCATTTGTTTTATTTCTTAAATTCCACATATGAGTGAAATCATATGGTATTTGTCTTTCTCCGACTGACTTATTTCACTTAGGATAATGCACTCTAGCTCCATCCCTGTTGTAGCAAATGGCAAGATTTCATTCTTTTTTATAGCTGAATAATATTCCATTATATATACATATACCACATCTTCTTTATCCATTCATCAGTTGATGGACATTTGGGCTCTTTCCACAATTTGGCTATTATAGATAATATAAACATTGGGGTGCATATATCTCTTTGAATTAACATTTTTGTATTCTTTCGGTAAATACCTAGTAGTGCAATTGCTGGATCGTAAGGTAGTTCTATTTTTAACTTTTTAAGGAACCTCCATACTGTGAGTGGCTGCACCAGTTTGCATTCCCACCAATAGTACAAAAGGTTCCCCTTTCTCCAGAAATGTTGAGCACCTTTTCGTGTGTCTGTTGGCCATCTGTATGTCTTCTTTGGAAAAATATCTATCCATGTCTTCTGCCCATTTTTTAATTGGATTGTTTGTTTTTTGGGTGTTATGTTTTATAAGTTCTTTATATATTTTGGATACTAACCTTTCATTTGCAAATATCTTCTCTCATTCCATAGGCTGCCTTTTAGTTTTGTTGATTGTTTCCTTTGTTGTGCAGAAGTCCTAATAGTTTATTTTAGCTTTTGTTTCCCTTGCCTCCAGATACATATCTAGAAAGAAGTTCTATGGCTAATGTCAAAGAGGTTACTGCCTGTATTTTCCTCTGGGATTTTAATGGTTTCAAGTTTCACATTTAGGTCTTTGATCTATTTTGAATTTATTTTTGCATATGGTGTAAGAAAGTGGTCATTTCATTATTTTGCATGTTGCTTTCCACTTTTCCCAACACCATTTATTGAAGAGACTGTCTTTTTCCCACTGAATATTCTTCCCTGCTTTGTTGAAGATTAGCTGATCATATAGTTGTGGGTGCCCTTGGGATTTTGATAAAGATCAAATTGAATCTATAGATCATTTTAGGTGGTATGGACATTTTTAACATACTAATTCTTCCAGTCCATAAATGAAGAATTACTTTCCCTTTATTTCTGTGTGCTTTAATACTTTCATCAGTGTTTTATATTTTTCATTGTACAGTTATTTCACCTCCTTGCTTAAGTTTATTCCTAAGTATTTTTTTTAAGTTTTGATGTTATTATAAATGATATTGTCTTCCAAATTTCTCTTTCAGATAGTGCATTGTTACTGTGTAGAAATTCAACTGATCTTTCTATGTTGATTTTGTATCCTGAAACTTCGCTGAATTCATTTATTGATTTGAGTTGTTTTATGTGTGTTTATGGAGTCCTTAGGGCTTCTATGTATAGGATCATGTCCTATGCAAACAGATAATTTTACTTCTTCCTTTCCAATTTGAATAATTTTCTTTCTTCTTCTCACCTAATTTCTCTGGCTAGGACTTCCAGTATGATGTTGAATAGAAGTGGTGGGAATGGGCATCCCTGCCATGTTCCACATCCTGTAAGAAAGTAATCAACTTTTCACCATTGAGTATCATGTTTGCTGTGGGCTTTTATATATGACCTTTATTATGTTTAGGAAATTTCCTTCTATACCTGATTTGTTGAGAGCTTTTATCATGGAAAGGTTTTAAATTTTGTCATGCTTTTACTGAATGACATCATTGTTAAAATGATCATGTGATTTTTATCCCTCATTCTATCAGTGTTGTGTATCATATTGATTAATTTGCATATATTGAACCATCCTTGCTTCCCAGGGATACATCTACTTGGTCATGGTATATAATCCTTTTAATATGCTGTTTAATTCCCCTTGCCAATATTTTCTTGAGGATTTTTGTATGCAGGTTAATCAGGGATATTGGCCTATAATTTTCTTTTTATGTGGTGTCTGGTTTGATATGAGGGTGATTCTGACCTCATAAAATGAGTTTTGAAGTGGTCCTTTTTCTTCTATATTTTGTAAGAGTTTAAGAAAGATTGGTATTAATTCTTCTTTAAACGTTTAGTGGAACTCACCTGTAAAGCCATATAATCTGGGCTTTTCTTTCTTGGGAGGTTTTTTATTACTAATTCAATCTTCATCTTTATTATTGCTCTGTTTGGTTTTCTATTTGTTCTTTTTTTTTTTTTTAAGATTTATTTATTTATTTATTTATTTGACAGAGACAGCCAGCGAGAGAGGGAACACAAGCAGGGGGAGTGGGAGAGGAAGAAGCTGGCTCCTAGCAGAGGAGCCTGATGTGGGGCTCGATCCCAGAATGCCAGGATCACGCCCTGAGCTGAAGGCAGACGCTTAATGACTGTGCCACCCAGGTGCCCCAAGGTTCTCTATTTGTTCTTGATTCAGTGTTGGTAGGTTGTATGTTTCTAGAAATTATCTATTTCTTCTAGGTACCCAATTTGTTGGCATATAATTGTTCATAATAGTTGCTTATGATCTTTTTTATTTCTGTGGTATTGGTTATGATGTTTCTACTTCCATTTCTAGTTAATTTATTTGAGTCTTCTCTCATTTTTTCTTAGGGTTTGTTTTGCTAAGAGGTTGTTGAATTTATCTTTTTATAAGATTCATTTATTTATTTTAGAGAGAGTGCAAGCAGGGGAGGGGTGGAGGGAGAGTGAGGTAGAGAAGCCAGTTGCCTGCTGAGTGCAGAGCCCAACATTGGGCTTGACCTCATGACCATGAAATCATGACCTGAGTTGAAATCAAGAGTCAGACACTTAACGAACTGAGCAACCCAAGTGCCCCTATTGAATTTATCTTTTAAAGAAAGCAAATCTTAGTTTTGTTGATTTTTTTATTTTCTATTATTTTTCATTTTTCTGCTTATAATCCTATTATTTCCTTCTTTCTGTTAAATTTGGTCTTGATTTGTTCTTTTTCTAGTTCCTTGGGGTAAAATTTAGGTTATTTTGACCTTTTTCTTTTTTAATATAGACATTTATCACTATCAGATTCCCTCTTAGAACTTCTTTTGATGCACTCCCTAAGTTTTTGTATGTTGTGTCATCTTTTTCATTTTTGTTGAGATATTTTCTAATTTCCCTTCTGATTTTTTCTTTGACCCATTGGTTATTCAAGAGTGTGTTAATTTCTTTTTTTTTTTTTAAGATTTTATTTATTTATTTGACAGACAGCCAGTGAGAGAGGGAACACAGCAGGGGGAGTGTGAGAGGAAGAAGCAGTCTCCTAGCGGAGGAGCCTGATGTGGGGCTCGATCCCAGAATGCCTGGATCACCCCCCGAGCCGAAGGCAGACGCTTAATGACTTTGCCACCCAGGCGCCCCAAGAGTGTGTTAATTTCTATGTGTTTGTGAATTTTTCCATTTTCCTATTTTTTTTTGAATTGCTAGTTTCATTCCATTGTGATCATAAAAGATACTTGGAATGATTTCAGTATTCTTAAATTTGTTGTCTTGTTTTATATCTTAGTATGTGATCTATTCTAAAGAATGTTCTACATGAGCTTGAGAAGAATATATATTTAGAATGCTTCCTGTATGTCTGTTAGGTCCATTTGGCCTATTGTGCTGGTCAGTTCTGTTGCTATTGTTATGTTCCTCTTTCTCCTTTCAGATCTGTCATTGTTTGCTTTAAGTAGTTAGGTGCTCTGATGTTGGATTTATACATATCTATAAGTGTCACATGTTCCTCTTGGATTGACTCTTTTATCACTGAGTGATGACCTCTTTGTCTCTTGTGACAGCTTTTGACTTAAAGTCTATTTTGTCTGATATAAGCATAGCCATTCCTGNNNNTTCTCTATTTTGCTTATCATTTGCATGGAATATCTTTTTCTATCCCTTTACTTTCAGTGTATATGTGTCCTTAAATCTAGAATGAGTCTTTCCTAGACTGGATATAATTCAGATCTTGTTTTTCGATCCATTCATCCATTCTATATCTTTTGATTGGTGAGTTTAATCCACATACATATAAAGTAGTTATTGATTGGTAAGGAGTTACTATTGCTATTTTGTTCATTGTTTTTTGTTTGTTTTGTAGTTCTTTTGTTCTTATTTTTTTGCTGTCTTCCTTTATGATCATTTTTGTTGTGCTATACTTTGATTTTTCCCCTTATCTTTTTTGTGTCTATATAGGTTTTTTTCTTTGTGGTTATCAAAGGCTTGCATAAAACTTTTGGTTGTTATAACAATCTATTTTAAGCTGATAACAACTTCAGTTATATACATAAAACACTACACTTTTACTTCACCACACACATACTTTGTTATTAATGTAATAATTTATTCTTTTTGTATTGTGTATCAATCAACAAATTGTGGTTATAGATATTCTTAATATTCTTGTCTTTTCACTTTTATACTAATGTTAAAAGTTATTTACACAACACTATTACACAATTACATTATTCTGTATTTTTTCTATATATTTACCTTTACCAGGAAGATTTATACTTTCATAAGCTTTCATGTTGTCATTTAACATTCTTGTTAACATCGCTTCTTGTAAGGCAGGTCTTGTGGTGATAAACCTCCTCAGATTTTGTTTGCCTAGGAAAGTTTTTATCATTTCTTCATTTTCAAAAGAGAGTTTTGTTGGGTATAGTAGTTTCTTTCAGCACTTTGAATATATCATCTCATTCTTTCCGAGCCTTCAAAGTTTCTACTGAGAAATCTGCTTATAGTCTTATAAGGATTCCCTTGTATGTGACTAGTATTTTTCCCCTGGCTGTTTTTGAAATTCTTTGTCTTCAATTTCTGACAGCTTTGGCTATAATGTTTCTCATTGTAGGCTTCTTTAGGTTCAACCTATTTGGAACTTTTCTGCTTCATGAATACAAATGACTATTTCCCTCCTCAGAGTTTGTGGTCTTCAGCCATTATTTTTTTAAAAAATAAGCTTTTTGCCCCTTTCTCTTCACCTTCTGGGAATCCCATAATAGGCATTTTGAGTCTTTTGATATTGTCCTATAAGTTCCATATGGTTTCTTTACTCTTCTTTATTCTTTTTTGTTCTTCTGACTGGATAATTTCAAATAACTTGTTTTGAGTTGGCTGTTTCTTTCTTCTGATTGATTCAACCTGCCATTGAAAATCTCTATTGCATTTTTTCAGTCCAATCATTGTATTCTTCAGCTCCAGAATTTCTGTTTGGGTCTTTTTTATGGTGTCTATATCTTTGCCAAACTTCTCATTTTGTTCATGTGTTGCTTTCCTGTTTTCACTTATTTGTTTTGTCTTGTAACTTACTGAGCTACTTTAAGAATGTATTTTGAGGGGCGCCTGGGTGGCTCAGTCATTAAGCGTCTGCCTTCGGCACGGGGCGTGATCCCAGGGTCCTGGGATCGAGACCCGCATTGGGCTCCCTGCTCCACTGGAAAGCCTACTTCTTCCTCTCCCACTCCCCCTGCTTGTGTTCCCTCTCTCACTGGCCGTCTCTCTCTCTCTGTCAAATAAATAAATAAAATCTTAAAAAAAAAAAAAAGAATGTATTTTGAATTTTTTGTCGGATAGTTTGTAGATTTCCATCTCTTGTGGGTTGATTATTGGAGCTTTATTTTGTTTCGTTGGTAGTGTCATGTTTCTCTGATTCTTCATGATACTTTTAGCCTTGCATTGATGTTTGCACATTTAAGGGAATAGTCACCTCTTCCAGTCTTTACTGACTAGTTGTGGCAAGGAAAGCCCTTCACCAGTCAGCTCAACCAGAGATTCTAAATGGCAAGGTCAAAAGTTGAACAAGCTGCCTGGGGCCACAGGCTAGCTGCTGAAATCTTCACATCAGTTGTTGAGAGACTCTGCCCTTTATTTTTGTTCTTAGCTAACCCCAGTTCAACCTAGCCATGCCAATTCCCTCCATGTTCTGGGTGAGGTGTGACAGAAGTGCAGTACTCAGGTAGTGCTCTAAAATGCTAGAGAAGTTGAACATTCACTTTGCTCTCTTCTTCTCCCATGGGAGAATTCATGGGCTGAGGGAATCTCACTTGACCCTGTGCTGTGCTGTCTTCAGAGAAGGGTGAAATGGAAAAAGTGAACCCTTTTAAAGGCATCTTTTCTCATTTCTGTCTTCCACTAGGGTGCTATAACCTCTTACTCAGATTTCAGAACTCTTATAAAGGTATTCCATTCATCGATGGTTTTGTTTCTGCGGGGGACAAGGACAATCTCCTATTCTGTCATCTTGCTGACATCACCTAAGCTTCTAAGTTTTAATATAATTTAAGATACATAGAAACAAATAATTAATATACAGTTGACCCTTGAACAACATGGGTTGTTCAAATGATGGTTTGAACTGCATGGTTATATGCAGATTTTCTTCAGTAAATACAGTACAGTACTGTAAATGTATTTTCTCTTCATTATGATTTCCTTTTTTTTTTTTTTAAGATTGTACTTATTTGAGAGAGAGAGAGCATGAGCAGGGGGAGGGGGAGGGGCAGAGGAAGAGGGAGAAGCAGACTTACCACTGAGCAGGAAGCCAGACATGGGGGTCGATCCAGGAACCCCGTGATCATGACCTGAGCTGAAGGCAGATGCCTAACAGACTGAGCCACCCAGGTGTCCCATGATTTTCTTAATAACATTCTTTCTCTAGCTTACTTTATTGTAAGAATACAGTATATAATACATAAAGCATACAAAATATGTGTTAGTTGACTATGTTATCGGTAAGGCTTCTGGTCAACAATAGACATTAGTTAAGTTTTGGGGGAGGAAGTCAAAATTTATATGCAGATTTTCAACTCCGCAGGGCATTGGTACCCCAACACTCATGTTGTTTAAGAGTCAATTATAGTATATCTAAATATCAAAAAATTTTTTTCTTTTTTTGGTGATAATTCAAATGCTAATTTAGGTACTACAGTGTGCCAAGACTTCAAAGGGGATGTAAAAATGTATGGGTCTAGTCCCTGTCCTAAAGGATGTAGAGTCTAGTGATTAAGGTAGACATGTTAACAACTCATAGTATCACATCCAGTGTTCTGCAACCTGAGATCATCAGCCTCTTTTTGAAGATACCATTATACGATCTTCTTTGTCACTATCATGCACTGGCTTTTAAGCCATTTCTCCACATTCAGTGCAGGCTTTGGTTCTTGGCCCACTGACATTTTCTTGTCTGTCTGTAGTGTCCTTGAGTAATTGTAAATTCCACTTCATATTTCATTCACTAGTCTATCCTCCAGTCTGCCAAATGGCAAGTAAATTGAAGTTAAGAAATGTGTTAATTTTGTTCACAAGAACATAGAACACATTCACTGGCATATCTGAGGTGGCCATTAACTGCCAATTTAATTAAACTGAGTGGAATCGTTGATTTTCGCTATTTCCCTGATGCTCATCTCTGGCATTTGTTTCACGTCAACAATCTACTCAGAATTTATTATCACTCAGAATGATACGTTTAAAAGCCTGAATTCTGAAAATCCACATCCTTCTTTCTATCCATAATTTATCCTACATCTCAATTCAAGAGAAATCAATTTTTGAAGTCATCTCCTGCCTTCATATTTCTCCTTTCCCAGCCAGAACCCCATAGCAAGTTTCCTCTACTTCAAATCAGCACCATCTAGTGTCCTATACTCCTGGCCTTCTACCAACCCTACCCAGTCAATCCCAACACTTATTTTATCTATTTGTCCATTGTTTTCACTCCTGTTCCTAAGCAGTCAAGTACTGCCATGTGCCCATGTTCATCACAAATACACGATTCCCAACCTCAGCTGTTTTTTCAATATTGCTCGACAGTCCTTTAACTCACTCCATTTTGGCCATCTCAAATTCCTCATAAAAACTCTCTGGACTCTGAACACCAGTCACCTTCCCTTTGTGCCTGCATTCCCATCATCCTACATACACATTTTTTTTTAACTTCACTGAGACAATAGTTGACAACTGTAAAGACAGAGCACTTACTTCATATCAGCTACTATTCCAAGTGCTTTACTTTCAATCCTCACACTAACCCTATGACTTAAGTACCAAAATTAACATTTTACAGATCGAACAAATGAGGCACGGGGAACATCAGAGAGTAAAATGTTATACCCAGTGTGTGCTCCCAGCCACTGGACTACCCTATCAGTTAAATAATAAAGGCCAGGTGGGGACACTTCCAATTTATCATTTGTTCATGTATAAACATCAATATCTGAACCTATTATTCTGTTTTTACCAAATAGGGGAAAGCTTAAGTAGAGGAAAGAAAGGAAGTAAAACTTAGATGAGAGTAGAATACTTGTGTTTTTGAACAAAAGCAGAAGAAAACTGGGCAAAGTTTTAAACAGAGGATATAACATAATGGAAAATAGTTAATAGACTCAAAGTCAAAAACAGGAGTTACAGGGAAAAAATGAAGTAAATACCATAAAAAGAAATATGCTTATGGATATTCTTTGCAGTTCCATTTGCTATAGCAAAAATTATAAACTAATAATAAGTGTGGTAGAAATTGCTTAGATACCCACTCAACCTTCATTCTCCCCTTCTTCCTTACTGAAAGATCCTGATTGTTGGATGTGTCCACACAACCCCCTAAATACATTTCCCTTAAGTCCTTATAGAAAGGGATGGCTATTTGTTAAGATTTGAACAATGATATATAAGCAGAAATTGTTAGGGAAACTTGTATAAGAGTTTTTTGAAAAATGGACTGACATTCCTGGCATATAACTTTTGTTCCTTGCCTTCCACTTCTTCCCACCTATAATAAAGATTTGATTTCTAGAGCTCCAACAGATATTTTGGGACCATAATATTACTTTGAGGATGGGTGCCACAATCAGTATCCGAACACTAAAGGCATTCTATTCCTAAAGACATCATGGAGTCATCACACCTGCCCAGGACTCCTCAGCCTTTGTTATGAGAAAGATAAAATTTCTAATGTTTTTGTGACACTTCTTTTTTGAGTCTTTGATGCTAATAGCAGAAGTAATTCCTAACTAAACCAATGGAGAGAAATAATTAATTATGGTATTCATAATACGGTATATTCAGAATTCCATAGACTCAAATTTTTAAAAGATAGATCTATGTGCTAACATGGTGAGAAGTTCATAACATGATCAAAAGAGAAAAGTAAACCGTGGAATATGTGTCATATGATACCTTTTTTTAAAAATAAATTATGAGTAGATGTGTTTTCATATGTATTAAAGGGAAGTGTAAATAAGTAAATGCAAAATCATCAGCAGTGGTTCCTTTAGGGGCTAGGAGCTGGGGTAAGAAAGGCAGGAGTCTTTCGTTCTTTAATTTGTATATCTCTTTGTTTCAATTTTAACAACAAATACATGCAGCCTTACTTCTATCATAAAAATAATAGGGATGAAGAAAAAGAGAAGTCAAAGAATCCATTCTATTCTAACTCCCTGGGATTTCTTTAGACAGAGTTCTATCTCAGTGATACAGGAGGGAGCTTGTAACAAATGTTTGCGTAGTAGTCTGAACACATCGGTGCGCTACGTCAAAATAGTCTAAAAGTTCAGATTCATTGTTCTGACGTTTCACTGATTGTCATTTCTCTTTGGAGTTTAATTAAATATTATATCTAGACATAAAATATAAATCTTTAAGCTATTCATTATCCATTTTTTTCTTGCTTCTTGAATGGGTCCCAAATTTACATCTTTTAAATAGGTAAGTTCCAGAAACTTGGCAGCTATATGCTGCAAGACCTCCTTTCCATTGAATCACTCCTCTTTGGCATACACACCAATATAAACAATAGGAGAGGTTTATCTGACTTGGAAAACTCAACCAAAGTGCTGTGGGCTTGGTAGGAAATGTATATAAATGCATCCCTTGTGGATTACTGGTAAATACAGGAAGCCAGTAGAAACCTTCAGTTACATAATGCCAAGCTCCATTGTTTAATCCAAACACAGACACCTACAGTATTTATATGAGTTTATTTTTTTTAAAGAATACCACATATACTCCATATGTCTGTCTGCACAAGAACATTTTCATAATGCTCCTTTACCATTTATCAGAAGGAGTTGGCGACCCCCAAGACCTGAGATTCTCTTCATAAAGCTCTGAATAGAGAAGGCAACATAACTTCTTTCTTTTTTTATTATATTCTTTATAGAATCTATCCTGATTGAGAAGTAATATCAAATTATAAAACCCTAAACATAAGATTTTAAGCAAAAAAGTATTCCTTTTCATCAGTACAACACTATACATTAAATTAAAATTAAATAGCATTAATACTAAATGTTAAAAAATATAACATTAAGTTTCTAGTAGGAAAAACAAGGTGACATTTAGCTACAACTTACCTAGCAATGCTCATATATCAATAGAACTAAGTAGGTTTTATTGGGAACACATGAACATTCTCTGTTTCTCCATCAGGCAGGAAAAGGCCATTTCTTCTACCAGAAGACCACTTCCATCTCACTGTATTGAGTTGATCAGAAAGAGAATCAGAATTTCTAAAAGAATTTCCCCCATTGAATGGAGAAATGAAGAGCATTACTTCTTACATTTGATTTACACGTCAGTATTACTTTTTATGAAATCCCTCTGTTAAAGGAAGAGTTAACAGAGTTATAACCACATTGACTACTTCTGGCAAACACAGAATAGAAAAACACCTAAGAAATGGTGATGCATATAACAGAGGAAAAGAACCTGATATTTTAAATGGTCATGAAGATAAGAAGAAACAAGTTGTACTTCAACTTACAGTTTGTTGTTTTGAAAAAACACCAGGGCTATCAAGCAGAGGCTTGGTTTCTATGCAACATTGAAACAGCCTAGCATCCAAAGTCGTTTGCACCCATTCACACTGACTTTAATATTTGTGGAGATAAGGGGCAGAGAATCAACATTCATTCATTCAGCATTCATTTATTCAAGTATTTTTGGAGCACTGATTATCTTCCAGGCACAGTGCTCTAGATGCTAGTGCGGACATTTTTCTTGCCACTGTTGCTTTTTTAAATTATTATTAATTAGGTTGTCCTTATTAACCTTTTATTTCCTTCCATCCCTTCAAATCCACACAGAGTGCAGAACAAATGAACTTCCCAGTCTTGAAAAATATTAACCTCAAAATTAACATACATGCCTGAAACTACTCCACTAATAAAACAAAAATAACAACATCTCTTTTACTTTAAATTCATCTAAGGATTAGACTAAAATTTTCACAAAGACCTGGCTTCTTGGATGACTTATGAATTTCTTTGTTTATGGGCGCACTCAGATTGCTTAGGACAGCTGAGTGCTCGATGTGAAGCAAGACGATGAAAATTGTGAACCTGAAGTGGATACTACTTGTTTGCTATTGAAGGTTAGAGTAAGACTATATAGATACCTACTTTTTAAAAGCTTTCCTTTATTAATTACAGAAAAATATATTAAATAAAAAAAATGTGGGGGCGCCTGGGTAGCGCAGTCGTTAAGCGTCTGCCTTCGGCTCAGGGCGTGATCCCGGCGTTCCCGGATCAAGTCCCACATCGGGCTCCTTGGCTGGGAGCCTGCTTCTTCCTCTCCCACTCCCCCTGCTTGTGTTCCCTCTCTCGCTGGCTGTCTCTCCGTCACATAAATAAATAAAATCTTTAAAAAAAATGTGACATCAAATTTAGAGAAAAGTGACTTCCGAGACATGACTCTTTGAGGAAGGAAAGAATTAGTAACAGAAAAATATGCTGATAGAAATGCTGCATCTAGAATTGCACAACCAGTGATTTAGTGACCCATAGCTCTGTTAACCCTAGCTCTCTGTAAAACAGTAAAGGTCGTAGGGAACCAGAAATATACAGACATGTGCTCTTTATCGCTTGAATCTTGACTTCTCTTTATCCTGTTTGTTCATTTTCTACAAACTACGTTTGCTTCTCCTAGAACATTTCTCACACATTTTCTTTCCTCTACACCTTTGAGCATGTGCTGTTCCTATGTGTGGAATGCCCTTCTCACCTTGCGCAGCTCTTAGGATGAGTTGTCCTCAAATTCCCTATAGGCAGGATTACAGCCTCCCTCTTATGCGTTCCCACTGCTGTACCTGCAACTTCAGCTCTTACTCCTTTTTATGCTAGACTGTTCCTTTGTTTTCCCCCTTCAACCTGTGAGTTTCTGGTGCAGGCATCTTCTCTTATTCGTGGGGTCTAGCCCACTGTTCCATAAATGCTATGGGAAGGATGGATGGGTGGATGGATGGATGGATGGATCAACAGATGGGTGGATCGATAGTTGGATGGATCAATGGATAGATGGGTGGATGTTAAAACTACAGACTGAGATACACTCCAGCTCTATACAGTTCATTGGATGTCATGTACCTAATAGAGAAAGTTATGCATTTATGATTCTAGAATTACACAACTTCTTTTTAACCATGGCATCAGATGAAGCCAGCTCACTTTTGCCAGCAGTAAGAAAGTTAACTGAGCAAAGTACAGAAAACAATAGACTTGCTTCCTGCTTCCCAGTACCTGGCAGCCCCCTGCTGTCCTGAAAAATAAAAGATACTGCAACTGCCCTGAGACAGTGTTAGACACTTAACATACAACCTTAAAGACTTACTTTCACTATTTCATACGCCAAAGCATCATTATCAGCTGCTTTTATTAAACATCTTAAATCAGAATCATCCAAATCCACTTTATGAGTTTTCAGGTTTTCTTAATGGTACCACCATCATCCATTTTGGAGACACGTGGATTTGAGCCCCTGCTTAGCCAGCTACCTGTTAATTGCATGATGTTGAACAAGACTTACCATCTAGCCTAATGTGATAATAGAACTCAATATTTAAAATGTTTTCCCCCAAGTACAAATAATAATTTTACGGATTCTATCATTTTATACTCTTAATACTCTTTTCCCCAAAAACTTTAAAATAATAACACCTGTAATTAATTGACTACATAATTTACAGCAATAGCATTCACTGGGTGTTTTGTGAAGGGTAAGATACGAGTGTATGAAATAATCATTAGATAAATGAATGCTGTAAGAGCAAATACAAATAACATTAATAATAATTTATGTTTTTAAATTATCAAAATATTTTATTAGTAAAATGGATTAGTTGAATACAGATTGAACATTTTTCACTTCGCTAATTTTTAACCTAACATCTTTTAGCAGATAATTTCAAATAAGTAAATAGCACACACACTTGAGCATTTTGATTTGATTTTTGTTATTTCTATAGAAGCTACATTTCAGTGCACTTGAGTATGCAGAGCCAGTTCGCCTTCCTCCCTCAGTGGTCTTCTCCCTCCCATCATATACAGTAAGATCGCTTCAAATCTCTCACATTTAGCCAGATACAGACAGAGGGCATAGGAAAGAAGAGAACAGGTCATGAACAAAAATGGTCTGAGCCTCCCAGATTGCAGAGCCCCTTCCTGGCTGCTGGTAATGGTTTACTTAGAGGCAAAAACCAACCTGAGAAGACCTTATTGGTTCTAAGTTTGCTCAAATATATTATAATAAAATGGCTAATATTGAATATAACTCTTCCTTCTCTGGATGTGTATTTTAAAGTACCTTTGGTTAAAATTTATACCTAACTTTTGTTTTCTTATAGACTTACTCCAAAGAAAAAGGTATTGAATCAAGAGAATATTGGGCAAAGACCCAATATGCATGTGAAAACTGTGTGTGTTTATTTGATAATTATTTTGAGAAATATCTTCTTGGTGAGCATGTTGTAGGAATGGGGGCTGGAAGGTAGAACTGAACATTCCATAATTTGGAACGTGACTTGGAAGTTTAAAGTCAAATATCATTCGGTAAATTTTTATCAAAGAAATGCATAAAAATGTGAGCTCCTGGTGATGTTTATGCTCCACACTGATACCTATTCATCACTGATACCCAACCTGCTTCCAGAAAGAGGCAGTTTATGAAATTTGACACATTTCCACTGATGGCACTGTGATAAATCTGTGATGGTAGCTCCCAGGATTCTAGGAGAATACAAAGATGGAGGGCTATGAATTCAGACTGGATGAGAATCAGGAGGTTGGAGGAATTGCCAAGAAAAGTCAAGGCCAGAAGAGTAAGACGAGGCCGATCATGAAGCCTTCTCTCTATCCTGTCAGTATAACATAAATAAGCAGGACACAGAAAATATCTTAAGTAATGATCACAAACCAACTATGTTTGCAACCTTGGCTCATCCTCAAATAGGCAAGGAGCAACAAAAAATATCCCAGTGGTCAGAAGGTCTTTCATCAACATTGATATTGTGTCCTGATCATGAAACCTATGCCTCCACAGCCTCAAGGAAGCTCCACCCTCAAAGAATGGTAATGCTCTGTTTACTTGTTCTGCCTGTTAGCAACTTCACCAGGAAGGGGGAAAGCGGGTGATGTCTTTTCAAAAGATCTTCAGCGGAGTCACCTGGGTTTCTCAGTCGGTTAAGCATCCAGCTCTTGGTTTTGGCTCAGGTTGTGATCTCAGGGTCATGAAATCAAGCCCCGTGGTGGGCTCTGCTCAGAGGGGAGCCTGCTTCTCTTCCTCTCCCTCTCCCCTGCTCTCTCTTCCTCTCTCTCTCTCTCTAAAATGAAAACAAGTCAATCTTTAAAAAAAAAAAAAAAGCAGAGATTTTTGAGAGTTTTCTAGTTAATTCTACATTAATTTAAAAAAATGTTTCAAGGTTTCTGGATACATTGTTTCTCAAGAAAGTTCATCAAGGTTTTCTTTTAGTGATTCAAGGCATTAAGTTGAAACACTAAATATGCATCTGAGTAGAAAAATGGGGAAGATTCTTCATTACAGCTTTTAGTAATCAAATAATTAGAAAATGTTACTCAGAAATAAGTCAAGGTACAGCATGGTACCTAGAGTTAATGATACTGTACTGCATATTTGAAAGTTGCTAAGAGAGTAGATCTTAAAAGTTCTCATCATAAGAAAAAAATTGTAACTATGTATGGTAACAAATGTTAACTAGTCTTATGGTGATCATTTTGTAATATATACAAATATTGAATCATGTTGTATACGTGAAATTAACAATGTTATATGTTAATTATATCTCAATAAAAAAATTTTTTTAAAGTTAAGGCATATGAAAAAGGCTAAGAATATAGGTATTAGATGGAAACAATCAGAAAGCATTCAGTAAATTGTGTTCTTTAAGAGAAAGATTTATGATTCTATAGGTCTTTTTAAAGTTTTTTGATAAAAGGTAATATTTATTGAGGAAAGCTTGAAAAATATAAAGAGATAAATGCCACTCAATTTCACTACTTGGAAATGACTGCTATTAATATTATGGCATTTCCAAGTTTCTTAACATCCATGAGCTTTAGTTTCCTTATTTGTTAAATGAGGTTAATAATACTACCAACATCATAAGGTTATTCTGAGAATTAAGTAGATAAAATGCATGAAAGCTTAACATTTGCTCAGAGTAAGCACACACGTAAACGATTACCTGTCATTATATTTCAATGCTTATCTCCATTTTTTAAATTTTACAAATCAGGATCATACTTACCTTTTGTCTCATATAATGATTTTTTAATTAAAACATTTTAAGGGGCACCTGGGTGGCTCAGTCAGTTAAGTGTCTGCCTTCGGCTCGGGTCATGATCCTGGGGTCCTGGGATCAAACCCCACATTTGGAGCCCCATATCGGGCTCCCTGCTCAGCGGGAGCCTGCTTCTCTCTCTCCCTCTGCCACTCCCCCTGCTTGTGCTCACTTTCTCTTTTTCAAATAAATAAATATAATCTTTAAAAAAAAACATTTTGAACATCTTGGGTCATGAGAATTTTTTACAATATATTTTTGATAGCTTCATAGTATAGTATAGTATTCCATCCTGTAGACTTGTGGTTAATGTGGTGTAATTTTGCCCCCAGTGGACATTTTGCAATGTCTAGAGCCATTTTTTGTTGGCACGGCTGGGGAAAATGAGGTGCTCCTGGCACCTAAGATGCTCTAAACATTCCACAATGCACAGTACAATCTCCCACAACTCTCCAGCCCAAAATTTCACAAGAGCTACAATTGAGAAACCCGAGAATATATCATGATTTTTTTAAGCCAAGCCATTCTTATTAGACACTTAAATATAATGTATTATTACACATACACTAGGATGAATATCTTAGTAACTATTACTTGCTGAGGCTGTTCTGTGGTGTGCATGATCAGTTACTTTAAATTGCATCAATATAGCATTTGTTGGTCGTGGGAGGGTGGTTGTTGCAGGCTTGCACGTGGGAGTATAATGCAAATTATCCCTAATCCACATCATAGAGGCAATTAATTACCACTTCAAATGTCCTAAAAAGG
The DNA here is from genome assembly GCF_017311325.1 of Ursus maritimus. Taxonomy (NCBI): domain Eukaryota; kingdom Metazoa; phylum Chordata; class Mammalia; order Carnivora; family Ursidae; genus Ursus; species Ursus maritimus. The sequence goes on along the minus strand of NW_024427107.1, from coordinate 58,909,187 downwards.
ACCAACATTTTAATAGATTATTTGGTACTTAGAGTACTCTTATTGATAGCTACACCAGAGGGTGTGTTAATTCACATAAACAGTATTAAAAATAATTTTCATTTGTGTAGTGAGTGGTGTTTGCAACAGGTGATTAAGAATTGGTTAATGTGTCCTTGAAATATGCTTATTGGTCGCTACACCAGAGGGTGTGTTAATTAGCATAGGAGGTATTAAAAATAGTTTTCACTGATGTAACAAGTAATGTTTCCTAAAAGTGACTGAGAAGGAATAAGTTACAAGACACACTGTTCTTGGATGCCAGCGATGTAGGGATAGGACAAGCTCAGGAATTCAATGCCACTGGTAAAGTATTTGAAGACACAAATTCCTTTGGTCTCTAGTCCCTCCCTCCATGACAGACCCTGAAGGCTCTTAGACTCAACACTCATGGTCCTGCCTTTGGCCATTGTTGTGTTAGCCTTTCAAGCAAGGTGCTGTTAACTGTATATAAAACAGAAAGCCAGCCTTTCCGAGAGAATGCAGGTAGAATGTGTTCAAGCTACGTACTGGGAAATATAACTAACACATCAAAACCATAATTTCCCTGAAATTGTTTCTTAGGACAAAACTACCCTGAAACATGCACACACACACACCTAGAGGTAGAACCCAAAAGATTGCTCTTTGGAAAACAAAAAACTGGACACAGGGTCATCAGGTAGATTTTGGGTTAATCTAGATTCTTCATAGGTTTATGATTTGGGGTAAGTTCCTGCTCTGAGCCTATTTCCCTTATAAAATGAGGATCATAATATCACCAACCTTAGTTTGGTTTTTTTTTTCTTTTTTTTTCTTTCCATTGTGTTCTCTTTTTGGGGAAGAGAAGGTTAGTCTTTCTTTTGTTCTCTTTTAGTGGGAATTAGCTTTTTTATTTGGTTTCAAGAATTTACTTGGGGAACCTGATATTCACATTTCTCTCCCACCTGCCCTGTATTCAAGTGCAACAGCTTACAGAATCCTCCCACCTGCCTTCTGGGATAATTCTAGAAAGAATCCTAAGACAGAGGGAAATAGATCCTGTTCTTTGCCCTTAGGAAAGATTATTTGCATTTTATAACTAGAAAGATAAGACATATGCAGTTCTTCAAAATCACACAGGTTGTCTATGTTTATGTATACATATAAAGAATTGTCAATGTAGGTTCATGAGTTGTAATAAATGTCCCACTGGGGTGGGGGATACTCATGGTGAGAGAGGCTTGGGGTGGGTGCAGGGGTAGCAGGTATATAGGAAGCTCTACACTTCCTTCTCAATTTGCTGTGAACTTAAAACTGCTCTAAAAATTAAAGTGTTTTTTTTTTTTTAATAACAACAATACCTCCATCATAGGCTTTGGGTAGATGGAATGAGCTATCTATAAGCAAACCTCTTAGTATAATGCCAGGCATGTAGTAAGTGCTGAGTGTTTATTATTGCTATGGTTGTTGGGGTAAACATAAACAAAGGCAATTGCTTAATTTGCACATCTGTCTTCTCCATAATAATAAAATAATCTAAATACTTGGTTAAAAAGGAGATAGAAAAGGAGTACTGTGTGGAGTACTTGAGACTACGACTCAGGTATCCTGCCTCAAACATTTAACTAGTTCTTCATCCAGCAGACATTTATTGTCCACCTGGTGTGTGTAAGGCATGCCCTGCTGAGCACGGAGGATACAGAGATGAATGAGACCCAGCCAGCCCACAAGGCTGGAGGCTTGCAAACAAGTACGTGTGGTCAAGAGTCACAGGGAGGAGAGTCTATATCAGATCAACTTCATATTCAAATACTAACCATTTTTAAATATCAGGGGAGAAAAGATCTGATTCACAATAACAAGACATGGAAAGAAAGCCCTGAAACTTTAGTAAAGTATATAAAAGTATGTAAAAGAAGACAAATGGCCATTACACTTCTGAAATTAATCCATAAAGTCAATGTAATCCAATGTGCCAGTAGATTGAGTTTAACTGAACCAGTTTTCAAGTTCAAATGTAATCATAAATTTGTGAAAATATCTAGGAAAAATTAAAACAAGCATAAAGATAAGACTAGCTAGACTTACCAAATATTAACTGTATGCTGTGTTCCATTTAAAAAAAAAAAAGGCTGAAACCACATGGGTAGCCACATGGATTCATGCATAGATGAAAGATACAGGGTAGATGAAAATATGCCTCTCTCCTCCTCTTCCAGTTCCTCCTCCTCACCATCTCTTCCTTCTCCTCTTCCTCCTTTTTCCCCATCTTCTCTTTCTCCTTCACCTCCTCCTCTGCCTCCTTCTCCTTCTTCTGATGTAGAAATATTATTTTGAACTTGGACATGTTATCCCGCAGATCAGTTTGAGGATCTGGAAACCGACCACCAAAGATAATTGTACTCCATTTGAAGACTACAAAGTTATTTGAATGAGGGACTGATGTGCCAAGCAAAGGGGTGTTCAATTTATCCCACAGCCAGGGTTGCTCAACTTCCACACTATTGACACTTTGAAAAATTGGAGGAAATTGTTGCAGGGGAGGTTGTCTTCTGTAGTGCTTTGAGACTGTTCAGCGGCATCCCTAGCCTTTAACCACTAGATGCCAGTAGCAGCACTGCCCTCCCAAACGCAACAACCAAATGCCTCCAAATATTGTCAGGTTTTTCTGGGGGATAGAATCACCCTTAGTTAAGCACCACTGCCCTAAACAAAAGGTAAGCCATTGAAGAATTGAAGAGTTTACAGCAATAAAACACAATAAAAATTACAAGATTGTTTTTACTACCTTTAGAAGCAATTGCAGTGTTATTATGGGGGAAAGCCTAATACACTTTTTAAAGAACTGGTGAAAAAGGAGGAATCTTCAGGGACATTTGCCTGTCCCAAATCAAAGCACACTCTCCAGCTTTGCTATTTAAACTGTGGTACTGACATAGGAATTGATAAAGAGACCTAAGAAATGGAACAAGCCATCCAGAAACAGATTAATGTTAAAAAAAAAATAGTGAAATAAGCACTCCTACACAATATGATGGTATTTGTGTAAATTGGTACAATGCTTGGAAAGCTGTTGGTCTATATGTATAAAGTTAATAACATACTCATCGTCTGGGACTATATACTTGTCAGAACACTGTGAAGTTGTTACGAATATCTTTATGAGGAGTATGTTATAACATGAAAACATGCTTAGGATACATTGATAAATGAATAAAATATAGAATATAATATGCATGTACATATTGAATAAAGAATGCAATATACATTTTGGATGTATATTTTATATGAACATGATTAAGCTAAAACAGTTTAGGGAAGTGTACAATAATATTTAGAGTGTTTTTCTTGAAGTAATAAACATTTCATAGGATCTTTTCCTGCTTCTGATTTCTTTTCACTTTAACATTTTTCAATAATGAGTGTGTGTCAATTAAGGGGAAATTCTGCAAAAAAATTAGACATTCTAATTTAAAAATTGAATGGAAAATTGACCATATAAGCATGGATTTATTTCTGGACTCTCTATTCTCTTCCATTGATCTATGTGTTTATTTTTGTGCCAGATCCTACTACCATACTATTTTAATTACTACAGCTTTATCATGTCACTTATCATAATGAGCACTGAGTAATGTATAGAATTGTTGAATCATTATAGTGTGCACCTGAAACTAATGTAACACTTATGTTAATTATTCTTCAATTTAAAAAATGAATGGAAAAAAAAACTAAATAGAGATAACCTGGTGTATTTCTTTTTTTTTTTTTTTTTTTTTTTTTTGCCTTTCTTGAATGTTTCTCTTGACAATTTACCATTACTGCCATAGCTTCTTGGAGAGACATTTGTTTGTGCTGGAAAAATCTGATACTTACTGACTTATCCAGGAAACACTGAAAATTGAAGACTATATGACAAAGGTTTTGCTTTGGCCTGGTTATGAGTCAGTGTTTTGGGGATGCTGGTGATATGTATTAAATTGACTTCTTAATTTGTCTTCTTTACCCTCACATGGCTGGCATTTTATTCTAGGAGGATCTTCATGGTGGTTTAACTCCATCGTCCATTGTTATTCTTGACAGTATTCATCATGAAATGGAGACATATTGCTGCAGCTCAGGGTAAGAAAAAACTAAATTGAAATTTGTTAGTTTGAAGTTATGTCTGGTTATAGTTATGAACTTAAATCTTTATCTGGAAGTCAATTCTACCCATCCATCTTGCCTTAGATTTAGAATGCAATTCCTCTTTTTTATTTGATGTTCACATTTTTCTTCAACCTGTGTGATTTATTTTTATGATTGGCATCTTGGTAAGATTAATTTTTATCATTTACTCTCAGTATGTTAATACTTACACATAACTTTATTAGTTCCTGCCTTGATGAAGTAAAATTTATTCTTAATTAATGAAATATCCTACCTAGGCTAAATGGTATTCATAGAGAATTGTAATAAATGTATCAGAGAAATGAACTATGTTGAATTATTTCTAGAAAGTGAATCAAGATAAGTCTTAGTCAGGAATAGCATTTTTTTATATATTCACCCCATCATTAATAATACTGATTCCTATTACCATTAAACACGTCCCTACAATGTCTCTTAGTTAATATAATAAAATCTTTCTACTGATTTTCGGAATCTTAAGGAAGACAGAATTTGATGCCACAGTCTAGGAATCATAAATATCTATTGAGAAGTGTTTAAAATTTTAAACAACTCCGGAAATAATATCTTTGGCTTATAGCTTTTCTATTTAAGTAGAAATGTTCCCATTCTGATGAAAATTTTTAAGGTATAAGACCTACCAATTTATAATGCTGGCCTTGGAACAAAGGCTCACACTTGATTAGTAAGCTTTATGAATCATGTTTAGAGGGAGAGATTGTACTGAAGGAAGTTTATTTGACCCTCAAACTGCTTACATGAAATATGAGCCACATTTTTGCTTTCTGATTTGCTAAACCAAAAGAACCACCTATTATATTACCCTAAATGATACAATTATCAGACCAGTCAGAATGTTCTTATTATTTACTGTGTCATCTTCCAAGAAGAAAAATGTCTAACTAGGAAACAAAATTATTAGATCTTTTCTCCCCCCAACTTGGCAACCCTTTAAGTGAGTCATGTCTTACGTGTCTAACACATAACACTACTTTCTTCCACTGTTAAGCATGACACCCTCTAAGTGACAGGATTATTACCAAAAACTTTTTGGAGGATGAGCCTGGAAGTGTAGCCATAGTGATCTTTCTTTTTTTTCTCTTTCTTTCTTTCTTTCTTTCTTTCTTTCTTTCTTTCTTTCTTATTCAAGTATATTTAATATACAGGCTACAATGTAATGATTCAACAATATTATACATTACTCAGTGCTCATTATGGTAGGTATACTTATGATCCCCTTTATCTATGTCACCCCTCTCCCACCTATCTCCCCTCTAGCAACCACCAATTTGTTCTTTGTATCTAAGAATCTGTTTTTTGTCTCTTTTTTCTCTCTTTGTTCATTTGCTTTGTTTCTTAAATTCCATATATGAGTGAAATCATATGGAATTTGTCTTTGACTGACTTACTTCACTTAACATCCATCTCTCTAGCTCCATCCATGTTGTTGCAAATGGCAAGATCTCGTTCTTTTTTATGGCTGAGTACTATTCTAGTATGTGTGTGCACATACCACATCTTCTCTATCCATTCCTCTATTGATGGACACTTGGGTTGCTTCCATATCTTGGCTATTATAAATAATGCTGCAATAAATATATGTGTGCATATATCTTTTCAAATTAATGTTTTTGGGTTTTTTGGGTAAATACCCAGTAGTGGAATTCCTGGATCATATGGTAATTCTTTTTAAATTTTTTGAGGAACCTCCATACTGTTTTCCATAGTGGTTGCACCAGTGGGCATCCCCACCAAAAATGCACAAAGGTTCATTTTTCTCCACATCCTTGCCGACGCTTGTTATTTCTTTGCTTTTGAGTTTAGCCATTCTGACAGCTGTGAGGTGATAGCTCATTATGGTTTTGATTTGCACTTCCCTGATGATTAGTGATGGGAGGCATCTTTTCATGTGTCTGTTGGTCATCTGTTTATTTGCATGTTTCCTTTGGCAAAATGTCTATTCAGGTCCTCTGCCCATTTTTTTATTTGGGGTTTCTGGTATTGAGTTGTGTAAGTTCTTTATATATTTTGGATGTTAAGCCTTTATTGGTTATATCATGTGCAATATCTCCTCCCATTCAATAGGTTGTCTTCTTGTTTTGTTGATCGTTTCCTTCACCGTGCAGAACCTTTTTATTTTGATATAGTCTCATTTGTTTATTTCTGCTTTTGTTTCCCTTGCCTGTGAGACATTTCTAGAAAAATGTTTCTATCGCTTATGTCAAAAAAGTTACTGCCTATGTTTTCTTCTAGAGGTTCTATGGTTTCAGGTCTCACATTTAGGTCCTTAATCCCTTTTGAATTTATTTTTGTGGATAGTATAAGAAAGCGATCCAGTTTCATTCTTTTGCATGTTGCTGTCCAGTTTTCCCAACACCATTTGTTGAAGAGATGGTCTTTTTCCCCATTGTATATTTTTGCTTCCTTTATCATACCTCAACAAAGTTCATATATGAAAAACCCACAGCTAATATCATACTCAATGGTGAAAAACTGGGAGCTTTCCCCTTAAGATAGGAACAAGACAAGGATGTTCACTCTCACCATTTTTATTCAACATAGTGCTGGAAATCCTAGCCACAGCAATCATATAAGAAAAAGAAAAGGCATCCAGATTGGTGAAGAAAAAGTAAAAATTTCACCATTTGCAGATGATGTAATACTGTATAAAAAAAAAAGCCCTAAAGACTGCACCAAAACTACTAGAAGTGATAACTGAATTTGGTAAAATCACAGGATACAAAATTAATATGCAGAAATCTGTTGCATTTCTATCCACTAATAATGAAGTAACAGAAAGAGAAGTTAAGGAAACAATCTACTTACAATTGCACCAAAAAGAATAAAATACCTAGGAGTAGACTTAATCAAGGAGGTGAAAGACCTGTACTCTATCAATAAAACATGGTAAAAAGAAGTTGAAGATGACACAAACAAATGGAAAGATACTTCCATGCTTATGGACTGGAGGAACCAATATTAATATAATGTCTATACTACCCAAAGCAGTCTACAGATTTAATCTGTAGTCCTTACCAAAATACCAACAACATTTTTCATACAACTAGAACAAATAATCCTAAAATGTGTATGGACCCACAAAAGACCCTGAATAGCCAAAGTGAGTTTGAAAAGGAAGAACAAAGCTAGAGGTATCACAACCCTAGATTTCAAGATATGTGACAAAGCTGTAGTAATTAAAATAGTATGGTGGTAGGCTACTGGCACAAAAATAGACACATAGATCAATGAAAGAGAGTAGAGCTCAGAAATAAACCCACGGTGATCTTTTTTTTTTTTTTAAGATTTTAGTTTTTTATTTGTCAGAGAGAGCACAAGCAGGGGGAGCAGCAGGCAGAGAGAGAAGCAGGCTCTCCACTGAGCAAGGAGCCTGATCTGGGGCTTGATCATAGGACCCTGGGATCATGACCTGAGCCGAAGGCAGACACTTAATCGACTGAGCCACCCAAGCATCCCTCACAGTGATCTTTCTTACACTGCATTTTTTAGTGCTCACTAGCAACCTGTGAAATAGTCACTCTTGCTATTCCCATTTTACAGATGAGGATACTGAAGCAGAGAGAAGTCATCTGCTTACATTGGAGGATGTACCTGATCTGATGGTGGGGCTGGAAATGTGAAGTCAGGCAATCTGATTTGAAAACCTACAATTAAAAATACTGTCTGCCTCACTTCACCATCCTGTTTTGATGTCAAGGGGATTCTAATACCTTAAGAACAAAGTATAAGCTCTTCTGTTGCACTACTACCTTTCAGTCATTTTAACAATTGCAGATTTCTCTGAGTCACTTCCATTCAGTGGCAGCAACTCAAATGAAGCCAGAAATTGTGAGGGCCACCAACTCTAAATTAACCACATTACTACCCTGGCCATCTCTGACACTGACTGCATGTTTGGACATGGACTAAACCTCCTCCCTAGTCTACCTCACAACTCTCAACCCTTCACCATTCAGATTAGAAGGAGTCAGTTGCCTATTTTTAAAAGTGCTCTGATCCTTCTGGGAGGTGCAATGAGTCATGCCATCCTCTGGACTCCATAGCACCCTGGAATCTTACTCAGCTATCACTCATTACATGAATTGTAATGAGTGCATGTACTTGCCTACAGACAAGCTTTGTGGAGACAGGATTGGCATCTTATTTATCCTGGTCTTCCTGGGACTTCTCACACCAATTATGTGCTTTTAAAAAATGTAGGCTGTTTAATGAATGTCATAGAAACATAAAATTTAGTACAATCTTACCCTTGCTGTTTGAATTCCTTGTACAACTCTACAGTTCTTCCATGATATCTACCGAGGGCTATAGAGTGTGAACATAGGGTCTGCTGCTTATGTGAGTATTTAGCTCTGGGTGAGAGGAAACTCAAAACTTGAGAAGAAAGCAAGTAAACTTTAGGTTTAAGATATTTTTACACATTTTTATCTAAAAACGAATGCATACTAGTTGTAGAAAAATATAAAAATGATAAAACACAACTCTAATAACTTCACCTTACTTTAACACCATCAATTATTCCACCTAATCTTTTTAATAGCTGTTGTTAAGCCATCAAAAAATAGAAAGGGGAGGAGCACCTGAGTGGCTCAATCCTGAGATCGAGAACCGTGCGGGGTTCCACGTTCATCCCAGAGTCTGCTTGTTCCTGTCCCTCTGCTCCTCCCCCACTCACTCTCTCAAATAAATAAATAAAATCTTTTTTAAAAAATAAGAAGGAGGGGTAAAAAAGCCTCTTGGAAAAACAAAATATTTTAGTTACAATGATGAGTTATAAAGAGTAAAGCAAGTCAGTGGTAACTAAAGACAAATATGGTGATAACAATGAAATCACCTTTGTGACCTCAGAACCCTCAGCTCCCAGATGATTATCCAGAGATAATTCCTTTCATTAATTCATTAAATTACTGTGACATGGCACAGTATCATATAATGGTTAACCCCTAATAGATTAAACAGAACTGCAGAAAACGTTTCCTCCTTTTTCCAATAAGATCACTCATAAAAAATTTCCAACCACCTACTGAGCAGAAACAAATTAAAGATAATCCCTGCCCTAGGTGATTTTATGTAGTGATCTCTTGTCAACCTCTAGGCTCTATCTCCCTGGAAAATCTTACTTTTGTCAAACTCTAGGTTGGCACAAATCAAGGTCTCATATAAAATAGGGAGTTAAAAATGACTGAAATGACATTAAATATATTTTTAAAAGAATAAATAAATTTTCCAAAAAACAGTTTCCAAAACAAGTCAGATCCATGGCATTAAAACCCAGTCATATTAGATAACACTTTTCATTCATCACTTCTGTTGTTCAGGATACCTTGCTGCGGGGGCGCCTGGGTGGCACAGAGGTTAAGCATCTGCCTTCGGCTCAGGGCGTGATCCTGGCGTTGTGGGATCGAGCCCCACATCAGGCTCTTCCGCTATGAGCCTGCTTCTTCCTCTCCCACTCCCCCTGCTTGTGTTCCCTCTCTCACTGGCTGTCTCTCTCTGTTGAATAAATAAATAAAATCTTTAAAAAAAAAAAAAAGGATACCTTGCTGTGGTATCCTTTTGCTAAGGCAAAATTGATTTCTCCACAATTTTAATATCTCGCAGGTCTTTGAGGTCTTCCTGTGTTTGAACTAGCCCTTACTGGCTTGCAATGTAATGCCATTAACACTTGCATTCGTGTTGTTCTGTTTCAACATGCTCTGCAACACCAGCCTGATCGTAAATGATCACAGTGCTTGAGGGTAAGGTTTTCCTGATCTTGAATCTGTAGAGAGGCTGGAGCTTACACACACACACACACACACACACACGCACATTTTCTCTCTGTAATATCCTCATTAATTATACACCTGTGATCTCCAAGCGTGAGGAGCTAAATTTGGGTTCATTAACAAGACTGAACTAAACCACATATATTTTTTTAATCAGTGTTGTTTATATATACAAGACCTCATTATCTTTGTGAAAAAAAAAATTGTCTAAAACCTAGTATGAGACAGAACCCTATTTTGTAAGTTTATTCCAAACTTCCCACTGGGAAGAAATTAGCCCTCCTGAAAAAAAATGCATAAGCATTTCCTCATGAGGCTTAATAGGTTTAAGACTTGTTCTGAGAAAGCAGTCATCCACCCTTCCAGCTGACTCACTCAGTGACTATTATAAAATATTATTTTCTATATTTCAACAAGGATTAGATAATCATTCCCTTTTCCTATAGGTATTCTTACCCAGAGTGAATCTGTGAATTAACTTTCTAGATGCCTTTTTGCTTGTGTCATGCTCATAATTAAATCCTCCAAAAACTTTTTTAACATTAGCATCATAGTAAAGAACTAGTAAAGACAGCAAAGTAAGCTTATAATTACAGTGCAGTGTAATAAATGCCACTTTATTTTTCTTAAAGTTATCTTTTTTTAAAAGATTTTTTATTTATTTGAGTGAGAGAGAGTGCACAGGCAGAGGGAGCAGCTGGCAGAGGGAGAGACAGAAGCAGGACCCCCACTGAGTGGGGAGCCCAATGCTGGGCTCAATCCCAGGACCCTGAGATCATGACCTGAGCCGAAGGCAGATGCTTAACCAACGAGCAACCCAGGTGCCCCTAAATGCCACCTTATAAATCTATCCAGTGTGCCATGAAGATGGAGTAAAAGTGTTGAAAGTAGACTGGGGCCAGGTTAGCACAAGAGAAATTGAAGGTTGGAGAATTTTTGTGAATATTTTATGGACCACTTTTCATTCAATGTGTTTGTTTTGTTTAACTATTAGTTGTAATACAGCTACCATTTCCTACCTATTTTTTGCTAAAAGTACAGAGTTTTACCTATGTTACAGCTCAATAAAAGTCTTTTGGGAATAGTTTGCAATTTAATCACGATGGTAATATCATTACTTAGGAAAAAATATGGCACAAATTCTAAGCAAGAAAATCCCGAATTGACATTCAAAACACAGCCAGTTGGTAAATCAAGACTTCTTGCTATTTGTATAGGAAGGAAAATAAAAAATGATGAAAAAAATTCTTAGCAAAATTCAACTGGATTTTGCTCTGCAAGATCATTCTGAAGAAAGCAACTTTCTGACTAGTTGAGTATAAGTCCCAGTTATTTGATATTAGGAAGGGGAATTTCAGCTGGTAGACACAATGATAACATTAGTCACAGCATATAAATCTTTTGTTACAACAATCCATTGGCATTCTGGTGTATGATTAGACTTTTGTAACTTAGAAAAGGCTGTGTTAGTGCTAAAGTCGAGTCCATGTATATACACGTGGTAACAGAATCAATACAACTGCTTGAACTACATATTGACTCTGTCCTTGGTGCTGTCTAGTTAATATTTCTTTTTTTTTTTCAAGTTTTTTTTTATTTATGTGACAGAGAGACAGCCAGCGAGAGAGGGAACACAGCAGGGGAGTGGGAGAGGAAGAAGCAGGCTCCCAGCGAGAAGCCCGATGTGGGACTCGATCCCGGAATGCCGAGATCACGCCCTGAGCCGAAGGCAGACGCTTAATGACTGCGCTACCCAGGCACACCTAGTTAATATTTCTTATTTGCTTCATTGTTTATTGTTAATGACTTGGATAAATATAGCCAAAAAATTTCCAGATGACACTGTTAACAAATTCAAAACTGAAAAAGACCTACATGAATTAAGATGAACCAAAAATTCACCAATAAGGGGGCGCCTGGGTGGCACAGCGGTTAAGCGTCTGCCTTCGGCTCAGGGCGTGATCCCGGCGTTCTGGGATCGAGCCCCACATCAGGCTCCTCTGCTATGAGCCTGCTTCTTCCTCTCCCACTCCCCCTGCTTGTGTTCCCTCTCTTGCTGGCTGTCTCTATTTCTGTCAAATAAATAAATAAAATCTTTAAAAAAAAATTCACCAATAAGAAGTTAACTAAGGACAAATGTAGGAAACAATTGCACAAATACAAGAAGATGTGACTTAGCAGCAGCAGGTATAATAATAATTTTAAAAATTAGAGGGGCTTTGATTGAAAGTTTATGATGGGTTAAATGTAGGATATAGAAAAAAACAATATGAACTTAGCCCATTTTCAAATGCAATTAATATTCAGTAACTTCTTATTTTACACTATGCTTGGGTCTTCCATATCATTATTAAAGGTTTACAATGAGAAAGGGGATTTTATTCTTTGACAGTCAGACCTCATGTGAAGAACAGTGCTATATTTAGAATACAAAGGAACATTTTTGTATGTTGGATGGAATTAGGTGTTTGGGCTTGCCAGTTTTTAGTGAAATAAAGTCTGCATAGAAAATGTCTAACAGCATTTATTATAAAAAGTGTTTAATACAGAATTATATGTTTACCATTTGTTTTGAATTCTTAAAGGCGAAATGGTTAATATAAAAGGATGAACTTGTATGGAACATTATTCAATTTTCACCCTATGAAGAATGTTCCTGAAAAGTATCTCAGTCTCAGGTCACTTCAGCCTGGCAGTCTAATGACTGAATCAACAATTTCTGATATTGGCTGATAACTGATTTTTTTCTGTATCATATGTGTTAAAAAAAATTCACTTAATCCGATAGAGGCATCTTCTTAAAGTAAAATAGAATGAGAATTACCTAATTAAATCAATGAGCAAACTACAATCTTTGGCAAAACCAATCTCAGCCTAGCAGCAAAGGTTTTTTTTCCATCAGGGAAAAGGACTTTTATTCAACCCTGAATTTAGGACAAACTCTACAGAACTGGAGTTGCATGAACTATTAATTTAACAGATAAGAACTGACTCCCAGATGTTTCATGCTACTTAAGGTGAAAGATTCATTTGCCTCTGAGCTACACTCAGAAAACTTCAGATAGTAAAAGGCTTCTCAACATAAATGAACTAAGAAAATTACATGAAAGTCAATTTGCTTTCCTACTTGGAAACTTTCAACTTCGGGGATGAAAAAAATGAGTATAATTTTCTATAGATTTATGGATTCAACTACATGAATACAAGCACCAATAATATATCTTAATGGAAACATGGGAAGTTATTGGTGGCATCCTCATCCTCTACTTCCGCATTAGAAAACCCAAAGACTCAGGCTATCCTATATTTTATGAAGCGGACTACTTGGTCTCTATGGTCTGTATTTGGAACAAGAGAAATAGATGCAATCTGGGATGAGTTGTAAAACCACACTAGATGTGCTGGAATTACACAATTTAAAGGAGACACTGGATTCTTGATCCCATCTTTAGGCTTCAGGCAGAGTTTTTATTTCCTTTTATTGGGAGAGACCTGTAGGATGCAGCAGACACCACTGGCAAAACTAAATTTCCAAAAGCAAAGTAAGTATTACCTGAAAGTTGAGCACATGGTTATGGAGTCAGACTGACCTCAGTTCAAAGAGTGTGCCTGCCACTTACTAGCAGATACTTAAACCTCCTTAAGTCTCAGTTTCTCTATCTGTGATATGGGATAAAAATATTACTTATGGGGGCACCTGGGTGGCACAGCGGTTAAACGTCTGCCTTCGGCTCAGGGCGTGATCCGGCATTGTGGGATCGAGCCCCACATCAGGCTCCTCCGCTATGAGCCTGCTTCTTCCTCTCCCACTCCCCCTGCTTGTGTTCCCTCTCTCGCTGGCTGTCTCTGTCTCTGTCAAATAAATAAATAAAATCTTTAAAAAAAATATTACTTATGGCTGAATAAATAATATATAGATATACATAATATATGCATAAAGTATTTTATTTCTTTCGAGAAACTAAATGGTGTCATATGTTTCACTCACCACCTATCAAATTTCCTTTAATAAAATAGAAAATGCTCAAGAAATAGCAGTGATTATCAATATCATTATAATTATTGGCAAGAATTAACAACATTAGCCCAGTAGTTAAAATTACAGTCTACAAATCTAGACTTTCTTTTTTTATAATATTTTTTTATTATGTTAGTCACCATACAGTACATCCCTGATTTTGGATGTAAAGTTCCATGATTCATTAGTTGCGTATAACACCCAGTGCACCATGCAATACATGCCCTCCTTACTACCCATCACCAGCCTATCCCATTCCCCCACCCCCCTCCCCTCTGACGCCCTCAGTTCGTTTCTCAGAGTCCATAGTCTCTCATGCTTCATTCCCCCTTCTGATTACCGCCCCTTTCTTTATCCCTTTCTTCTCCTACCGATCTTCCTACTTCTTATGTTCCATAGATGAGTGAAACCATATGATAATTGTCTTTCTCTGCTTGGCTTATTTCACTTAGCATTATCTCCTCCAGTGCCGTCCATGTTGCAGCAAATGTTGAGAAATCATTCTTTTTGATAGCTGAGTAATATTCCATTGTATATATCGACCACATCTTCTTAATCCAGTCATCTGTTGAAGGGCATCTTGGCTCCTTCCACGATTTAGCTATTGTGGACAATGCTGCTGTGAACATTGGGGTGCATATGGCCCTTCTCTTCACTATGCCTGTATCTGTGGGGTAAACACCCAGTAGTGCAATGGCTGGATCATAGGGTAGCTCAATTTTTAACTTTTTAAGGGACCTCCACACTGTTTTCCAGAGTGGCTGTACCAACTTGCATTCCCACCAACAATGTAGGACGGATCCCCTTTCTCCACATCCTCTCTACAAATCTAGACTTTCAAGGTTTAATTACAACCTCCACCCTTTTCTAGTAACCTTGGATAAGTTACTAAGCCTCTCTGCTATCAGTTTCCTTGTCTACAAAGTAAGGATGGTGAGGACACTTAATTCTTAATGTTTCCATAAGGATTAAATAAATTAATACCTAAAGTGTGCTTAAATTTTCAACAGATGGTGCTGAAACAAGTAGATGTCCACATATTTTAAAAAAAAAACAAAAGAGGGGGGGAGGAGAAGGTAGGCCTTACACTCTTCACAAAAAATTAACTCAAAGTGGATCACAGACCTTTGTAAAACACAAAACTACAAGAAAACGTAAATGAACTTTAGTTTGTTGATGACTTTTTAGATCAAGCAACAAAGGCACAATCCATGAAAGAAATAGTTGATAAGCTGCACTTCATTAAAATTAAAATTTTCGGCTCTGCAAGATATTATCAAGACAATAAAAAGACAAACGTGGTAGAGAATATTTGCAAAATACATATCTGATGAAGGAGTGTTATCCAAAATATACAAAGAACTCTTAAACTCAACAAGAAAACTACCTGATTAAAAAATGGGCTAAAAGTTAGAATGGCAAAAATAGACAAGGCAAGAAACAACAATTGTTGGAGAGGATGTGGAGAAAGGGGATCCCTCCTACATTGTTGGTGGGAGTGCAAGTTGGTACAGCCACTCTGGAAAACAGTGTGGAGGTCCTTTAAAAAGTTAAAAATTGAGCTACCCTATGATCCAGCCATTGCACTACTGGGTGTTTACCCCAAAGGTACAGACGTAGTGAAGAGAAGGGCCATATGCACCCCAATGTTCATAGCAGCAATGTCCACAATAGCTAAATCGTGGAAGGAGCCGAGATGCCCTTCAATAGATGACTGGATTAAGAAGTTGTGGTCCATATATACAATGGAATATTACTCAGCTATCAGAAAGAACGAGTTCTCAACATTTGCTGCAACATGGACGGCACAGGAGGAGATAATGCTAAGTGAAATAAGTCAAGCAGAGAAAGACAACTATCATATGATCTCTCTCATCTATGGAACATAAGAACTAGGATGATCGGTAGGGGAAGAAAGGGATAAAGAAAGGGGGGGTAATCAGAAGGGGGAATGAAACATGAGAGACTATGGACTATGAGAAACAAACTGAGGACCTCAGAGGGGAGGGGGGTGGGGGAATGGGATAGACTGGTGATGGGTAGTAAGGAGGGCACATATTGCATGGTGCACTGGGTGTTATACACAACTAATGAATCATCGAGCCTTACATCGGAAACCGGGGATGTACTGTATGGTGACTAACATAATATAATAAAAAATCATTTAAAAAAATGGGCTAAAAATCTTAACACACACCTCACCAAAGAAAATACACAAAGGCAAATAAACATGTGGAAAGATGCTCCACATCATATGTCATCAGGGAAATGCAAATTAAAATGAGATACCACTATGCTCATATTAAAATGGTCAAAGTCCATTGACAAACCAAATGCTGGTGAGGATGTGAAACAACTTTCATTGCTGGTAGGAATGCAAAGTGGCACAGGCATTTTGGAAGACAGTTTGGTGGCTTCTTACAAAACTAAACATATTCTTACCATACAATCCAGCTATCACGCTCCCTGGTATTTTACCCAAAGGAGTTAAAAACTTATGCCCACACAGAAACCTGTACACAGATATAGACAGCAGCTTTATTTGCAATTGCCAAAACTTGGAAGCAGCCAAAATTTGCTTCAGTAGATGAATGGGTAAATACAGTGTGGTACATCCAGACAGTAGAATATTTTTCAACACTTTAGAAAAAAGAGCGATCAAGCCATGAAAAGACATAGAGGAACTTTAAATATATATTTATTAAGTAAAAGAAGCCAAGCTGTAAAGGGTACATACTATATGGCATTCTGGAAAAGGCAAAACTATGGACACAGTAAAAACATCAGGGGTTCCCAGGAGTTGAGAGGAGAGAAGGAATGGATAGGCACAGCACTGAGGATTTGGGGGCAGTGACAATACTGTGTATGATGCTATATCACGGTGCATACATGAGAGAAGACGTTTCTGTTGCTCTAGCTCATTGACACCCTGGGCATGTTTCAAGAACTTTGTTATGATCCATGTTGGATCCCACTGTCCATTGAACATGTGAGACCTTCCTTTTACAGCAATTCCTTTTATTACTCACATTGAACATGTGAGTCCACCCTTTTACAGCAATTCCTTTTATTAATTTGTTTTTCTATAAAAATTGTTACCAAGTGTAAACCATCCATGTTGTAGCCACAAAGAGAAATACAAACTACAAAGTAACTGAATCACTCTCTCAAATGAAGTTTTGGAGCTATGAGAACTGAAGGGCCAAGTTGAGCTCCTCATCCTCTTGATAAATTACTCAGGCTTGATGACTTCAGGGGTTCCCCAAATTGGCTTGGTCTCCTTTGTATTTCATAGTAGGGAATCCTAAGGACTTCCTTTTTGATTTCCTCTTCTCTGACCCATTTTGCTGCTTTTTTTTTTTTTCATTGTTTTGTGTTCCAGTGCCTGATGTCTTTCAGGGTCTGGCCTCAGCAAGCAACTCTTCTTTTGGTTTATTTCTTTAATAATAGTCTAATCTACTCCCTTGGAAGATGATATACAAATATTTGTCTTTACCTGAATCTTCTCATGAGTATTCTGGTGTCATATGCATAGAGAGTATCTCCTTTTAGTTGTTTGGTTATTAAACTCATATGTGGCAGCAAAGACCCTTTTTAGCTTTAAAATGCCCAAAACAAAGTCCTATTATGATAATGCAGACTTCTATTACCAATAAACATTGGCCACCTTCCCAACTAACAGTTCCGTCAATGGAACTTTGCCTATGCTGTTCACCATATCTGGACTCTCTCATTTGTTTATTTCTTCCACCCACCTGTGCATGTATCAAGAGGCAGCTCCAGTCCTTCTCCTTCCCTGAAAGACTATTCATATTCTTTTCTCCCTTCTTTCAGTAAGGGTCCCTAGTACAATCCAGTTTATGACTTCTTATTGTTTCATACACAATAGTTCTTTTCTGTGCCACTAGGTAATAAACTATTCTAAGGACTCAAGCCTAAATCCTCACTTTTATTTCCAAAGCCCAAGCCCATTGCTAAACCTATAATAGCAATGCAATACAATACATACCTAGTGATTGACTGACTTTAGGATTATGATATGATATGATATGATATGATATGATATGAGTCTGACAGTGAGAGACACAGTCCCTGCCTCATGTAGCTTACTACCTAGTCCGAGAAACACATACTAAAATAGCATGTATTACCAATAATTATTTAACTAGAGTTGCAGTTAATACTAAAATTGTCTCTGAGATCCAGTTTTTAATACTACATCTCTTTTTAGTGAGTCCTTCTGCTCCCATATCCATGAAGCTGTCTCTTCCAGATTTCAAGCTCAGATCAATTTAAAAAACTGTTTCACTCCTCTGACTCGAACTCTGTGGTCCTCAAACTGGGGTACTTTTGCCCCTAGGAGATATGTGGCTATGCCTAGAGACGTTTTTGGTTGTCATTTAGGGAGGGGAAGGGAGATATTACTGGCATCTAGCAGGTAGAGGCCAGAGATACTGCTAAAGATCCTAGGCACTGGAAGACAGCTACAACAAAGAATTGTCCAGCCCAAAATAACAATAACGCCAAGGCTGAGAACTCCTGCTCAAATGCGTATTCTCTCAGATGTCTTCTGAGTAGTCTTCTTCTCAGCCCACCTTCCATGTGTTTCTTTTAATCCCTAGACTTGTCTACAATTGTAATGACAAAGGTTTTTATAATAAGATCTCTTTTGTCTCAGACAGAAATGAATATTCATAGAATATGTGTATTATTTGTGAGGGTGGTGTATTTGCATAGAAAGGTAAATGTAAACTGCTGTCTCCTACAGAAATGAGTTTATTTTCTCACTTTTAGCTTTCCACTGAAAAGAGGTAGTGTGTCAAAGCCTACTCACTGTTCTCCACCCTTAAGACACGTTTCTGTGCTGCATCTGACAACTTACACTCAGATTTTCTTTAGATGTATAACTGTACTATAATAAAGATGAAGTCTGTTGTAAGAATCCCCTAAATGGTAGATTTAATCATGTAACTCATTAATTCTTCACACAAAAATGTTACATCAAAGACATGTATTTTTAAATTTTCCATTGATAACATCTAAAACAAATAAAGAAATACCAAACTACATATGACATTTTTAATAGCACACAGTGTTATTGGAAATCACAGTGGCTTGAAATATATTGGTATTAGTAGATCTGTTCTTCATTTCAAGAAGCATATATTAGTTTGAAATCTATTCAGATCTTTGAATAGCCTAGCTTAAAATACATGCAATTAATATAGCAAGCCAAGTGATTAATTACTTAAGAAATCTCTGAAGAAATTTCTACTTTGGAATAAGTGTGAATCTCTGACGAAGGGCTTATCTCTTCACTTCATCCAGCCATTCTGGTCTCCTTACTGTTCCTTGAAACTTGGAGGGAAGCTCCTGTCTCAGAACCTTCTCACCTTGTTCCCTCTCCCTGAACACCCACATGGTTCATCCTCTCACTTCCTTCAAATC
Organism: Ursus maritimus; assembly: GCF_017311325.1. Classification (NCBI taxonomy): domain Eukaryota; kingdom Metazoa; phylum Chordata; class Mammalia; order Carnivora; family Ursidae; genus Ursus; species Ursus maritimus. The sequence goes on along the minus strand of NW_024427107.1, from coordinate 58,889,762 downwards.
TTCACATATCACTTTCTTGGGGGCGCCTTCCCTCACGCCCTCAATACTCTCTACATTTCCTGCACTGTTTTTCTCCCGTGCACTTGTATCACTCTCTAACATGACAAATATTTTACTCATTTATTGTAGTAAGTATTCAATTAATGTGTGTTGCCTTCAGCTAGTAAATAAAAAGGAACAGTGAGGATGCCAGCAACATCTATTCTGCTGGAATGGATTTAGTAAGCATCGTCTGGCTCTGGAGTACTAATGTTGGTAGCAGCTTCTGACTCCAGTCCAAAGCCAAGGTGGTGTGATTATGGAACCAAGTGTCTCAACAATGCCTTTCTGATTCGTCAGCTTCCTCACAGTGGCAGAGATTACTTTTTCTTAGAGGGTGGTTCTCAGCTGATATTCTGAGAGCCACTCCTGGAGACTCAGCTAGAGCCAGCCCTTCTCCACAGTCTGTCTCATTCATTTTAGATTATCCAGTGTTTCCTATTACACACAACTGAGCCCCGACTAGTATTATGTCCCCATTTTACAACAAGAAAGCTGAACATCAGGAACACTAAATGATAGCAATAAGTCAAGCTCAAGTTTATATGATCCCACAAACAAAATGAACACTTCTAGATTCCTCTTTCAGTGACTCAGAATAGTTAAAACTTACTCAGTCCCAGAAATTCCTCCTCCTAATCCCTCAGAAACATCAGTTTCTGGAACTGATGAATACACATATTCTTTCCAGCCCAGCCCTCTGCCTGGAATAGTTTGCACCTGCTACTGATGCCTGTTAAGACCATTCCCAAGAGGCAAGAAAATTTTGCATCTGAGTATCTGAGTGTTTTACATAATGTATCCTGTATGATATTTTTGTGGAATTTTCAATACATGTTATACAGAGAAACTCAAATTAAGTCACAAAAATCAGCTTGGTTTAGTTATGAAACACCCGTTGTGGGTTTACAGCGTATATTATGGATTCAAATCTTCTTGCAACTAAAAATGGCTTGTTTTCCTTTTCTGATTACTCAGTTGATGACTTGTGTGATTTGGGACAATGAAAGATGGAGAATCTAGCTGTTGCTTCCTCTGTTTTGCACATTCTGTTGAACCAGCTAAACTGTTTTCATGTCTAGTTATTTTTCGTGGATCTGCGGAGTTTGCTTTTGAAACTGAAAACGGTTTTGGAGAGAAAACCATCTCAGAATAACATCATGGGGGAAAATCCTCTCCATAATTTATATAGTGTTATACAAACAAGCCAAGGAGGGGCTACTCCTTTGAAGAGAAAAACTTGGTAAGACAGGATTCCATAATATAGAAAGCAAATGAAGAAGAGGGTATCAGAAGTTGAATAAAACCAACATATTTTTTCAGGGATACTTGAAACTTAGTAACGCAAGGTTATCAAATACCACGTGTTAACTATAACTATATTGCACTTTTAACACACTGGTTTTTTCTGTTTACATAAAGAGTTATTCCATGAGTTTTTAAGACTTGGTCCAAGAAATTATAGAAAGAATGAACAGCCCTTCTAAAGTTGTAAAATAGATAATAAGAAATTATCATTAGTAAAAGTTATTAAAAGAGATATTCTGTTTTTGCCATCAAAATCAACCATAAATTGCCCACCACTCAAATAGAAATCTGACTCTAACAATGAAGAGACTACCTCTGAAAAATGGCACTTTCATATTATTTAGCACAATAGTTTATTAGGTTTAAAAGAGAGGAATAGAGAGGAGGGAGAGAAAGAATAAAATCTTTGCCACCANTCCATCAATAGAAATTATACATATATACATATAAATATAATCATAAATATATTTATAAACATATTTATAAATACATAAGATATATTTATATAAATTATATAAATTATATAAATAAATATGTTTATAAATAAATCTTTAAATATATAAATTATATATAAATAGATATGTATAAAGATTTATTTATTTGGTATTGAGTGTTTGTGAGTAGGGGGAGGGGCAGAGGGAGAGAAACTTCAAGCAGACTTCCCACTGAGTATGGCCTGATCCCCCCTCAGTCTCACAATCCATGAGATCAGGACCTGAGCCAAAACCAAGAGTCAAACACTTAACTGACTGAGCCACCCAGGCGCCTCAAAAGAATTTTTTTTTTATTTTTTAATTTTTGTTTAAGATTTTTATTTATTTGAGAGCGAAAGACTGAGCACAAGCAGGGGGAGTGGCAGGCAGAGGGAGAGGGAGAAGCAGACTCCCTGCTGAGCAGGGAGCCCGATGTGGGGCTTGATCCCAGGATTTCAAGATCATGACCTGAGCCAAATGCAGATGCTTAACCGACTGAGCAACCCAGGCACCCCTAGAAATTATATTTTTAAAAAAGATTTTGTGTTCGTGAACTGTATCATGAAAACCCATTACAAAAAAAGTTATCCTTGGGGCACCTGGGTGGCCCAGTTGGTTAAGCGTCTCTACCTTTGGCTCAGGTCTGATCTTGGGGTCCTGGGATTGAGCCCTGAGTTAGGCTCCCTGCTCAACAGGGAGTCTGTTTTTCTCCCTCTCCCCATGCCACTACCCCCGCCCCTGGCTTGTGTTCTCTCTCTCTCTCAAATAAATAAAATATAAAACAAAACAAAAAAGTTATCCTAGAAACATTACATAGTAAGAATAAACAAATAGGATAACTCCTAGAATGTACCAGTTAGACTCAAGGCAGAGGAATTGCCTTAAGTGTGTAGGGGTTGGAGAAAGACCCTGCTATGCAAAGTCAAGCACGCGTAGGGTAGAAAAGGAAACCCGAGAAGGTCTCATATTTGGATCTGTAGGAAGGGCCCACAATGTACATTTTAAAAAATCATTAAATTCCACAGCCTGACACATTGCCATACACATACTGGTTCAATAAAATATTTGTCCAAGAGTTTGATACCAGTGATGTCTACTGAGCACAGATGCACATGGCAACTCCTTTCTTCCTTCTTCTTTCCTTAAATGGTGAAGTGATACCTAGGGCAACAGATACCATGTTCCAACCATGAAGCCACAAGCCTGATATTTTAAGGGTGAAAGAACAGAAAGATGTAAAAGATGTAGGTCTTTGAGGCTATCAAGGAGCTTCTTCCTCCAGATGTTTTGTTATATGAAAAAATTAGATGTCTTATTCTTTATTCCTGAAACCACTGTTATTTATTACTCACAGAAAAAAAAGGTGATTTATTACTTTCAGGGGGAAAAATGCATTCTTAATTGATACGCAGCTAAAAGGAAAAATTTATCTTTTTTTTTTTTTAAGATTTTATTTATTTATTTGGCAGAGATAGAGACAGCCAGCAAGAGAGGGAACACAAGCAGGGGGAGTGGGAGAGGAAGAAGCAGGCTCATAGCAGAAGAGCCTGATGTGGGGCTCGATCCCATAACGCCGGGATCACGCCCTGAGCCGAAGGCAGACGCTTAACCGCTGTGCCACCCAGGCGCCCCGGAAAAATTTATCTTTTATCCTCAAAAATAGGCCTGGTCTGATTTCAAGTCCCCTTTGCCACAACACTCCCAGACAAAACAAACAAACAAACAAACAAGTCATCTCCTTGCTGATATCTGCAATTCTTCATTTAACAGAACACTCTATCTCGGACATGTGATACTGACTCATACTTCATTGTATAGCACCTGCTTTGGCATTGCCTTTGGGTCTACTCCAAAAGAGAATTTCCTGTTTTGGGAACTTTTGGCTCACAAATTCAGATAATCCTTAACATATCTATTTTTTAATTATTACAGGTTTCCTGGTTCAGCTATTGCTAAACTTTTGTACTCAAATTAATCACACTGCTACCATGCATTGCACAAATAACCACCTCTGAATTTTTTCCACATCAACCATATTTTTTCCTGGATTCTTCTCTCAAACAGTCTCAAAAACACCATTTGTGCCGGTTATCAATCCCAATCCACCTTTCCTTGTCTTGCTTTGTGATACAGGAACTGGACTATGTGAACATCTCCCATTTGGCAGCTGTTGCAATGTTAGGCTTTGTCAGCAGGGGACGTAAAAGGGACATTGCTGGAGGAAGGGTTTGCTCTTGGGGGGGGGGGTGCTCCCACAACTGTTTTTGTTTTGTTTTGTTTTGTTTTTTAAGATTTTATTCATTTATTTGAGAGAGGGAGAGCACGAGTGGGGGGAAGGGCAGAACGAGAGGGAGAAGCAGACTCTCTGCTGAACCGGGAGCCAGGTGCAGGACTGGATCCCAGGACCGTGGGATCATGACCTGAGCCGAAGGCAGACACACAACTGACTGAGCAACCTAGGTGACCGGCTCCCACAACTCTTAAAAGCAAGCAACCTATGGGACACCTAAAGCATTCACACTCCAGCAAGTTTTGCCAGGACCACTGCCAAGTCTCACTAGCACCTCAGAGGGTGGCTTCCCAGTGAGTTTCCCCAACATTCCAGAATGCTGATTACCAGCAAGTTTCACTGGGGCCCCCACGGGTGGTTTACAGTCAGCCATGACTGGTGACACTGCAGCAGATTTCCCTGCTATTAAGTAGGCCACAGCCACACCCTCTCCAGCATGGTCTGGGTGTCAGTGTTGGCCTCCTTTATCTTCCTTCCATGGGTACTGAGCCGCAGCTGTAGAGGTAGATCTGCTATTCTTATATTCTGAGTTCTTTTTATTGCTTAGTCATTAATCCTCTGTTAACTATTAACTATTGAATCCCTTAGTTAATTCCATATTATAAATTCATTATTAATTCATTATTAAATAGTAATTCTTTATATTAAAATGTACCACTCAAATTACTAAGTGATTTCTATCTCCTGGATAGACCCTGACCGACACGTCATCTCTAGGTCATTCGTAGGAATTCTGCATGTGGTAACTTTATTTTACACGAATGTCGAGAGTCTACTGACTTCCAAATATCAGTTGTAATGTCAGGCTAAATTTCCAACCCTGGTAATCCAGCACATTAAGTTTAATCAATATATATTATTTTGCCAAGGTCCAGCAATAGGAAAGACTCAAAAACATTGAATTTCAGTTGTGAATTTCAATTGTTCTTCCTTAAACCCATTGACATTCACTTTAATTGTAGTCCAAGATAATATTTCAACTATCAGTCTGAGAATTAAATTGCACATCTAAATACATCAATATTTGGGGAAGTGTTTGGGTATTAGAAATGGACTCTGCTATTGCCTACAACTCAAGAATTTGAAATACTTTTTATTTCTGCTAATAATGAGCTTGTAAGCAAACTACATTTTTTAATGTATATTTTCAACCCACACTGTTGAATATCAGAACATTTGAGATCCTTAGGGTCTGCACTATCCTTTGTCAAGAATGACCAATCATAGAGAAAATATTTGCAAATTGTGTATCTGATAAGGATCTATTATCCAGATTATGTTAAGAATTCAACAAAAAGACAACCCAATTAAAAATGGACACAGTATTGGAATAGGCATCCTTCAAAAAAGACACATAAATGGCCAACAAGCATATAAAAAATGCTTAATGTCATAGTCAGAAAAATATAAATTAAAATCATAATGAGATAGCACTTCATATCCACTCAGATAAATTTTTTAAAATGCAACATAAAATAACTAGTGTTGGTAAGGATATAGAGAAACTGGAACTCTGCTACCTTGCTGGTAGGAATCTAAAATAGTGCAGACGCTGGGAAAGAGTTACACTGTGTCTCAATAATTACCATGTGACTTAGCAATTCCACTCCTCAGCATATACCCAAAAGAATTGAAAACAGGTGTTCACACAAATGTTTGTACATGAATGTTCATAGCAACATTGCTCACAGTAGACAAAAGGTGGCATCAATCCAAATGTTCATCAACTTATGAATGGATAAACAAAATCTGGTATATCCAGAACACTGTTCAGCCATAGAAAGGAATGAAGTATGTACACATGACCATGTGGATGAATCTAGAAAACATTACACTAAGTTAGAGAATCAGGCAAGAAAAATGTCACGTATTGTATAATTCCTTTTATATGAAATATCCAGAATAGGAAAATCCTTGGGTTAGTGGTTTCCAGGAGCTGAAGGGAAGAGAAAATAGGAAATGACTGTTGAATGAGTATGCAGTTCTCTTTTGGAGTCATGAGAATATTCTAGATAGTAGTGATGGTTGTACAACATTGTGAATGCACTAAATGCCACAGAATTGTACACCACAAAATGGTTAAAATGGTGAATTTTATATGTATTTTACCACAATAAAAAGATAAATTATGGAAGGGGAGGAATTGGAGGTGGAAAACATAATTCTTTCAAGAAGTTTTGTTCTAAAGGTAAACTGAGAAATTATATGGTAGCTGGAAGGAGATATGAAGGGAAGGGTAAGTTTTTAAAATATTGGAAATCTTGCTGTCACAAAACAATTATCAAATAAATACTTGTTGAATGGATGATTAGACGTATTGTTACCAGACAGACATAGAGGGTGGCAGAGCTCACCTCGGGATGAAAAGATGAAGATTGCCATTGATGTGCTAGATCCTTGACAGATGAAATTATGACCCACCTTTGCCTCTGATATTTGTGGCCTCACTGTACTAAAGAAATGAATGCTGGCACTAGGGAAGCAACATAAGGCATGAAAGATCATACAGACTAACTAATGCATTGCTTAAAATATCAGGTAGATTTCACCTCAGTTCTCCTTCCCATAATGAGACAGTAGATAAAGGGTCTGTGCTAACAGCAAGGTGTGTGAATGAGAATTCCTATTTCCAATTGATTGTTGGTGAATAAAAGAGATGAATAACTTGTCAAATTGGGTGGTTATATATAAATGTACTTTAATAAATTCCAAATGGTTGACAGTAAATGCTGGTTGAAAAACATTCTGTGAATCTTTGGAAATTTAGGTTAAAATTATTCATGTCTCAATCTCATTTTTTTATTTTTAAAAAATTTTCAGTACTTTAAACATATGCAAAGGTAAAGAGATAATTAAAGTGATCCTTTGTATACACTTCACCCAAATTCGACAACTATCAACTCACAGTCAATCCTGTTTTATAGTCCTACCCACTCCTCTTCCTACTTCTTGGGGATTATTTGGTAATACCTGCCAAACATCCTATCATTTAACATGTAAATATTCTAGTATGGACCTCTAAAGAATAATGATGCTCTTTAAAAAATAGCCACAAGTGGAATAATAAGATGGCAGCAGAGTAGAAGGACCCTAGGCATGTCTTGTCCCATGAACACAACTAAATAACTATCAAATCATCCTAAATACCCCAGAAATTGGCCTAAAGACTGACAGAACAAATTCCACAAATAAAGGGAGAGAAGAAGCCACATCAAAGAAGGCAGGAAGTACAGAGATGTGGTTTATGGGAGAAAACAGATGGTAGGTGCTGTGGAGGAGAGGGAGCCATGGTTGCAGACAAGGGCAAGAGGGAGGAGCACACAGAAGAATGCACAAGAAGGACATTTCCCCAAAGCCATTGGCTTGGAAAATGAGAGGGGCTGAATTTCATGAGTTCTTAAAACCAATGGGGCTTAAAGCCAGGCATTTTAAAGGTCAGTGAGCTTGGCTGGGATAGAGCCCCGAGGGCACTGTCTTGTTCCTAGAGAGAAGGCAGGCAAACAACCCAGGGAGCATGGAAACTGTGATCTGAAGAATGCCTGGGACACACAGTGGGGAGATTATTCACTAGTCTAGGAGCGCTTCCCTGAGAGACATCATCCATGGAGATGCTTCTCTGGAAACAAAGGACCTGGCTGGTGCCATCTCCCTCCCCCACCTCTCAGCATAAACACAGAGTCACAGGCAGAAAGCAGCACAGCTCTGACACTGGCTGCCTAACTTGCTTACACCAAGCCCCACCTCTCTGCACTCTGGAGGAACTGCCCTTCTCAGTCAAGCTTGCCTCAGTCCCAGTGTGGTGGTCCTCTACCCCACAAGACCAGTAAAAACCCCTGCCCACACCATGTCTCCTGACCAGAGTTCTGGAGGGCCTCAGTTCTGGTGGCGTTGGTTTCAGGTCTCATTTCGTAAGCAGACCAGAGCACACCTAGTTAAAAGTCATGACATTCTGGCCACGGACCAAACACTGCCCACAGTAGGCAAGGAGAGCCTCTGCAGATGACTGTCTAAAGGATAGAGCAGCCAAAAACAGCAGAGCACATGCAGCACACACTGGAGACTCCCCAAAGTGCCAGACCCTGGGCACTACATGACCTTGTCCTCATAAGGCCATTACTTTTAGGAGCAGGAGACATAACTAGCTTTTCTAACACAGAGAAGAAGGCAGAGACTTAGACAAAATTCCAAGACAGAGGAATGTATCCCAAATGAAAGAACAACGTAAGGTCACAGCCAGAGATCTAAACAAAACAGATAAAAGTAACACGACTAATGGAGAATTTAAACCAACAATCATGAGGCTACTCACTAGGCTTGAGAAAAGAATAGAAGACATCAGTGAGACCCTTAGAAGAGATAAAAGAGTTAAAAAAGAATCAGAGATGAAGAATGCAATAAATGAGTTTGGAAACAGTTTGGATGCAATGAACAACAGTCTGGAAAAAGCAGAGGAATGAATTAGTGACCTAGAAGATAAAATAATGGAAAATAATGAAGCTGAACAAAAGAGAAAAAGAAGAATTATGCAACACGAGAATAGACTTAGGGAACTCAATGACTCAATCAAACGTAATAATATTAATATTATTGGAATCCACAGAAGAAAAAAAGACAGAAAAGAGGGCAGAAAATTTATTTCAAGAAATAATAGCAGACGACTTCCCGTAATCTGAGGAAGGACACAGACATCCAGATCCAGGAGGCACAGAGAACTCACATCAAAATCAACAAAAGCAGGCCAACACCAAGACATATTGTAACTAAATGTGTAAAATATAGTGTTAAAAAATCTTAAAAGTAGCAAGACAAAAGAAATCCTTAACTTATAAAAGAAAACCCATAAAGCTAGTTGGAGATTTCTCAACAGATACTTGACAAACCAAAAGGGAGTGGCATGATATATTGAGAGTGGTGAGTAGTGAAAATCTAGAGCCAAGGATATTCTATCCAGCAAGGCTCTCATTCAGAACAGGAGAGATAAAGAGTTTCCCGGGCAAACAAAAATTAAAGGAGCTTGTGACCACTAAACCAGCCTTGTAAGAAATATTAAAGGGGATCTTTTGAGTGCAAAGGAGAGACCAAAAGTGACAAAGACAAGAAAGGATCAGAGAAAAATCTCCAAAAACAACAACAAAACAAGTAATAAAATGGTAATAAATATATTTCTATCAATAATTACTTTCAATGTAAATGGACTAACTGCTCCAATCAAAAGACATAGTGCTAAAATGGGTTAAAAAAAGAAAAAAAAAAAAAAACCAAGACACATCTATATGCTGCCTACAAGAGACTCATTTTAGACCTAAAGACACCTGCAGATTGAAAGTGAAGGGGTGGAAAAACATTTATCACACAAATAGATGTCAAAAGAAACTCAAAGTAGCAATGCTTATATCGGACAAACTAGACTTTTTTGTTCTTGTACTGTTTTTATCCTGCTTTGGTATCAGTGTAATACTGGCCTCAAGGAATGATTTTGAATGTGTTCCCTCTATTCCATTATTTGTAAGATTTTGATAAAGCTTGTCATTATTTTTTTTAATGTTTGGTAGAATTCAGCAGTGAAACCATGTGGTCTTGGGCTTTTCTGTGCTGGGAGATTTTTTTTTAATTTAAATTCAATTCACCAACTGATAGCACATCATTAGTTTTCAGATGTAGTGTTCAGTACTTTATCATTTTCATGTAATACCCAGTCCTAGGAGATTTTTTATTCCTAATTCAACTTTCATTCTTACTATTGGTCTAAGAAGATTTCCTGCTTCTTGGATTTAAGATTCATGACTCAATCTTGGTAACTTGTGCATTTTTAGGAATTATCTGGGTTTTTCCTTTAAGTTATCTGATGTGTTAGTATATAATCGTTTAATGTGTTATCACACTATGTATTCCTGTGGTTATCTGTTCTATTATTTTCTCCTCCATTTCTCGTTTTGGTTTTTGAGTCTTCTTTCTTTTTTCCTTAGTTAATGTAGTCAAAGCATTGCTAATTTTGTTTATTTTTTCGGAAAAAAATTGTCATTACTTTCAATGATATTAATTGTTTATTCTGGTCTCTATTTCTGATTTTCTTTGTTATTTCCTTCCTCCACTAAATTTCAGCTAAGTTTCTTCTTTTTCTAGTTCCTTGTAATGTTATTTGAACTTTTTTTTTTTTAATACAAGCATTTATAGCATAAATTTCACTGTAACATCTGCTGCTTTTGCTGCATCCCGTAGGTTTTGGAATATTGTGTTTTCTTTTTTTTTTTTTTTTTTTTTTTTGAGACATATTTTGATTTGCCATTTGACTTATTTGGCTTATTGCTTGTACAGTAGTATGTTATTTAATATTTATAAATCAAATATTTAATATTTACATTGTAGATTTTCCAGCTTTGTTTTATTGTTGATCTTTAGTTTTTATACCATTGTGGTTGGAAAATATACTTGTTACATTTCAGTCTTCTTAAATTTGTAATATTTTGTTATGTCTCTTTTTATGTGATTTAAGCAGGGGATTCTTCTGTGTATACTTGAAGAAAATGTGCATTCTATTTTTCTTAGAAGGATTGTTTTATATGTATCTTTGAGAATTGTGTATTCTGAGTATGCTTCAAGTAAAAAATGTTCTTGTTGGGAAAAAAATAACTTTAACTGAGGGTACTCATTTAAAATAAAGCATATCAGAGGGAAAGTGGGTGGGGGGATGGGTAAAATAAGTGAAGGGGATTAAGAGTATACTCAGTACCTGATGAGCACTGAGTAATGACGTGTAGAATTGTTGAATCATTATATTGTACACCTGAAGCTAATATAACACTGTATGTTAACTATACTGAAATTAAAATTAAAAACTTAATATTTTTTTTTAGTTTTTTAAAAAGTAAATGCACAGAAAAATTATACCATGCAAATAGTAACCATAAGAAGAGTGCAGTGGAATTACTAGATAAAACAATTCAAGACAAAGATCATTATCAATGATAAAGACATTTTATAATGATAAAGGAATCTGTTTATTAGGAAGTGATAACAGTCATAAATGTGTGTAAGCCTAATAACAGAGTTTTAAATTATATTAATTAAAAATTGATAGAAATAAATGGAGAAATAGTCAATTCTATAATTATAGTTTGAGATCTTCATATGTCTTTCTTAGAAACTGATAGAACAACTAGACAAAAAAATGATGACATAAAGTATCAGAACATTAAAAAAATAAAATAAAAAATAAAAATATAACCACAATACCATTTCACACCTAAAATAAATAATTCCTTAATATCATCCTTTTTTTAAATTTTTTCCTTTATTTTAAAGAGAGAGCCAACATGCCTGCATGAGCAGGGGGAGGGGCAGGGGGGAAAGCAGAGAGACAAGCAGACTCCATGTTGAGCTTAGAACCCCAGGTGGGGCTCAATCTCACAATCTGAGCCAAAATCAAGAGCCAGATGCTTAACCGACTGAGCTACCCAGGCACCCCTACTATCATCTTTTTGAACCTGACCTTCCACGAGCTAGTGGACAAAGAATTTACCCAGTTTTAAAACTTTTATTCTGCAACTTAAAATCCTATCAATGGTTGAAGTAAAACACTAACATAAATTAAATCCAACAGATTCCAGACAAAAAGTACAGTACATAAGAAAAGAGTTTTATATCAGATGCACCTTTACTAATAAAGGGTGGTTGATTCTGGACCATCCAGAAAAGCAGCTATAGTTATCTATATTCAATATAATGCTAAGAAAGAAAAGATCCTAGTGAGAAAACTATCCCAGGAATAATCCATGACTGTTGCACCTTGGTAATTCTACAACATGTGCAGAGACTCTCCTATATGGACTTGACATGGCCAAAGAGAAGTGCTGTTTGGTTTAGGAGACAATATCATGGAGAGAAAGGTAGTAGAAAGTTTTCCAGGCCTGGCTCAACAAATTCATCATCTCCTAACAATTTCAGATAACATGAAATGCTGCCTTCAAAGCAAACATGTAAAGTATTGCCAGTGAATCTAAAATCTAGAATTGGGAACTGCCAAGTCTTGGAATTAAACATGTAAATATATTTCTTCACCATGAAGCTAGTGACTGTGAAAACTAAAGGAAAATGCTGGAGAAACTGACCATGACTATTGATTTATAGGTCCTGGTTTCTCCCCTATGATTTAAAATGTGTTTTTAAAAGAAAAATGGAATGTATGACAAAGACTTGGAAGAACACATTTGGTGGGAGACTCACCTGCATGACTAAAAAAATAATGAGGAGACAGGGTGCTTGAAAGTGAAGTTTATAGGTGACAGAATTCTTTCAATGAAATCATAAAACAGTAATCTACGAAAGACCACTAAATGATATAACATAGAAGACTGAGCTACTTGAAGTTTGAGACAAGACATTCATTTTTATGTCCCTTGTATCTTATAAAGCACTTGAACCAGGTAAATGTTTGTGTCAGTGAGGACTAGATACAGCTGCAAATAACAGAAGAAACAAAAATATTAAGACATGACTTTCTCAGTTATAAGAAAGAAGTCTGGAGGTGGGCACCTGAGAGGTCACATGAGAGCTCTACAATGTTATCATGGATCCAAACTTGTCCATCTCACTGCTCTACTATCCTTACCATAATCCCTGTGCTCATGGTCCATACTAGCTGCTGGAGCACCAGCCATTGCATCCACATTCCAAGCAGCAAGATGAAGGAAAAAGAAGTTTGGGCTGCTCCTTCTTAGGAAATCTTTAGGAACACTCACATATCCCTGAGTAGAACATATTCACTTGGCCACACCTATATGCAAGAAAGGTTGGGAAATATAATGTTTTACCTGGGGCCATGTGCTAAACTAAAGGAAAAGGGGGAAATTTGGGAAGTGACTCTCAGTTTTTGTCATGGAACTCAATATAGATCTTCATTCTATATCAATAGTGATGGAGAAAATTATCAGATCCAACTACAATAATATTAGAATAGTAACTATTATTTACTGGGTTTAAATAATGTGCCAAGCACTATGCTAGATGCTTTAGATCATCTTGGGTAATGAACACCACAGCCATGAGGGTATAAATATAATTAGCCTGATTTTACAGATGAGAAAACTGAGTCTCAGAGAAGTTGAGCAACTTGTTGAAGGTCACACAGCTACTGAATGGAAGAGCCATGATGTAAACCCAGGTCTACCTAGTTCCAAAGTCTGTTCTGGAAAAAAAAAAAAAAAATCCTGTTCCTTGATGTGGTCCATGTACCAGCAGCCTCAGAATTACCTGGAAGCTTGCCCAAAAGAAAGGCGAATGAAGAAAAGAATTTTGGACCCCACCCCAAACTGCCAGATGCAAATCGGCAATTTCACAAGTTCCCAAGTTGTAAGCCTCTTAAAGTTGGACAAGCATCACTCTCTGCCATTCCACCATGAATATATCAGACCTCACTTTTGCCTCCTTTTTGGGGAAAGAATTTCAGTCTGTTATTTTTCAATGTGAGTTTATATTATGTTAATTCCTCACATAGGATTAGCAGATGCGGAAATAATTTCCAAATTACATGGAAGTTACATTAGTTCAGGTATGATTCCTTTCCCCGGCACATTAACTTTTTGCCACCATCAAGTTAAAGCAAAGCACATTAACACAGCTGAGGCCATGGAGGACATGGGACCATACATGATGCCCATTCACTTCGAGTCAGCTCTTGGCTCAGTTTAGCCACAAGCTATGTCTCTGAAGTGCTTACTGCTAGAGTTTCGTTTATCTCTGTGCATTTTGCCCCTGCTCATAACTCAGCAGCTTCTACCTTCCCTTACATCTCTTCCAACAATCCACCTTCACTTTCTTTTTAGGAAAAGTTCTATATTTAGTGCATGACTTCATGATTAATGGTAATTTAACATGTCTTTTTTAAGTTTGCAAGGATATTTCATTAAGATGTTAATATTTTTGTTAGTTGTATAGAATTTAAGAGATCTACCCAACCTTATTTTCTTTCAAATTGCCCTACTATTTTTAGTAAGCAGTTTTGCAGAATGAAAGGAACAAAGTATATCATGTTACAACAACAAAAACACCTGCATTCTGCAATGGCTAGAGGAAACAGTATCCATTTGCTTTTGAATAAACACCCAGTCTCAAAATTGCAGCACGATGCACAGAAGAGATGATGGGCTTGAAAACAGAAGAAATGCATCAAAATAATCACTGACAAAAACTCCCAGCTTAAGAGTTAAAACTGCTCTCAGCATTGAAATGTAGTTAGCATGATGAAACTTTCTGAGAAAAGTCTAAGTAATTGGCATAGACCCTGACCCAGCTTCTGCGTCTGCAGCATTCCCTGGTTTCAACCTTAATCCTTGACAAATTTACAGTCCCACCTGGCCCATAGACCTGCTGATCCCTGGGCCTGTTCTGGCCCCTTGTGATTCTTCTTTGCTGACACTACCTGCCTGAACAGACCTTTAGGACACCTGGACGGAGATATTTGCAGCCCCTCTCCAGAGCACAATACTGACTCAAACCCACATGGCCAAAGCTGAGCATGTGGCTATGAATAGGATCTACCATTTCTGTGATTTACAAAACCCTCTCTCAAACCCCATTACCAGTCATTTACTTAATATCTAAGCATATTAAGAATTGGTATTTCAATGTTTTGTCCTTAATCTGTCTGCTTTTTATATAACTTCTTTGTCTGATTATAACATTTTTGGCTAGGATTATTGTCCTTAAAATGCATTTCCTTTTTGATCAAAAGATTACAGTCTGTTCTAGAGAGAAAAAGGATATTGTTGACAAGAAAAGCCAAAATCTACAATTGTTTTTTCACTTTCTGTCCATTTCTCTGCCTAGCCCCACATCATAAAGAGGTTATCTGCTCTTTCTGGATTTTCCTTAATGAGGTTTAGAAGTCTCATGCAACAAATATTTTATACTTTGATTTTTCTTTATTTGAAGAGTTTTTTTAAATTATGGGGCAAAATATTCAATACTAACCCATTACTAATGTTGAAATACTCCTGAAAATCTATCCATTTGCCTAATTTCTCTCCAAATGCAATGCCTCCTACTTAATATATATACAAATAATATATAATTCTCTTTTTAAAATTTGGCAATTCAGAGGAACAAGTCTACAACATTGTGTGTCAATCTTGAGTAACTCTGCCACTATCAGGTGGTCATCTTTTTCTGTAACAGTTTTTATTTCACGTTAAGTCTCAGTTGTGTGTGTGTGCATGGGTGTGTGCATGTCATTGTGAAATAAGACAGAAAGAAGACAGCTGCTTTCATAAACATACTCAGGATGGTGGCAGCATCTAGTTCTTCAGACAGTGATTGTCCCAAATCAGAGAAGTTATCAACTAAGTAGTCAGAAAAGAAACGCCGACCATTTTCAACTAAAGGAAGATTAAAGCTATAATTTTTTTAAAGATTTTATTTACTTATGTGACAGAGAGACAGCCAGCGAGAGAGGGAACACAGCAGGGGAGTGGGAGAGGAAGAATCAGGCTCCCAGCGGAGGAGCCCGATGTGGGACTCGATCCCAGAACGCCAGGATCACGCCCTGAGCCAAAGGCAGACGCTTAACAACTGTGCTACCCAGGCGCCCCCTTAAAGCTATAATTTAAATCAGTCCTGTCATGGTTTTAGTCAAACAAATTTACAATTATTAAAATTAACATATGCAGATTCATCAAATAAGTATTTCCAGGTAAAGGAGATGTTCACTACAGCTAACTTCTGTAACAAGAAAGGCTAACTTGACATTTTAGTACAAGGAGATGAATGAGTATGTTGATAGGATGGGACTTTGAGCCATAACAGAACATATACCTTGTTCAAAAGAATCAAATCCAGGGGTGGCACAGCGGTTAAGCGTCTGCCTTCGGCTCAGGGCGTGATCCCGGCGTTATGGGATCGAGCCCCACATCAGGCTCCTCCGCTGGGAGCCTGCTTCTTCCTCTCCCACTCCCCCTGCTTGTGTTCCCTCTCTCGCTGGCTGTCTCTATCTCTGTCGAATAAATAAATAAAATCTTAAAAAAAATCAAATCCAGCAGATTTAGGCAGCTAGGGTTGTATGTGAAAAAACTATATAAAATCCACGAAAGGGAAGGTGGACTTGGGTGGAGATCTAATAGATAGGAATAAAAATAGTTCCAGAGAAAAGAAGTGATAGTACCTTGGGAATTCAGTACTGGAGGGAGAGAGGGAGGGGAAGAGAGAAAGAGGGAGAGAAAAAAGAGGAGAGAGGGGGAGAGGGAGATAAATTTTTAAATAAGGATCACAAAATGGGCATAGAGCAAGTATAGTTAAGAGGGATATTTAACACATCCAGGTATTTTCAATGTTCTTAAAAGTTGGATATCTGATAAATATTTGCCCTACCTTGCTGGCTATTCCATTGCTAAGAAAGTAGAAGGAACAAGAATAATAGCCATAGTTTACTGAGTAATTACTCAGTTCCAAGCATTATGCTGTGTACTTTCTATACATGATCTCATTTAATTCTTTCAAAAATCATGAAATTATCCCCATCCGGGCAGTAATTGGCAGGGCCATCTTGTAAAGCCCTGAAATTTTGGGTGCGGAGGGAGATCTATTTTGTAGTAATAGCATTACCCTAAATAATACAGAGGATCAGGAAAGACTCTGTTGAGGAAGTGACTGTGGAACTAAGATGTGGAAGATTAAGAATTAGACCAAGGGGAGGGGATGGCTATGCAAGACTGTTTTAAGCACAGGGAACAGCCAGTGCAAAAATCTGGAGGCAGAAGTGCTCACAGTGCATTTGATGATTTAAAAAGTGAAGTGACTGGAGCACAGTAAGAAAGCAAGGGAACAGGCAGCAGAGGAAGCTAGAGCAGGAGGCAGGGGCCTCATCAAGTATTCTGGGTAATAGCCTAAAAGCTATAGAAGAGTTTTTAGAAGGGGAGGGGAGTGATTAGACATGTGTTTTGCAAAGGTTCTTTAGGCTGCATTGCCGGGAAGTGATTAATTGAAAGAAGTCAAGAGTGGAAGTGGAGAGACCAGTTAAGGAGGCCACTGAGAGAATGGAAACATGATGGTGGGATAGACAACAAACAAAACAAAACTAACCTTCGTATAATCCTCCTCCATCTGCTCTGTCTCAGTGTATGGTTCCCCAATCCTGTCCATCTAATCCTTGCAAGTCAGTCCCAAACCAGAGGAATTATCTTTGCAACTCCCTCTACCACAACCTCCTAGGGAATCAGTTGCCAATTCCTGTTGGTTTTATTACCTTTTAAAAAACCCACAAACGAATACAAATTACACCTGGACATTTACTCTAGTCCTCTCCAATATGCCTGGATGGTCTTTCTAAAATGAAGAAGCCTCCGTTAGTGTCCAGACACATGACTTTTTTTTTCCCTCTATCCTTATCTTGTTGTCTACTGCCATGGGACTTTTGCACATGCTGTTTTCTCTTCTTGGGAACTCAACCTCCACATCCCAGCTCCACATCAATTCCTCCAGGAAGACCTTCATTTCCACTCCCAACTTCCCTACTTTTGGGTCTCCTTGTACATTCGCCTTTGTGTGTGTGTGTGTGTGTGTGTGTGTGTGTGTGTGTGAGACAAGTATTTCTAAAGATTCCTCCCTAGATATACCAAAAACTTCATGAAGGCAGGTACTGTCTCTTTCGTATGCATCATTATGCCCCAGACCTTAGCTATCACAATATATGGTTCGGAGAAGACCATCTATAAATATAGGTTGACTCAATGAACCCCTAGATTTTATGGAGCTTGTTTAAGGTTTTCATGTTACCTTCGTCACTACGGAAACATTAAAATGATTTTTTGTGTCATGGCAAACAAAGCTGCACAACAACAACTATTCCCTCTAAAACAAGCATAAGAATAACGGTAAACCCAGATATTCACGCCACCACCAAGCACTGCGCGTGCGCTCTCTGCCAGGTCCGCAACGCGTGAAGACCCTCTAGCAAGAGAATCACCTCTGCGCTTGCTCAGTTCGGGGGCTGCACAACCAGAGGGCGGGGTCCAAAGAAAAGGAAATGGTCACTGCGCCTGCGTCGCTGCTTCTAGGGCTTAGGCAGGCTGCGCAGGCGCATAGATACCATTTTGACCGTAAACATCCTGCCGATTTGAACCGAGGATTTGGGCGGCAGGAAGAGCCGCGGCGTAACGGCAGCCATCTTGTTTGTTTGAGTGAATCGGAAAGGAGGCGGTGGCTGTGGCGGCGGCGGGAGCTGTTCCGAAGCTACACCTCACAGGGGCTCCCCCCTTTCCCCGCCCCCTCCCCCGACCCTTTTCCCCTCCCCAGGCCACCCAGCCCGCCCAGCTCCCGGCGGAGAGCAAGGTAAGATACTGGGCCAGCCCCACTTATCCTCGGGCTCCCTCCGCCTACCGCTTCCCTGCCGTCTTGCCGTCTAGGAGCCGGACTCGGGGGGGGGGAAGCGAGGGAGAAGAGCACTCGCAGCGCCCCGGGACAGTGGCCGTGCTGCCACCCTCCGAGCTCCGGAACGGCAGCGCCGCCCGCCCAGGCCTCTTCCCCCGGGCCCGCCCTCGGCCAGGACCCGCGCAGCCTGGGCGCGCATTATCGCTTGTTTGGTAACAAATGGTTCTGGTCCGTTCCAAGGCCGAGAAAGCCGTTACTCCGCCAGTCCCACGGGAGCCGCATCTCCCGGAGAAGGTAGAGGAAACCCTGCGCCGCGGAGGGAGAGGCGGAGGTTTGAACGAGCCCGCTCTGGGGACTGGGCCGCCTACTCCGGTAAAAATGGCTGTCTAGGAAGACGCGGGGCGGGAGGCGGCAGCGGGTTGGCGCCCGCGATGGCAGCTCGAAGGGGCATCAACCGTTCGCCGAGCTTGGGTTCTGAGGTGGAGACGTGCGGGCCTTCCCTTCGCGGGCGCTGTGGGGCCACACCACGGCGGCGGGCCCCTCGCCAGGGACTGCTGCTGCTCCCCCCCCTCCCCTTTTTTAAAGGAAAAATTTTACGTTGGGCATATTACATATTGGACAGACCAATAGAAAACCCGACCAAGGGAAGTTGCTTCTGATTCTTAGGAAATTAGCATAATTGGTGTCCCCCCCCCCGACTTTTCTAATGATTAGGGATCTTGAGTGTTTTGATACTGATATAGAGACGCTTTGGGAAGAAGGTGTGTGTTTCTGACAAATGGTTGACGTCTTTTTGCTCGCCGGGAAAGGCTTTGCGATTAATCCGTTGTGATGGAGTGGGGTGACACTGTCTAGTTGTGCTGCCAGATATAGCGGCCTTCTTCAAATTTGAAAGAAGGAAACGCTGGAGGGTTTGCCCACCCTATGATTTGTTAGGCTGTCTTAAGCGTTCAGAAACGCGCTTGCGTTTTTAAGGCTTTCTGGTAAAGGCTTGTGTTTATCGGCTCTCTTAGCAAGCGAAAGTTAATATTTGTTCTCCTAATGCTGTTTAGAATCATCACTAAATTCCAGGAAAAAATTTTCATAAAATGAATGCAAATGCCAGTGACCTGTGTGAGTCGGCAGAATTTTGGAGACAGGTTGGAGATTTCCTAAGTTGTAGAGTCATTAAATTTCCTTTTTTAATGTTGGAGGCAACTCAGTTATTTTTGAAAAGACACTGATGACATATACCATATCCAGTGATTAAATTATTTAACACTTCGTAAATGGTTGAGGTGACAGCAGTGCATAACTAATGGACATAGTGCTTTTTATACAAAATTAGAATTACATTAGCAGAGTGTAACCTAATTTTTTTGTTATTTATAAGGACAGCACATTAGTACACTCTAGAATCAAGTTTTCTTGAGTGGCATATGTTTAAAGTATTGTTAAAGCTGATTATTTCTTTCCTGATGAATTTCTGTTTATTAGAACACATACTCTGATAAATTTTGTCTTTTACATTTTAGCACAGAGGAAATTTCTAATTTTTGAGAAATAAAGGTTTTGTGTTGTTTGTTTAAATGTGATGTCTGGTTAGGCATAATCTATGCTCTGCTGTGAAATTTTTTTCAAAGTTACTGTTTACTTACGTCTACAGTGGGATTGTGTTGGTTTGCTGTTCTATTTCATTCTCATAATCCTGTTTGGTAAATATCCTCGTTTTATAGATGTGAAAGCTAAGACTCAAATGTTAAGTAACTTTTAACCCTTATTAAACAACTAAGGAGGGAGCAGAACTTGAGTCTAGGACCTTCTGATTGTAAAACTCTTGTTTAAAGAATGTTAGTACCAAAAGGGTGGGGAGCTCTAGTGTGCAGGGTTGGAAGTAACTTCTGTTCTTGAGACACTCCCCAACTCCCCAGAGATAATTACATTATTACATGAGTTAGGTATAGATGTTTTCCAAGGTTAGCAAATCCCTGAATTTCAATCTTCCAGGTGTTTATAGTTTGTGAAAATGAACCACACAGACTAAGCACCTTAACCTGCTAGTTAATGGCAAAGCAGGATTGAGTCTTGACTTCCAGTATAATAGTATTTACTTTGAGTAGTTGATATTTGTGTATGTTCCGAGTTAAAGCAGTATGAAAAGGTAGGTCTCACTTTCCCAGCAGACCCACTTTCCAAAGGTAACCGGTGTCATCATTTTCATCTGTAAGCCACAGATATTTTATGCAAGTGCATTACATATATATTAGAGCCCTCCCTTTATTTTAAATACATATATGTGTATCATTGTTTAAGGCCACATGGAATTGTTATATGGCTGTATTTATTAAAAGTCGCTAATTAGCAGCTAGGTAAGTTATTTCTGATATTTTGCCATTAAAAGTCATGCTGGCAGGGCAACGCAGTATTGCAGTTAGAAGTGTGGGCTCTGAAATTCAAGTTCCTACGTGCACTAAATGCTAGTGACCTTTGGCACATTGTCCTCTCCTTTTCTCTCGTTTTCTAGTCTGTAAAATGGGCCAGTACTTACCTCATACGGCTGTCATGAAGATGGACACACAAAATTCTTAGATCTTAGTGAGATTTTTTAAGATTTTTGTTACTGATATTTTACATCTCCAAGTATATCTTTGGCATTATTACTGGAAGTGCAATTTCTGGTTTGAAAGTATGAATGTTTGAGATTTTCATAAGATGTTTGCAAACTGCCCTTCAAAGAGGTCATACCAATTTATACAACCATTGTCCTGCCCTGTTTTCTAACAGATGAGTAAAATACCATAATTCATATTGTAAAAACATGAAGTTACTTTTTAGGATATATTGAAAAAAGTTTGCTGCTTTAGGAAAAAAATGAGAAATCATGAAATTGCTAAGCTGTGCTCTAGGACCAAATGTAGGCTTTATGCTAAGATCTTTTGCAAAGGATTAACAGAGATCTACAGAAATTCAGAATCTACAGAGATTAATCGACTTCTTTTTTTAAGATTGGTTAAAGTATAGTAATACTAAGGAAAAAGATTGTTTAAAAGCAATGATTACACTTTCTCCTTCTTTAGATATAAGCCAGTAGTTGATCCACCACAGTGCTTCAGGCTTCCTTTAGTTATTAGGGTGATTTCCTCTTGCTAATTGTTTCCCAGATTAATTTTAGCACCACTCTGCTTTACTTACCCCCGTCCCGTGCCAAGAAAGCATCTATTTAGGAATCTCTGCCTCTGCATAGCTGGGATATTTTAGGCATGGTACTCTGACCGGAGCTTAAGTCCTGGCCATGAGCTACTGACACCTGTTGAAAAGCACCAGTAGTTTTAATTTCTAAAATCTCCAGAATTTTTTACATGTGTCAATTATGAGATCACTTGGTGTATCTCATTTCCTTATTCATTAAGCACATATTTAGTAGTTGACATGCGGCAGGCAGTGTTCTAAGCGCTAAATATTAAGGAGATTTTTATTTGGAACACAGCTATGTTCTGCAGTAAAACTTGGGACTTCATGTGTATGACAGTGACTGTATTTCTAAGAACACACTGCCATATTGAATTTCTACAAAATCCTGTAGACTTTATAGTGTTGTAGATGCAACTTAATTTTCACACTAACATTTAGGCTTGAAGTAAAAGCATTGCTTTGCAACATAGGTTCATTAATTATGGGAAGCATATTTTGAACTATAAAATACTGCTGAGCAGGATATGAGATACACTTGAGGTGTTATTATTTAATTCTTCTACCTTAGAGTGTTTGATCTGAATTCTTCCTAGTTTCGTATTCCTTAGTTCTTTTCTTAACTTCACATTTGAGAGAAAGAGTTCACAACATTGGGCAATTGATGAAGCCTGTTTTTTTTTTTTCCTTTGGAGACAACTTTCCTGATGTACATTAATGATCCACTGGGAATATCTGGTTCAGCAAATGAGAATTTCAGGACCGTTTGCTATTAAGTGATGGAAAATGGAGAGGAGGCAAACCTGACTGAATTACCACCCTCCACCCTTTCAAACATTTTTGACAGTCATTAAGTCTCTTGCCTCTGATATGTTTAAGTAATAGTTTCTGTACATCACTGGAAAGAATGGGCACAGTTTTTAATTAAAAGTACAGTAAGCAAAATTCTCATTCTAAAATTTACAGTCTCTGTAAAAACATGAAAATTCAGTTTTACTTTGGATTTTTTTAAGCTAATTCAAAAAGGAATTTTTATTCCCACTAGCAGTGTATAAGGGATGAAGCTTCTGTATATCCTCACTGGGCTTTGGTGTTGCCATTATTTTTTATTTTAGGTCTTTCAGTAGATGTGCAGTCATCTCTCATGGGTCTAAATTTGCATTTTCTTAATGAATGGTGATGGTGAACATCTTTTCTTGTTCTTATTTGCCGTATGTCCTTTTCTGTAAAATTTCTTTTGCTCATTTTCTAATTAGATTTTTTTACTTGAGTTTTTAGAATTCTTTATTCTGGATCCAGGTCCCTGTCAGATATGTCATTTTCAAAATTTTTTCCCATTTTGTACTTTACATTCTCGGTGAGCTCTTTCATAGAACAGAATTTCTTAATTTGATAAAGGTCAATTCATTTTTTTTTCCCCTTTGTGGGACATGTTTTTGGTGTCCTGTGTAAAAACTCTTACTGGGCGCCTGGGTGGCTCAGTCAGTTAAGTGTCTGCCTCATGTCATGATTCCAGGGACCTACTTAGCAGGGAGTCTGCTTCTCCCTCTCCTGCTGCTGCTCCCCATTTGTGCGAGCTCTGTCTCTTTCTTTCTCTCTCAAAAAATAATGCGCGCTCTGTCTCTTTCTCTCTCTCAAAAAAAAAAAATAGATATATTTACCAACATTTAGGTATACCAAAGTTTTTTCCCTCTGGTTTTTTCTAAAAATTTTAAACTTTTACATTTAAGTCTGTGATTTATTTTGAATTACTTTTTATATAATGTGTGAGGATCAAGATTCTTTTTCCCCCCTTGTGGATGATGTCCAATCACCCAAGCATTATTTTTGAAAAGACTATCCTTTCCCCTGTGCCAAGCTTCTTCATCTTTATGAAAAATCATTTGGACTTATTTATGTGGATTTGTGGGTTCCCTGTCCTATTTCGTTGATCTGTATGTTTTTCTGTCTGCCAAACAACGTTGACTGTTGTAGCTATGTAAATCTTAAAATTGGCTAGACAAATTCATCCCACTATATTGTTTAAAAAAAAAAAATTTACCTATTCCCATTCCTTTGCCTTTCCATATAAATTTTACAAAAATCTTGTGAATGGCTATAAAGAAAACTCACTAGGATTTTGACAGGCATTATGTTAAAGTTTCTTTTAAAACTAAACTGTCACTTATCATGCTACCCAACAGTCATATGTCAGGACATTTGTCCCAGAGAAATGAAAACTCTGTTCACTATAAGTTTATATACGTAGATTTATAGCAGCTTTATTTGAAACAGCCTCAAGCTGGAAACAGCCAAATATCTTTCAATAGGGGATCGACAAAGCAAATAGTGGTATGTCCATCTCATGGAATGCTAGTCCGTGATGAAAAGGAACATACTATTGATACATGCAATAATTTGGGTGGATTTCAAAGAGTGTTAAATGGCTGAATCCAAAAGGTCACATACTGTATGATTCCATTCATATAACATTCTCAATATGACAAAATGGGTGTGACAATTTCAAAGGATAGGAGAGAGAGAGCTTTGTGTTGATGAATTAGTTTTGCATTTTATTCCCTCACAGTGGTGGTTACACAAATCTGCACATGTGATAAAATGGCATAGAATTATACATACACATGTACCAATGTCACTGTCCTGGTTTTGATACTCTATGTAAGATGTCACCATTGGGGGAAACTGGAAAAGGGTAAGTGGGACCTCTCTGTACTATTTCTGAGACTCCTATGAATCTATAATTATTTCAAGATCAAAAATGTTTTTTAAAATGTTTACTTTTCACGTGCTACAGATGTGCTTGAGTTTGTTTTTGTAAAAACATGACATATATCATCTAGTCCTGGGCATTTTAGAAAAAAAATCATCTGGCAAGGTAGATTTTTTAAATCTTACGTAAAAAAGAGGGAAAATAAATAATATAAGGAAACTGTCAACACAGGAAACATAGGAAACATGGACAGATAACATACTCTCCAACCTGGGGTTTTTAAGCTACTTTTTTCCCCCATATATTTATACATAGCTTGTTGAAAGAAAAATAAAATGTGAATAACACTTGTATTTCTACTAAGGCTTCTTTAGTCATAAGATAAATGTTACATTATGTCATTGTCCTGAATACAGTATTTAAATTATAACTGGACAAGTGCTTTTCGAATTCCTGAGTTGGGAAAACTATATATATATCTATATATCTATATATAGATAGAGATAAAATACTTTTTAAGCCTCAGTTTTTCTAAACTACTCATCTGTAAAATGGGACCAACCCTCCTGTTTATCTTTATTTGGTGCAATATGAAATGCTTATTATCACAGTGCTTTTCATGAGATAGTGGTTATTATATAAAGCATCTAGCTGAGTATCAGTTGTTAATGGGGTTCTAAAAAATGGAAATTTACACATTAATTAATATCTGTGCCTGAGTGTTTTTCTTCTTGGACATACTTTTCTTGGATGAAGAATATGTTACCTAGCTTTTGGTCAGAATCAGACTCCACAGTCCGTAATCAGGATAGGAATGCGATGAACACTTGATGGAACTTCAAAATGAACAAGAGTTTTCTGGTGACAATTTTTACTAAAAAACAAAACAAAACCCTGGCAGTTTTATTTGGAATATGAAAGTGATTTGGCTCTTTTGTCCCTTCTCTTCAGCTCTTAAAATTTTGAGGTCTTGCCCTCTCAGAACTAAGCAATAGGTGGGTGTTTTTTTTTTAATGTGTATTGTACTTTACTCAAACCTTTCATAGTTCTCATACTGAAAAGAATTGGAAACTATTTTCAGATTTCTTATATGTCTTGATTGAATCTTTGTTTTCATACGGTATTTATATTAACTTTTTTTCCCTTTCAGGTTTCCTCCTGTTTCATAAGCAGCCGGAACAATGTTCTACGCACATTTTGTCCTCAGTAAGAGAGGGCCTCTGGCCAAAATTTGGCTAGCGGCCCATTGGGATAAGAAGCTAACCAAAGCCCATGTGTTTGAGTGTAATTTAGAGAGCAGTGTGGAGAGTATCATCTCACCAAAGGTATGTTTGATGTCGGTGTATTTTTGTTCACTTTGTTGATTGTTTATTGATACGTAGAAATTTGTAGAATTTTAGGTTGACATCTGTGTATATTGGAGGCAAAGAAAAATTTGTAGATTATCCATAGTTCCAGTTTGGTATGTTATTCCCTTTAAAAATCCTGTTAGTGCACATATACTTTCATTTGCCAGTTTTCATGGTAGGTAAGTAAGTATGAAGTCAGGCAGTATCCAGATATTTTGTATTTATCCTTCTAGATGTTTTTGTACTTAAATATGTATATAAATGTTTCTAATTTGGGAATTTACAAAATATTCGAAAAAAGGATCCATTAATTGGGAAAGGTTGTAGGGATCAGATCTAATTGTCTTACCCACCTAGTAACCAGTGTTCATAACGCTTGTTCCTCCTTAGCTCCACAGGCCTACTTGCTGTTTCTTGAAAATACCCAGCTTTTTGCTCTTTCTTGAAGATACTCAGCTTTTTTCCTATCTCAAAAACTTTTATACTTGCGTGCTCTTCTCCTAAATATTTAATTACTGTGTCTCCCACTAGAATGGAAGCCTCATGAAAGTCCTTTCCTTACCTGCCTTGTTTACTTCTCTGTGCCTAGAGGAGCTTTAATTGACATCCTCTGAAACTGTTCTGAAGCAGTGTTTCCACCCTTGGGTTTCACAAATAGTGTAACTGGAAGTAATCCAGGGTTTTTGTGTTGCCAAGAAAGGACTTCAGAACACACAGACACAATTACATCTATTAACATCATTAGTACTTCATTGAAAAACAGATACATTGATTTCAAAAATGTATAAGGACTAATCTCAAAGGAAAAGTCCTTTATATATATCTGTATATATATATTAAACGTCTGTGTTTTAAAGGTCCTTTCCTGGACTTTGTATTAACACATACATGCACCCATTTTCCTGTGGAGAAAACGTTCCAGATCATAGCTGTCTGGAACAGCATTGGTAGCTACTCTTAGAATTGGCAGTTTGGACGCTGCTGGCTGCCATAGTTGGTTAAATAAGAGTAGTTCCTTATTGCTGAAAGAGCTAGGGAATCTCAAAGGAATAAACTTGGGATCTGGAAGATACTTGTTCAGAAAAGTCATGTGCGAAAGAATATGTTCTAGGTGAAAAAGTGAAAGTTAGTATTTGTAATTAGAGCTAAATTATAAAATTTCCATCTGTCTGTGGAATTTTGGCTGGTTTTAGAGTTACAGCTGGTGGATTTTATTATGGTTAAGGACATTTCTATCATGTTATTTCTAAGACAATATTAAAATAAAAACTTTACAAACAGGAAAATAGGTGATCTCTAGTCCTATCACCTAGAGAAGCCTTTAGTGTTTTGGTATGCCTTCTAAAACGTGTGCATGTTTTTACGCATAATTTTTCTCATTATATGTGTACGCAACTGAATTACATGTTTTATAACAAGTCTGCATTCAGGAAAAGCTCTTCATAGCTTTATCATCATTTTTAATGTTGCATTATACAGCGTCATAGTCTCTTATCCACAGAATTTAAGTACAAAAAATGGGAACAGACTTGACAGAAACTGAAGTAAGGTCACTTGTGTATTCATATATTCACTATAGAATCACTAACGTATATGATTATTAGAAACTGCTCTAAATAGATGCTGCTGGGAATGTCTTAATATATATCATATGCTGAATGTTATCTTTATGACCACAAAGCTCTGAATTCCAAAACACACTTGGCCTGTAGGATTTAAGATAAAGGATTATGGACCTGTAATTCATTGTTTTGATTGTACGTGATTTATTTTACCAGTCTCTTTTTTGGATAATCTATATTTTTTACTAATTTCTTGAATTTTAATTCCTCTGGCCCTGTACAGTGTATTAAAATAACAAAGATCTCTCTGGGTAGTAGAACTATAGGTTTACTTTCCTCTTTTTAAAAAGTAACCATTGAATAAACATTGCTTGCAAAATATTTTGTTCACATCTGTGTCTTTTTTGAATTAATTTTTATGGGAGTTTAGAATACATCAAAACCAGTATTGCATAGAGAAGCTTCATGTTCAGTGATCTTTGTACACATCTGTAAATTTTTCCTTAATGTTGATGTTTAGGAATATAATTGATGGGCCGGGTGATATACACTTAAAGATTTCTAATATGCGTTCATAGTTTGCTCCGTGGGGAGATAGTACCAGTTTGCACTGCTGGTCGAATTGTATGAGACTGATGTTTTCTACTTTTTATAGAAATGCTTACTAAGGTAAGTAAATGGAAAAAGGAGAAGTTGAGCTGTTTTTTTGAAATTAATATGTGTGGCTAATCTTTAATACCTACAAACACATATTGAGGGTGATTTGGCTTAAAAGGATAACAAATTTTTTCATAGTATGTGCAGAGTACTTTGTACCCTATTAGGGAGGCTACAAAAGAGTACAAGACCATCTGATACATGAAAGTATGTAGGCACACGGTTCAGGAATAATGTAAAAGACTGGACTGTGTGTGAGAGAAAGAATAACTTATTTTAAAAACTATTTCTAAGTGGGTTATTTGATTGATCTTGTTTTATTTTGATAAAATATAAAGATACTTCCACAGAGTGAACTGACCTGAAAATTTCTAATGTTTGATCTTGGTGTGCAGTTCTTGTTATGGGTAAATGTTGGTTTGGTTGTTTAAACAAGTGTCAGACGTATAGCTCAGTTGCAGCTGCGTGCCTTCTGCCCCTCCTACCCCCACCCCTCCATTGGAACAGCCACTGGTAATCTCTAGAGCTTTTTCTGGATATGTAGCCTGTGTTCCTTATTACACCTACATTCTTAACACGAGCGAGCTCAACAAAAATGCCATACTTCATTTTACCTACTCCTATGTTAAACTCTGAACCAAACTAATATACAAAGAAAGCTTTTGCCCAAACAACACCTTTTTTCAAAGTTGCTAATCCTTTACAAGATAATGGCATGCAAAGGGTTTTAAACCCCTCCTCCTTTCTTAAAGTGAAGGTGTAGTCAGTATTTTAAATTTCCTAAAACCACATCATAAAAGTAGATTCTCTTTTTCCATTAGTTGCAGTGTTTTAATTGGGTATTACTTTTCATATCAAGGATTTTTCATATAAGTAAGTCTAGATTTGATCACAAATTTATAATTTTAGATAGCTAAGAATTTAGAGCAGTAAATTTCATAATTTGTGCTGTAAGTCATGTGAATTTGCCATAAATGTAGAGCCTGAGAGTCATTACAAATAGAATCCTAGGCCGCTGTTTTGACAGTACACATATAACTTAAAGATAGTGTTTTATTTTATAAGTAACATATTAATCATAACTTAAGCAAATGATGAACAACTTTATTTGCTACTTTAGAATTTGGTATGATTTGGAAAATAGTCTGGGAAAGTTTGAGTTCATGTTGTTTTGTTCTCAAAAATTTTTCCATATTATAGCCAGAGGAATTTTTAATCATTCTATTTAGATTAGATGCTTGCTTTTCTTTCTTTTCCCAACAAATGCATCTCACACAGTGGATCCCACATAAGTGTTGATTGAAATCTACCTTGAAAAAAACAGGCAGAGGAGTATATTTTCTTGTGAAAATAGATGGGTTACCATTATCCTTTATTAGTTTGTTTGCCTTCCAGTCAACTGATAAAACTCAGTGAAAAGTGGCTTAAACAATAAGGAAATTAACAGTCTTACTTCACTAGAAGTTTAGAAATAGGAAGATTTAGGATTAGTTGAGCAGTTCAGTGATGTCATTCATCTAAAAGACTCACCAATTATTTTTCCTTTTAAAGATTTATTTATTTATTTGGAGGGGGTGCAGAGGAAGAGGGAGAGAGAGCCCCAAGCAGACTCTGCACTGAGCATAAGCCCCATGCAGGGCTCAATCCCACAATCCTGAGATCATGACCTGAGCCAAAATTGAGAGTTGGATGCGCAACTGACTGAGCCACCCAGGACTCACCAATCTTGTGTTGGTTTCTTGTCCTTATACTTACGGCCTCGTGACTACAAGCAGCTCCAAACCCATCTGCTCACAACACAGGAAGGGAGAAGAAAGAGGCAGGCGTTCTTCTTTTATTGGGAAAATCTCTCTCAGAAACTGACTTACTTCACTCGTTTTTCTTGTTGGTCGAACTGGGTTTTGTGCCCACTCAAGAAGCATTAGCAGAGAGGAATGAGTTAGTTCTTGAAGGCTGGGGACGTTCACTTCCCAAACATAATCAGAGTTCAGTTAGCCAGCAAGGAGCAAGAGCTACAGATTGGCAACCCAAAAGTGCTCCATATTCCTTAATGTGCTTGTGACAGCGATCTGTGGAGTACTTTACTACCTGCTTCATAGCTACCTTCATATCTATGTTAACTAATGAATTACTACTGGTGTGTTCTTTGTGGATACCCAGGATTTACAGGTAAAGGCATGAATAAAATATAAGTGATTATTAAGAAACTTCACATAAATGATAAAGTAAAAGCTGCCTATAAATTGCACAGAATACAAGCTTTTGAAGTATGATTACCTCTAAAACCAAAAAATTAACTTTATAAATTAGATTAATATTAATGTTTTGCTCATAGGTGAAGATGGCACTCCGAACATCAGGACACCTCTTACTGGGAGTAGTTCGTATCTATCACAGAAAAGCCAAATACCTCCTTGCAGACTGTAATGAAGCATTCATTAAGATAAAGATGGCTTTTCGGCCAGGTATCGTTGCCTTATTATTTTTTTTAAACCTTGGAGTTTTATGTAGTGTGAAAAACTGCAAAACATATATTCTAGATCCCTTCAAAAATAGGGCAAGGCTTGACGAGGCAGTGGTTCAAGGGAAGAAACCCACATCTGTCATTCATTTGGAATTATGACAATCACTTCTTTTTTTAACCCCTTTTCATCAGCTTTTATAGAACTGAAGAGTCGAAAAAACTATTACATGATTTTTTTTTTAATGTAGCTCAGAAAAGAAAATCTTAGGGTTTAAAATTTTTTTCTGAATAATTTTAGCATATTCTTAAAATTCACTTTTAACTTGAGACTTTTATTAAATGTTTTCTATAGTTTTTTGTTGTTTGAGCTTAGGTAATGATTGATTCTAAAGCTGGACTCTAGGAACCAAATTTCCATAGGTAATAACTGGTATTTATCTGAATTCATGTATCACTTTATAATTTTTTAAAGCACTGATGAAAGTTTATTGTAATTAAAATAGTGTATAGGAGAGATGCCTTATACAGTAGTTTCTGCAGCGGCTATGTTTTAGTACTTTATTTTAATATATGAACAGTGAAGATTTTGAGATCTAAGATTTTATTTAAAAATAAGATGTTTATACAGATGGCTGACACATGAAAAGATGGTTAATATCACTCATCAGGGAAATACAAATCAAAACTACAATGAGATATCACTTCACACATGTCAGAATGGCTAAAATGAACAACACAGGGAACAACAGATGTTGGCAAGGTTGTGGAGAAAGGGGAACCCTCTTGAACCCTCTTACACTGTTGGTGGGAATGCAAACTGGTACAGCCACTCTGGAGAACAGTATGGAAGTTCTTCAAAAATTAAAGAACTACCTTATGATCCAGCAGTTGCAGTACTAGGAACTTACCCAAAGGATACAAAAACACTTAATTCGAAGGGGTACATGCACCCCAGTGTTTATGGCGGCATTACCTATAATAGCCAAAGTATGGAAAGAGCCCAAATGTCCGTTGATGAATGGATAAAGATGATGTTGGGGGGGAGGGGTGTGTGTACACAAACATACACAATCAAGTATTCAGCCATCGAAAAGAATGAAATCTTGCCATTTGCAATGACACGGATGGAGCTAGCTAGAGTGTTAGCTAGCTTATGCTAAGCAAAATAAGTCAGAGAAAGGGAAATACCATATGATGTCACTCATGTGGAATTTAAGAAACGAAGCAGGTGAACAGAAAGGAAAGAAAAGGGAGGCAAACCATAAGAGACACTTAACTATAAAGAACAAACATCAAGGTTGCTGGATGGGAGGTGGGGGTGGGGGGGGGGGTCAGCTAAATGGGTGATGGGTATTAAGGTGGGCACTTTTTAGATGTAAGTGTTATATGTAAGTGATGAATCACTAAATTCTCCTAAAACTAGTATTACACTATATATTAACTAACTGGAATTTAAATAAAAACTTGAAACAAAACAAAAACCAAAGATGTTTAGGCAGAGGCTGTGATACTTGAATAATTTCTAACATATGGGTGCTAATTGCATTTTGCTTAAATAACCGTGCTTTTTGTTTATTTTTGCCTTTAAAAACAATGCATTTTTAGTATAGACCACTTGAAGAATATAAATAATTAAAATAATGTAATCTTACCCTAAAATAACCAACTCCTCTTTAATAGGGTGCTCCTTTGCATTCGTTCCCCTTATAAATTTCATGTTTATTGAGAAAACGGTTATTAATATTTATTTGTTGATATGTCCTTTTAAAGACATCCCCTTAATGCATAGGTGGTGCTTTGACTTTGTTTTTGGAAAGTAGTTTGGCTTATGATTATAGAAAAACAAAAGTACTTGGGCTTCAGTGGTACTTCGCATATATTATCAATCTTTTTAGACTGTAACCTTAGGAAATTATACTGACTTTACCTTACTTTGGTCTTTAGATAATCTGTGGTATAACCGTTAGGCCTTCAAGCTTACCATTTCTTTTCCAGGTGTTGTTGACCTGCCTGAGGAAAATCGAGAAGCTGCTTACAATGCTATTACCTTACCTGAAGAATTTCATGACTTTGATCAGCCACTGCCTGACTTAGAGTATGTCCCTCCTCCCTCTTTTAATTGTCAGCTTGGTATACAAATAACGTTACTAGTATCAAACATACAGTTTTCCTTGGAACATCTTGTCATCAAGTTAACATGAGGTTAAAATGCATATGCTTTCAATTAGGATAGTGTATAAATATGAAACATATAACCTAGAAAGTTGTATAGATACCAACTTTAACAAAGCTAAGATGGGAGAATTCTGATGTGCTTAGGCCAAAGCTTGTGTAAACTAAACAGTTTTCCAGGTGTCTGCTTTATATAATGATATCAGTGAATATGAACTATTGCTTCATGATTTTTCTTTGGACATAATAAAGTCATCTACTGGTTATCATCTTTGCCAGGCTATACTCAGCCACAGTTTCTCTTTTTTTTTTTAAATATAGATAACTCTTTCAAGAGAAAGAAAAGATCGTGTCGCAACATACGTTTAAGAGGGGAAGGTTGTACAGAGATGGCTATTACAGCAGAATAGTGTAGTGTGTTTCCCTTTTCTCAAGTCCTCAAAATTCAGCTGTCTTTACCATGACAGGGAATGTGCCTCTAACTTCCTGTGTGATTTAGTAGCACAACTGACAACCAAGAAACCCTTTACACCAAGCCCCATTTTTAGGGACGACAAATTTCTCTGCTGCTTAAAATGATCTATGACTCCTATTTATGATTTATTTTGATATGTGTGTTAATGTCAATACTGTCTAGCTGCTTTCCTTTTTTTTTTTCTCTCTCTTCTAATGTATTTTTTAAAAGTTTTCATTGTGGAAATTTAACAGCTAAAAAGCAGAAAGATTAGTATTAGGAGCCCCATATAGTGATAAACCAGTTTCTTCAATTATGAATATGTTGCCAGTTTTATTTCATATGTGTTTCCCCAACTCACCTTCCAACCCCCACTGGATTATTTTAAAGAGTAGATACCTTACTTCCTCTGTCAATACTTCAGTATCTCTTTTGAGGTAAGGAATTTTCTAAATCTATCCATAATAACATCCCACCTATAAGTTCTAGTAATTTCTTAATGTAATATTCAGTCAGCATTCAAATGTCCCCAGTTAACACACAGGCCTTTTTTTCTTCAGTTTGTTTAAGTTAGGTTCTCTACAGATTATCCAGACTGTATTTAGTTGATAAGTCTCAGAAGTCTCTCATCCTTTTACTTGCCATTTGTTTCCTGAATAAACCTGGTCATTTGTTTTGAAGTATTTTACATTCTGAATGTGGACAATGGTAATTCCACGTTTTTGCTTAATATCACATGTCTTTTATTTAATATTTTTAAACAATATGAGAGATTAATTTGTTAGAGGAAGAAACAGTCTTAGAAAAGCTGGGTAACTTCAGAGTTCATACCATGACCCTGATGAAAACCCATACCTACCTAGACTGTGCATTTTTAAGTTTTTCCTCTGTATATTACATTACCTAGGTAGTGATTTCAGCAAATTCTGTTTTGCTTGCTGTGATGGTTTTTAAATCTAAATACAAATCAAATATTAGGGCTTATAAACCATGGTGACTTTTGTATGTATGTTTTTTCCTTGTAGAGAGAATTAGGATTTTTTTTTCCTTATGCATTCACTGCAGACTTAAGACTAAAATGTATTTGAAATTTTTTTAAAGTGACATTGATGTGGCCCAGCAGTTCAGCTTGAACCAGAGTAGAGTGGAAGAAATAACCATGAGAGAAGAAGTTGGGAACATCAGTATTCTACAAGAAAATGATTTTGGTAATAGAGAAACAAATCACTAGCTACTAGCTAATAATGTTAGAATTATGTTGCAGCACAACTCGTGATTTAAAAAAGAAAACCCAGACATATGTTACATTTATCATGACAGAAGGACAAAATTTCATCTAATCCTTTTTCATCAAGAAAAGAATTTGCTTTCCTACTAGTATATTAAGCATCATTTCCATTTATGCACCAAACTTGAGTTCATTATTTGCCTATTCCTGCTTTGCATACTGATAGAACCTATATATGGATCTGTGTGAAAAGTCCCAACACTGAAGTAATGCCCAGTTTTAAACTAATCACTTGGAAACAATTTCATTATGTACTTTTTTTTTTTTTTTTTAAGATTTTATTTGAGAGAGAGTGATCTAGCAAGAGGTGGGGCGGGTTGAGGGGAGAGGGAGAAGCAGAATTCCTGCCGATCACAGAGCCCCATACAAGGCCGTTCCCAGCACCCTGGGATCAACGACCTGAGGCCGAGGGCAGATGATTAACTGGCTGAGCCACCCTGGTGCCCCATCTACTATTCTTCCTGAATAGTGTTTAAAACAGGTAGCCAAATTCTTTCTTGATGAAAACAAACACATTCTAATGAAGTTTAAGTCTGAATGTTCATGCAACCTAACCTATAGACATATTTAAATTTACTTAACCTGTTTAGGATAACCTTAATTTGGAGCCTGTGTTTGAATTTGCTAGTCATGCCCCATAATCAATCAGTTTAGATGCTACAGGTTTTAAAGTTTTAAACTGGATGTTTTAATACTCAAATAAGGTTTCAGTTAGCAAATGTGACAGTGCAGTTATAAGAAATCATTAGCCGTTTTATAACAGTGAATGTAACTTTTTTCAACTAATAACTAAAATTTGTTCAGGTGACTTTGGAATGGATGATCGTGAGATCATGAGAGAAGGAAGTGCTTTTGAGGATGATGACATGTTAGTGAGCACTAGCGCTTCTAACCTCCTGTTAGAGCCTGAACAGAGCACCAGCAATCTGAATGAGAAAATTAATCATTTAGAATATGAAGACCAATATAAAGACGACAATTTTGGAGAAGGAAATGATGGTGGTATATTAGGTAGGTGACAACAAGGTGGTTATTCTAACATTTCTTTATTCATTTGCAGTCTTTTAGAGCAGTCGCTAATTCTGGGTCATAAGCAACTCTTTAGATATACTTGTGTGGATTGTGACTAGTTGATTTCATTCAAGTGTTCTGTGAAACTAGAGCCTAAAATGTTACAACAGTACTTGATTTTGTTAAAGGTGCTTGTCTCAAAGTTTTAAGTTTTAAACTGCTGTATTTGTTTTTGATATATTAAATGTTTTAAATAGAGATGTGAACTAGAAAATAGAATTTTTTTCCTATACCATTATACTTTTGTATGCTGCCTTGAAGAGAAACAGATGCAAGTTGAATGCAGATTTTTTAATTCAGTTAATTTTAATGTAATTTTATTTTCCCAGTGATTGGCTATTCTTTTAGCATTTCTTTTTCAAGTTATAATAACTATATTCCCTATTTCAGATGACAAACTTATAAGTAATAATGATGGTGGTATCTTTGACGATCCCCCGGCCCTGTCTGAGGCAGGTGTGATGTTGCCAGAACAGCCTGCACATGATGATATGGATGAGGATGATAACGTATCAAGTAAGCATTTCCTGTTCAGTGATGTGGGCATGTTTATATGCAGCTGAAAAGGTATTACTGTAGAAGACCACAAACTAAAAGTTCCAGCTTTTACTGAGTTATAAAGCTCCTTAAAAACAGTGCCTATGATTATTGATTCTCTTTGATGTTTAACCCTGTACCCCTCTAGGTTCACCTCTGGAGGGCCTCCTTCATAACTAGAAAAGTGTTTGTTATTGGTACCAGTGGGTTTCTTTCATTTCTCAAGGGATTTTTTTTCCCCATTTGTAGGAGATGTATTCAATACCCATGCTTTTTGTGATCAAATTTCTGTTTTTATAGTGGGTGGGCCTGATAGTCCGGATTCAGTGGATCCTGTTGAACCAATGCCAACTATGACTGATCAGACAACACTTGTTCCAAATGAGGAAGAAGCTTTTGCTTTGGAACCTATTGATATCACTGGTGAGCAGACAGACTTTTTGACTTATAAAATTCAGAACATAATGTCTTAATTTTGGTTCTTGTCTATTCTGTTATTCTTGTTTTAGATAGCTAAGCTTCTTTCTCCTTTGTCATCTATTACAGAGTCTTCAATTACAATCTAGGTATCTTAGAGAATACCTGTGGAAGTTGCTCTGAAATATAAAAATATAGAACTAAGTTTTTTGCTAACCTGTATCGTAGTCTTTTGGGGTCCCAAAATAATAAGTCACAGGAGTAACAGAAAACATTGCAAAGCATTTTACATTGAAGTACAGATTGATTATCTGTTCCAAAGTTCTAGATTGTATAATAGTTGGGCTACAATCTGGGAAAGCCGAAAGAATTTTTTTTTTAACTGGAAATGTGACAGATTCTAAAATCAGTGTTGTATTTCTTTTAGTCATAGCAAAACATATTGGGGGTGCTGCTTCTCAATAAAAGAAGCATGTTAAGGCTTCTCAGTAAAAGAAGCATGTTAAGATGTGTAATTTAGATGTGAAGCTAAAATTTCTAGATGGTTTATGAGTAAATCAGAATGTAATTCAAGATACAGTTAATTACTTTTAAGTAGAACAAGACTGACTTTTTAGGTTTTCTCCAAGAATTTGATCACCAAAAATTGTGACTTGGGCTTCCCGTTTATAAAGAATGTTTGCTAGGCACCTACTCTGTGTAGAAACTAAAAATAGAAAAATGAACAAGTGTTTATCCTCATGGAAGTTAAGTACTAATTAGTGGAGCATGGGTAAGTAAAATATGTACTATATTAGTGACAGGTATTATAGCGAACTGTAAATGAGGCAGGATGGTCAGGTTTTGCCGGCTGTTTTAAGAACTTTGACTTCCAGAGAAGGAAGGAAACTCAGCTGGAGGATAAGGGTTGGACAGAGGCTGTCCAGAGTAACATCTTTACCTGAATATTTTATGCAGAAAAAATCATTGGGCATATAACATTTCTGACAGGATAAAACCTTGAGGAACTTATTTGTATCTTAAGAAATTGAGATAATGCCACCTACTTTGTAGTTTTAGTAAGGATTAAAAATGAATATACAGTAAATAACTAGGACGGAGTTCCAGGTCCGTCTGACTGGGTGTGGACTTTTTTTTTTTTCACTT
The DNA here is from genome assembly GCF_017311325.1 of Ursus maritimus. Lineage (NCBI taxonomy): Eukaryota > Metazoa > Chordata > Mammalia > Carnivora > Ursidae > Ursus > Ursus maritimus. The sequence continues at coordinate 58,852,299 of NW_024427107.1, read as the reverse complement.
AACTGCTTGTACAGCTGCCATATATGAATTGTAACTTTTCCACTAAAAATCATAGTAATTGCAACCCTTTATGGAGAACTTAAGTATTTTACAACTCCTGTAAGTGGTTGGCCATTTTTGAAAGAGGAAATAAAGAGATAAGCAAGATAAAGGTAACTTTTCTTAATGGTCATTCAGGTGTAATAGTAAGTAATAAAACCCAGGACTTGAGCCCAAATCTGTATAAACCTACATGGGCAAAACATACTGGCTTTTGCATTATTTTACTTATTTTTCCCAAAGTCTGTGTATATTCATTAATTCAGCAGATTTTTATTCAGCACCTATAGTATGCCAGCCTCTGTCCAACATGGAACTGCAAAAACAGCAGTTAAAACGAACTCTGCCCTCTTGAGGCTTTTCTACCAGGGATATAGAAAAGCAGGGATACAATGAGACCAAGTCTGGTATTTATCTCTATGTTCCATGATGGCCTCACAGGAAAATGACTTTTTTTTCTTCTGTCATTCCAGTCAAAGAAACAAAAGCCAAGAGGAAGAGGAAGCTGATTGTTGACAGTGTCAAAGAGTTGGATAGTAAGACAATTAGAGCCCAACTTAGTGATTATTCTGATATTGTTACTACTTTGGATCTGGCACCACCCACCAAGAAATTGATGATGTGGAAAGAGACAGGCGGAGTGGAAAAACTCTTCTCCTTACCTGCTCAGCCTTTATGGAATAATAGACTACTGAAGGTAATATAGTGTGCAGAATTTTTTATTCTATATATATTTGGCCATCTTTTAAAATTAACTTTTAAAACCTTTGACATCTTTGATCAGATATTTTCAACTATATGGCACCTTTTTTAACTTAAATCACAATATAATGAACATAACCTGAACTGAAAGATCCTGCTGATACCTGTATTTCTAAAAGACGTAGAAGGAATTTTTTCTATACTAAAAAGCCATATTGAGGTTTTTAATATTAGTTCTCCCTTTTCAGCCGTTCTCTTGCCTTAGTGTACGCTGTGCTTCAAGTCTGCAGTGGTTCTCCTTTTCCCAAAGAATTCTCTGGCGTTATGAGAATTATTTTCACCCATAAGACCTTTTTGCTCACCTTAAGTTCTGCACTTCCAAAACAAGGTTCTGAAGTGAAGAACTCAGTGAAGCAATGCTATGAGACTGTTACTCTAAATTTGAAAAAACATTAATTCTATGGTAGATTTTACTATTTAGTGGAGAAAGTCCTTAGGATATTTCTTTGACTCACTGGTCTCATTATTAGACATTTTCCTAAGGAAGTAATTCAAAATACGGAAAAAGCCATTTCTTTGAAGATGTTCATTACATTGTTTGCAGTTAAACTGAAAAAAAACTATGGTTCAAATGTGATATATATACATCTATATATGTGTATCTCCACTCAGTTGAATGTTATGCAGTCATTAAAATTATTAAAAATGGTAGTTTATAAGATTTCCATATAATTGGTATGATTCCATTCCATGGAGTTTTAAGTGTGTGAATATGAAAATAAGCTGAGGGAAAATTTTAAATTATCTCCAAGTTATACGACAGTGGATAATTTCATTTATTTTTGACTTTTCTAAAATCATTGCACTTAAAATCAGCTATCCTGTATTTAAAAATATTAAGATGTAATGAAGTGTGGCTATAACATTTAGAAGTCATGCTGAATTATACAGACACTGATTACAACTATATTAAAATATACTTAATGGTAAGTAGAAATGTCAGTGGTGAATTTTTAATGTGATTTATTTTATAATTGAGTTTTTGGGGTTTTTGGTTTTTTTTTATAGCTCTTTACACGCTGTCTTACACCACTAGTACCAGAAGATCTTAGAAAAAGGAGGAAAGGAGGAGAGGCTGATAATTTGGATGAATTCCTCAAAGAATTTGAAAATCCAGAGGTTCCCAGAGAGGAGCAGCAGCAGCAGCACCAGCAGCGTGATGTTATCGGTGTGTTCTGTTGGAATAGTTCCTTGATAAAGATTTATCTGTATATTGCCAGAGTAAGAGAAATCAGGAACAAAGGAGTACACTCAAATTTTTGGACAGGGAAATACAGTCAATTGCTGTGTTAAGTAGGAAGCTTTCGGTTTTTGGAAAGGTTTAAAGTTTAGAACTGAGTAATGTTCTGCTCAGAGGATTATTCTCCATTAGATTACAGGTGGTGGAATTGTGACCTTTTCCATGTGTATTGTTACAAATTGAGTAATCTTTGCAGAGGTAACATATTTATTTGGCCTTAAGAAAGTACTTTTGTCTTAATGTATTAAAGTAAACTCTGAAATATTGTTGAAGACTGTATAAGTCACATCTCCTCTTTATATGACCAATTGCAGATGAGCCCATTGTGGAAGAGCCAACCCGCCTCCAGGATTCAGTGATGGAGACCAGCAGAACAACCTTTGATGAATCAGCCATGCCTCCACCACCTCCTCAGGGAGTCAAGCGAAAAGCAGGACAAATTGACCCAGAGCCTGTGATCCCTGTAAGTAAGCCCATCAGTTGTCAAGAATTTTATATCTCTAGTAAAAGTATTATCTAAGTAGTCCTTTTGAAATATTTTGGTTGAGGAAAAAACTGACAAGAGAGAAAGAATGGCAGCCAAGGATGTGAACACAGAGTGCCCTAAGTGAGAGAAGATATTCCAGGAGTTTGAACCTTTCTGACTCTTCTTACAGATAGTCTGTTTCAGAGTGGCCTAACGTGACCATCTTTGGCTAATGCAGAATCCTCGACTCTAAACTTGGTTCCAGTTTAGTTCAGGGTGAATCTCACAATTCTTGATTAAAGATGAAAAATAATACATGAAACGTGTTAAATTCTTCAAGTATGTCATGAGTAAAGTGAACACGGTCAAACTTTTTAAATTAACACCTAGTTCCTTTTTCTAAAAACTGTGGTTTTCTTCGTTAGCAAGATTGAACATTTTTTCTCAAGTTTTAATGAGATAATTGACATACAACATCATACTAGTTTACGGTATAGAACAGTGATTTGATACTGTGGAATCATTTCACAACGTGTGTATAAAACATCTATCCCCTTACATAATTACATTTTTTTTCTTGCCCTGAGAACTTTTAAGATCTACTCTTAGCTACTTTCAAGTATATGTTACAGTATTAACTATAATCACCATACCGTGTATTAGATCCCTAGAACTTATAACTGGAAGTATCTTTCTAAACCCTAGTAACTACCATTGCATTCTGCTTTTACGAGTTCCACATTTTTTTTTAGATTCTACATGTAAATGATACCATATATATTTGTCTTCCCTTGACTTATTTCACTTAGTATAATGCCTTCCAAATCTATCCCTGTAGTCCTACTTGCTTGTTTTTTTGCTTTTATTGCTTTTGCTGTCAAATCCAAAAATTATTGCCAATGTCTATTTTGAGGAGCTTAACCTGTTCTGTGTTTTCTCCTAGTAGTTTTATGGTTTCAGGTCTTAAACTCGTCTTTAATCCATTTTGGGTTGATGTTCCTGGTGGTCCAGTTTTCCCAGAACCATTATTGAAAAATTTCCCCATTGCATGGATTGACTCCTTAGCTCTGAATTCTGTTGAAAGTTCCTGCAACATAAGACAGTTTTAGACTACCTTATTAATAATCAGAATATACTTATCAAATCGCTTAAAAAAAAAAAAAAGTAAAGCAACACCTGGCTACTTCATGCAGACTTTATACCATTAAGTTCATTTAGGGTAGGAAAACTAAACTATAGGGGAAGTAAGGTCTAGTGTAAGACTTCCCAATCTTAAATTTCTGGAGTAAGTTAACCTTGGGCTGTTGGTTCAGCCTCCATCAAGAGGTACTGGTAGAAGATTCCTCTGCAATTTTAAGAACTGTTTTTCTGTGCCTTCTGGTGGTAGAGTTGTCCAAAAGAGCATCTTTCTGTATGAGCTCAGGAATAGGGGTGGGGACAGGTAACGAGTGGGTTACTCAAGTACAACAGTCCTGGAAGAACTTGTTTTTTTAACATTCTTAGCTGCTTATATTAAGCCTTAGAGGAAAAATTCAAGAGATAGACTCAGAAAAATGATCTTCTCCTTCCTATTATTTGCTGCCAGAAGAGCTCCTAGGCTCTTATTTAGAGTCCAGCCTTAGTTGTAGTAGCTGTGAGACATTTTCATGCAGTAATGGGTGACAGTACAGGCTATTTAACGTTAAAGCCTTTTTGCATTGCGTTAGTGGGTGGTTCTGTGTTGTGTGGTTTTTCCTAAAATGCCGCTACAGAAAGTTTTGGGGTTTTTTTCCTGTGCATAGTTTTTCTTGTGATTTACAAATTTATCACATGGACATTGTAACTGTTTGGTTCCTAAAAAGTGTAAGAACAAGGTATAATCAATTATTGATTGTGAGGAAGTATGGCAGTATGACCCCAGTATTTCTTCCCCTTGCTTTAAGCCCCAGCAGGTTGAGCAGGTGGAAATACCCCCTGTAGAGCTGCCTCCTGAGGAGCCTCCAAATATCTGTCAGTTAATTCCAGAGTTAGAACTCCTACCAGAGAAAGAGAAGGAGAAAGAGAAGGAGAAAGAAGATGATGAAGAGGAGGAGGTAAGGGAACACTGGCAAAGAGAAAATAAATCCTATCCCAGACTGAGCACAGATCTTCAACCTGCTCTTTTACTTTCATAGTGGAGCCAAGGTAATTGATGTTGAGCGTCAACAGTGATGAAAAATGTTCAAGCAGAAACAACATGTAACCAAATTCTTAATGATCTAGATCATTATTAACAACATCAGATTTTATGCTGTGCTGTAACTCATTGGCTCCCTTGCAGGCTTTTGAAGGACATAGGACTGACTGCCCTTTTCCTGATTTCTCAATTGATTTTAGATTGTTTGTAGCTGGTTTTACTATCTTGTGGCCAATTTTTTACTGCTTTTAGCATTTACCTCTGGTATGACATCTCTGTGGCCTGGAAATCTGATAACCATTTTCCATTTGTAGGAGTTTTGTTTTTGTTAGACTGGGGTGAGATGTGACTTGGCTAAAATAGATTGAGTAAAGGCACTTTAACAATGGATTTCATTTTCAGGGCCCTTATTTGGCTCTTCAAGGTTCCCCCCCCCTTTTTTCTGGATCTTTGTTTAAATTTAAAATAAAAACCTTAAAATATCTTCTAGGAACCATTGAAGCCTTTTAAAATTTTTCTAAGACCACAGGTTATGGGCTGGGTACATATTTTCATTAATATCCGTTTGTATTTGTAATTTATTATTTTTATATTATGTCAACCATTTAGTGGAGTACTGGCTTTTTGTTTTGGTTTGGTTTTTTTTTTTTTTTTAAGTAAAAATTTAGCCCCAGAGCTACTAGTCTAGGGTATGCCATTATCTCAGACTTAGTGTTGAATCAGTATTTAAAATTGTTGTGCTTTCTATTATGTATGAAGCCCTTAACTCCCAGCTCTTTGAAATGTGGTATGTAGTTCCAGCATAGCATGGAAGCATCTCAGCTGTTGCTCCATGCCAACTTCAGAGTTTAGAAAGTCACTTAGAAGGCAAGTCCTGTTAGGTAGCTAGGAGCTGGGCAGCTCAAGTGAAATCAAGTATTATGGATTATAGCCCCCCCCCCTTTTTTTTTTAAGATTTTATTTGACCAGGGGTGGTGGGTGGTAGGGTGGGGACAGCAGAGAGAGGAGGAGAAACAGACTCTCTCTGCTGATCAGGGAGCCCACCTGAGTGGGGCTCGATCCCAAAACCTTGAGACCGTGACCCCAGCCAAAGAAAGATGCTTAACCGACTGAGTCACCCAGGCACCCCATACCCCATTTCTCTTGAAACACTGTATAGACCAGTACTACTTACTCATCTCCTACTGTGTGCTCTTTGATACGGGTCCACAATGAGGTTGGGATCTGCCAGAATATAAATCGTCTAGAAGATCATGCTACTGAAAAAATATTTATACATTCAGTTGAAATAAGGAGTGTGCTTAGTGACATAGCTGATTTATAAGTTAATTATCTTAACAGGGGCCAATCAGTAACCAGTAGCTCACCAACCAGCAGTATCCAGGGGCCACGCAGTGTAGACCACATCCTTAGGAGACCAGTACAGAATCTTATATCCAGCCAAATGTTTGCTTGCAGATACAGAAGACTTTCTTCTGTAATTTAAGAAAGACAAGCTTCAGAGTTCGTACTAGATGCTAAGAGATTTATAGTTTTCTATTACTCAGAGTACACAATTTAAATTAAAACATTCAGGACATAAGGAAATAGTTCATTTTGCAGTAGACCACTTTTGTCAGCTTTTTTGTGTGTTGGGGCCTTTTCATTCAGGACGAAGATGCTTCCGGAGGTGATCAGGATCAAGAAGAAAGAAGATGGAACAAAAGGACTCAACAGATGCTTCATGGGCTTCAGGTAGGTACACCAGTCCTGACTTGAGCAAAGACTTGGCATTGCTCCCTTAAAAAAATAGCAACACGGTAGGACCAGCAAGCCTACTTTCAGTGCTGTGGATTCTAATATATAAATTGTTAGGCCCAGAGTAAGCCTGGAGAGCAGCCAAGTGAACACTTTCCCATGGTTATGCGGCAAAGGGAAGCTGTGGTGGTGGTTTATAGAATGCCTTTGTGTGTCTACATCTTCTTGGTTTTCGTAGATCATCTTTAGTGTTGAATTGTTAAATTTATCGAGTCAGATACAGATGAGATATTTTGAGCATCTGTGAAATACCAGGCAAGTTGCTCAAGGTTTCCTAAAATAGGATAGTTGGATTTTAAAAATAATTTGAAATTTTAGGAACTGTGTGCGTTCAGTTTTACTATTGTATCACATTTGTTGTTGGAATGTTGTTCCTTGGACCTTTGATTTTAGAAATGCCATAATATACTTTGCCCCATTACCTTCACTCAAGACTATTCAAAAAAGTCCACTCCGAGCAGAATATACAGTGTACTTTTTCTGGTATCCAAAATTGGCACCCTTTTAAAATTACCACCTTACTGTGAGATTACTTTAATTCTTCCTTTGGTTTTATTTCAGCGAGCTCTTGCTAAAACTGGAGCTGAATCCATCAGTTTGCTTGAGTTATGTCGAAACACAAACAGAAAGCAAGCTGCAGCAAAGTTCTACAGCTTCTTGGTTCTTAAAAAGCAACAAGCTATTGAGCTGACACAGGAAGAACCATACAGTGACATCATTGCAACACCTGGACCAAGGTTCCACATTATTTGAGCAGCTAGAAGCATTATAGCTAGTGTTCATTTCACTAGTGTATACAAATTGCCCCCATGTGTAGGGCACACAAAACCCTTTGAGAAAACTTAGATTTTTGTCTGTAAAAAGTCTCTGCCTTTTTCTTCGTTTTTTTCCAGTATTTTATCAATTTCATCTTTAAGGGAAACTGCTTACATGGATGTGTTTGTGTTCTGATGGAGAAAACAAGCACACCCAAGAACCCAGAAGATCATTTTAACAGTTCAGAACAGATGTGTGCAATATTGGCGCATGTAGAGTAGCAGTTGAAAGTCAGGATTTTTATCTTAGTTCTCCATCACCACGTTGGAAAGGAAGACGTGTCGGGGGGAAAATGCCTGAGAATTTAATTAAGAACGATGGTGTGAGTCTTTGAGAAAAAGAAGTTGTCTTTTCCCACTAGTGACACTGGCAGTCTTGTTAACGGCTGTGTTGGGGGATGGTGCCCAAAACAGATTGTCCTCTTGAGATACTATTTTAAAGTGTAATTCCGTAATGACCAAGAGGGTGTGTGAAACTGTGCTGTAACTAAACCCCTTCAGCTACAAAATGGTAGGACTTGGTTTAAAGTGTTCTTTTGTAAGTCATTCCATTTGAAACTTTTTAATGAACCTGACTATTCTAAAATCTGTTGTTTTAGCGAGGCTCTAAAATGAGCAGAAGTAGACTTTTTAGAGTAGAATATAAAAACATTTATAACTTTCCAGAAGCTCTAAATCAAAGTTTTAAAAAGATGTTTGGATATATTTGAGTACTCAGATCATGAAAATAGAAATTGCTATGCCAACTAAAAGGACAGACTGTTGGGAGATTAGACACCTGGTTGACTTTAACCCTTAAGCAGACAATGCTGTTAATAACTAATGGCTTCTCTGATATTTATTGTAAGTTTTAGTACTGATCTCTTCCCAGTGCTGCACACTCCTGTGTTTGGAACTTTATTTTAATGGCTTTGCAACAGAAATCCTATATTCGGTTTCCTATAATTTAAGGAAAGCATCCAAATAAAGGCTTTATTAACAGACCAGATAGCACCAGAAATTATGTGACTGTTATGATTATCAGAACATGTCTTAACTTTTTAGGGCAAAATTATTCACACTGAAAGTTGTAGCTTAAGTGTTGGCACTTTTGTGGAAAAAAATCACTTTTGAAACTCACTCAGACTTCAGTGTATACCCAGTAATTTTAAATTATGTGAAATGTTTTAAATTAGTGAACTCGTAATTACTGTTTTGATGATTCAGTTTCTTGAGAATGGTAAGTGTATAAAATTGCTATTGCAGCTTTATTTTCAATATGTGCCTGTAAACCATGGATTTTTCTCCCTTTGTAAAAAGTCATTTGTAGATAATTGAATGTTTGATTATAGAAAGGTCATTAGTTTCTTGTTAACACATTTTGTTAGTCTGGTTTTGTTGCTTATCGGGTTTAATATTGTTCTTGAAAATAGTTGATGCTATGTTATGTATAACTTTTCTAATAAAAGTTGTGGTATAAGCTGTAAATTTTGGAGTATTGATTATCTGGTTGATGGTGTTCCCCCAGGAGAATGTTAATTAGGCCTTATCTGTTGTTTGCGTTATCTAGAATAATTGTCCATACAGATAGTGATTTTTTCAAGAAGACTTAGGTTAAAAAAATGAAAGATTAGTGTGTCTTTAAAAGAAAACCCATGTGATCTGATAGTATGTTCTAATTAATATACATCATCAGCCTTACGTGTCTAAGATTAAAATGGAAGTGGGGCACAGATCTATCCCTGTAACTGCTAAGTACCTACAAATTTTGACATGCCCTGTCAGTGTAAGCCAATGAGCAAGTACTGGAGATTTCCTGGGTCCATCTGAGAAGCCTGTTGCAAGCCGGGGCATTCAGTAACTTGAAATGTACCTTCCTGTGCATTGGAGCCTTATGCTGCTCCCATCCGTGAGCTTTAAGACACTAAGACTTTATGCTTAAGATATAGCAAGGTTAATGGGATGCCTAGGAGGCTCAGTTGGTTAAGCGTCTGCCTACAGCTCAGGTCATGATCCCGGTATCCTGGGATCAAGTCCCGCATCTGGCTTCTTGCTCAGCAGCGAATGTGCTTTTCCTTCTGCCTGCCATTCCCCCTCCTTGTGCTGTCTCTATGATAAATAAAATCTTTAAAAAAAAAAAAAAAAAAAAAAGATACTGCAAGGCTTACAAACAGCATTAAACTATTGATGGTTTAATAGGAAAACCAGTATTTACTAAGCACCAATTACACTCAAACCCAAAGACTCTTTAATATGAGGCACACCACCTGTGATAAAACAGACTTAGGGAGAAATAATCTATGAAAGTGATGGGAGCTCAGAATATAGCATACCAAAGTATCTGGGGAGTAGTCCAGAAAAGATTCTCAGAAGATATAAAATAACTTCGATTCAGAGTCCAAGATGGCAGTGTAGGGAGATCCTGAACTCACCTCCTCCAGGAACACCAAAATCTACACCTACTTTCAGGACAGTTCCTCCTGAACTGAGGGCTGACTGAACACAACAAAAGAGACCATACACGGAAGCAGGAGGCGGACACGTGATAAAGGGAATCCCCACGTCCTGACGCTATGAACTGTGGTAGGGAGGGATAGTACTGAGGGACTGAGCAGATCTGTCCTGGGGCACAGAAGAGGAGTCATGGTTTAAAATGGCAATTAGTATGTAAATGATGGGAGAGCCTCTGGAACTCTCTCTAGGTCCCTGGGGTTTACATTCCCCATCTACCTTGATAGGACCACATTCCCTGCACCTTGGCCAGCCAGTTACTTCAGTGATCCCTGGGAGCCTAGGCCACACCAGTCCTGGATGTCCTGGGGCCCAGAAAAAGAAGCTGTAATTTAAGAGAAACTAGAAAATAAAAGATGCAGCCCTAGAACTCCACTGAACAGCGGGGGAGCTGCTGGAACTCTCGAGTCAGAGTGGCAAGTGCCATGGTTTACATTCCCCCCTACACTTTGGTCAGGAGATAAGAGTCTGGGTGCCCTAGCGAGCTTACCACCTTAGCCCTGGGCCCCCTAGTCCACACCAACCCCACCCATCCCACCAACACAGCCCAAGGGTAGCACACATCAGGACACTCCTGGTCATGACTTTGGCTTCAGACAACTTGCTGGGGAGTCCCCAGCACAGAGTACTCTGAGACCTCCCAGTTCACTCCAGCTGCCTCACCAGGTTGCCCCTTATGCAGAGCACCTCAGAAATCCCTAAGCCCATGCCCACCTTGATTCCAGCCACCTTGCCAGGGTACCTCCTGTGCAGAACACCCCAGGAAACCTTGGCCTATAGCAGCCTCAGCTCCAGTGGCCCCACCATGGCACTCCCTGCACTGTGGATCCCAGGACATGCCAGCTTGCACCCACTTCAGCGGTCCTTCCAGGACATCCACTGCACAGAGAGCCCCATGATCACCCTGGCTCATGCCCTCTTTAGCTACATCATGCCAGGGTGCCCCTGTACAGAGGACCCATAAGCCCCCTGTCTCATGCCTCACCTCAACTCCAGTCACACTACAAAGGCACCCTCTGCACAGAGAACCCCAGAAAACTTTGGCTTCAGCTAGCCTGCCAATGTGCCCTCTGCACATAGAGCCTTGGGCCCCTCAGCTAGTACCCACTTCAGCTTTAGCTGTCACGCCAGGGGAACTCCTGTTCAGAGAGCCCTGGAACTCCCAGCTGGAACACATTTAAGCCTCAGCTGTCCTGCCAAAGCATACACTAAGCAGAGAGCATCAGGACCAGTCCAGCCTATGCCCACTTTAGCTCCAGCCATACCCCCAGTGCAGCCCCAGCAGAGAGTGCCCCAAGACTCAGCCCACATCAGCCACAGCTCTAGCCAGCCAGTGAAAGTCATCGGGCACACACAGTCTATAGATGACCATACACAAGACCATTCTTTGAAGTTTAAGAAAACTGGAAAGACAGAGAAATATGCTCCAAATGGAAGAACAAAACAAACCTCACAAAAGAACTAAATGAAACAGAGATAAGCAATACGACTGATAAAGAGTTAAATGATAATAAAGATGCTTGCTGGACTAGAGAAAAGAGTGGTAGAACTCAGAGCTTCAACAAAGAGGTAGAAAATATAAAAAAAGAACCAATCAGAGCTGAAGAATACAATAACTGAACAAAAAGTACACTGGAGGGAATCTAGCAATCTAGAAAACAGGGAAATAGAAAACACCCAAGCTGAACAGCAAAAGGAAAAGGATAGGTTAAGTGATTTCTTGGACAACACAGAGAACAAACATTCACATGATAGAGATCCCAGGAAGAAGAGAGGAAAAAAGGAGAAAACTAACTTAAAAAATTAGAGCTGAAAACTTCACTACCCTTAGGTAAGGAAACACATCCAGTTCAGGAAGCAGAGAGTTCCAAACAAGATGAATCCAAGAAGATCCACACGACAACACATAATAATTAAAATGTCAATGATCAAAGAGAAAGAGACATTTTAAAACAGTAAGAGAGAAGCAAAAAGTTGCATGTAACAGAAACCCCATAAAACTCTCAGTTAATTTTTCAGCAGAAACTTTTCAGACCAAAAAGGAGTAGAATGATATATTCAAAGTGCCGGGAGGAAAAAAACCGACAACCAAGAATATCTGACCTGGTAAGATTCAGAATTGAAGGACTGAGATAGAGTGTCTCAGGCAAACAAAAGTCAAAAGAGTTCATCACTAAATTGACCTTATAAGAAATGTGAAAGGGACTCCTCTAAGTGGAAAAGTCCATACTTAGACATAATAAAAATATGAATAAAAAGAAGATATGACAACATACACATGAAATGTAGAGAGGTGAGTAAAAAAATTACTTTAGAATATGTTTGAATTTAAATGACTATGAACTTAATAGAGACTGCTATGTACTTACAATGTTATATATGAACTTCATGGTAACCACAACCCCCCCCCAAAAAAAGTGTGTGTGTGTGTGTGTGTGTGTGTGTGTGTGTGTGTATAAAGCCAGGCATAACACTGCAGAAAGTCATCAATTACAAAAGGGAAAGAAAAAAAAAAAAGGCAAAAGAAAGAGAACTACAAAAACAACCAGAAAACAATTAACAAAATACCAATAAGTACATACCTATTAATAATTACTTTAAATGTAAATGGTCTCAATGTTCCATTCAAAAGACAGAGTGGAGAATGGATTTTAAAAAGCAGAATGGGAGAATGGATTTTAATATGCTACCTACAAAAGACCCACTGTAGACCTAAAGACACATACGGACTGAAAGCGAAGGCATGAAGAAAAGGTGTTCCATACAGATGAAAGAAAAAAAAAAAAAAGCCAAGGTAGCAATACTTCTATCAGACAAAATACATTACATAATGATAAAGGGACCAATCCAACAAGAGGACATAACAAAAATATATCTATCCACCCAACATGGGAGAACCTAAATACACAAAAGTTAACAGACATAAAGGGAGAAATTGACAGTTACACAATAGTACAGGATTTTAACACTCCACATAACAATGGAGAGATTTTATAGGCAGAAAATCAACAAGGAAACTGTCTTTGAGTGACACCTTAGACCAGATGGACATAAAATATATATGGAACATTCTATCCAAAAACAACACAATATACATTCTTTTCGAGTGAACATTTTCCTGGATAGATCATGTTAGGCAACAAAATAAGTCTCAATAAATTTATATGTGAACCACACACTAATGCCACCTTGGACAAATCTACCATGAGGACCTTTCTGTGACCAGAAATCTTAAATACAGCTCCCTCCACCCTGATTGTTTTTGTTTCACCACACCCTGAAGTACACCCTCAGTGTGTAATGTCCCTGATCTGCTTTAGAGATAGGACGATGATTATCATCTATTCTTAATCATTCTCCAATGTGGTGTTTCCCCAGCATGTACTCCCAGACTCTAGGGCTGTGAAAGCAGATCTTAGGGGAGGTGAGTTTACAGAGATCTACTTGTCTTGCAGCCATTGAAGACATGCTTCTGTCCATAAGTCCCCTTAGTAAACCATATCTCATCAACCTGGGTTTGTCAGACTTCTTGAGTCTCCATCAGTCTTCATCTCCTTTAGCCTTTGGAGGTCATTTTGCACATACCTCCCTTTCATGGAAGGGTTTAAGAAGACTGAAATCCTATCATTCATCTTTTCCAATGACAAACAGTATGAAACTAGAGATCAATTACAAGAAAAAAAAAACTGGAAAAAAACACAAACACATATCAGCTAAACAAGGTGCTACTAAACAATAAATTGGTCAACCAAAAAATCAAAGGGGAGACCAAAAAAATACATGGAGACAAATGAGAATGAAAACACAACAGTCCAAAAGTTTGAGGATGCAGCAAAAGCAGTTCTAACAGGAAAATTTATAGTAATACAGGTCTACCTCAAGAAACAAGAAAAGTGTCAAAGCAATTTAACCTTACACGTAAAAAAACTAGAAAAACAAAACAAAGCCCAAAGTGAGTACAAGAAAGGAAATGATATAGATCAAAACAGAAACAAATGAAATAGAGACTAAACAAATATCAAAAGATCAGTGAAACCAAGAGCTAATTTGAAAAGATAATAAACATAGTGATAGGTACATCAAGAAAAAAAGAACATGAATAACTAAAATCAGAAATGAAGGAGTTGGGGCGCCTGGGTGGCACAGCGGTTAAGCGTCTGCCTTCGGCTCAGGGCGTGATCCTGGCGTTATGGGATCGAGCCCCACATCAGGCTCCTCCGCTATGAGCCTGCTTCTTCCTCTCCCACTCCCCCTGCTTGTTTTCCCTCTCTCGCTGGCTGTCTCTATCTCTGTCGAATAAATAAATAAAATCTTTAAAAAAAAAATGAAATGAAGGAGAAATAACCAACACCACAGAAATACAAAGAATTGAAAAAGATTTTTATGAAAACTTATATGCCAACAAACTGGACAACCTAGAAGAAATGGATAAATTCCTAGAAACACAGTCTTCCAACTGAATGAGGAAGAAATAGAAAATTTGAACAAAATGATTCCTAGTAACAAATTGAATCGGTAATCAAACTACCAACAAACAAAAAGTCCAGGGCCAGATGGAATCACAGTTGAATTCTACCAAACATTTAAAGAAGAGTTAGGGGTGCCTGGGTGGCTCAGGTCATGATACCAGGTTCCTGGGATTGAGCCCCACATCAGTCTCCCTTCTTGGTGAGGCTCCTTCTCCCTCTCCCCCTGCCTGCTGCTCCCCCTGCTGTGTTCTGTCAATAAATAAACAAAATCTATAAATAAGAAAAGAGAAAGAAGGAAGGAAAGGAAGAAGGGTTAATACCTATACTCTTCAAATCAAACTATTCCAGAAAATGGAAGAGGAAGGAAAGCTTCCAAATACATTCTATGAGGCTGGCATTACCCTGATACCAAAACCAAAGTACATAAAATAGAAAACTACAATATCCCTGATGAACAGAGATGCAAAAATCCTCAACATTAGCAAACTCAATTCAACAATACATTCAAAGTATCATTCATCACGATCAAGTGATATTTATTCCAAGGATGCAAGGATGTTTCAATATTCACAAATCAATCAACCTGACATACCACATCAACAAAATGATAAAAGCCATATAATCATCTCAATAGATGCAAAAAAGCATTTGACAAAATTAAAAATCTGTTCATGATAAAAATTCTCAACAAAGTGGGTTTGGAGAGAACATACCTCAACATAATAAAGGTCATATATGAAAAACCTACAGCTAACATCATACTCAATAGTGAAAAACAGAGCTTTCTAAGATCAGGAATAAGACAAGGATGTCCAGTCTTACCACTTTTATTCAACAGAGTACTGGAAGTCCTAGCTGCAGTAATCAGATAAGAAAAAGAATATAAAAGGCATCCAAATTGGTAAGGTAGAAGTATAATTTGCATTATTTGCCAATGACATGAAATTATATATAGAAAATCCTAGGGGAGCCTGGGTGACTCAGTCAGTTAAGCATCTGCCTTTGGCTCAGGTCATGATCCCAGAGTCCTGGGATTTAGCCCCACTTTGGACTCCCTGCTCAGCAGGAGAGTCTGCTTCTCCTTCTCCCTCTGCTTTTCACCCCTACTTGTGTTTGCTGTCTCTTGTTCTCTCAAATAAATAAAATCTTTCAAAAAAGAAAAAATCCTAAAGTGTCCACCAGAAATTATTAGGATGGACAGATGACTCTCTGTAAAGCTGTAGGAAACAAAATAAATATAGAGAAATCTGTTGCATTGCTATACACTAATAATGATGTAACAAAGAGAAATTAAGAAAATAAGTCCATTTACAATTGCACAAAAAAGAATAAAATACCCAGGAATAAATTCAACCAAGGAGGAGAAAACCCTGTACTCTGAAAACCTGTAGCAGGTTGATGAGAGAAATTGTGAATGGCACAAACAAATGGGAAAATATTCTAATAGATTGGAAGAATATTGTTACAATGGTTTAGAAGAAGTAATATCATTACAATGTCTCTACTACCCAAGCAATCTACAGATTCAATGCAATCCCTATCAAGATACCAATGGCATTTTTTCACAGAACTAAATCCTCAAATTTGTATGGAACCATAAAAAACCTTGAATAGCCAAAACAATCTTGAGAAAGAAGAACAAAACTAGAGATATCGCAATTCCAGATTTCAAGATATACAACAAAGCTGTAGTAATCAAAGTAGTATGGTACTGGCACAAATATAGACACATAGATCAACAGTACAGAATAATGAGCCAAGAAATAACCCCACCATTATATAGTCAATTAGTGTGTGGCAAAATGGTGCTAGGAAAACTGGACAGCTATATGCAAAAAATTGAAACTGGACCACTTTCTTACACCATACACAAAAATAAACTCAAAATGCCACTGCTCACATCCATGAGACCCACAAGACTATGTCAAACAAAGAAGAAATTCTTAACAGGTACATGAGTACTCACCACAGCTATCCCCCCAGCACAAAGGGAGCAGGAAAAATCACCCATCACCACAGTCTTTCTCTGAAAGGAGTCTATTTGCATACTTTAAAAGCTGCTACTAAGGGTCAGCCTTTTTTAAATTTTTTTTTCTTTCAGGCTTTATATTTAGCACATATATAGGAGTTCCTGTGATCCTCCCCAGAGGCCAGGGAAATCAATAGACACCTCCTCTTCCACTCTCCCTCTAACTCACTGTGAGACATAGTTTCCTGAAAAGAGCTTGTATGCAGGTCAGGTCCAGTACCTCCACAAAATGGCTCTGGTCGTGCCACAGCCAGTGAACATATCTGGCCGGTCTGATGCCCCCACAAAGCAGCACCATTGCTGCCATATCTGGTGCATAGCTTTGGCTGGGACAGGCACCACAACATTCCCCCAAACAGGCTCTCACCTGGGAGGTATGGGGGCAGGGCAAAACACATATCACTAGTATCTCCATAACAGTCACAGCTGAGTCTTGAAGTCAGCCATCTAGCAATCATGGCCTAGACACAACAGGAGGGCACATGGAACCCACACAAGTGACAACCCTGGAGCACCTGGCCCTGGTGATTAGGAGGGATTATGCTTCTGGGCCCCAAAAGATGCCTTCAAGACCAGAAGACATGGTTGATTTACCTAATGCAGTAAAACAAACACAGAAAGTCAGGCAAAATGAGGAAACAGAGGAATGTGTTCAAAATGAAAGAACAGGACAAAACCTCAGAAAAAGAAGTAAATGAAATGGAAATAAGCAATCTACATGACAGAGTTCAAATTAACAGTCATATATATGCTCAGCACACTTGGGAGAAGAATGGATGAACACAGTGGGAACTTTAGCAAAGAGATAGATAATATTAAAAAAAAACAATCAGAGCTGAAGAATACAATCACTGTGATGGAGAATATAAAAGAGGGTATCAACAGCTGATTAGACGATACAGAAGAATGGATCAGCGATCTGGAAGGCAGAGTAATGGAAATCACACAAGCTGAACAGCAAAAAGAAAAAAAAACATATAAAAGAAACTTCATAAGGTAGCAGCTGATTTTTCAGCAGAAACTTTGCAGGCCAGAAGAGAATAACACTATATATTCAAAGAACTGAAAGGAAAAAACCCTACAAACAGGAATATTCTACCTGACAAGGTTATCTTTCAGAACTAAAGGAGATATAAAGAGTTTCCCAGGCAAAGAAAAGTTAAAGTTCATTACCACTAAATTGGCCTTACAAGGAAAGTTAAAGAGATGACCTTTTCAAGAGGAAAGGAAAAGGCTATAACTTAGAAGAAAATTATGAAAGGAAAAAATTTCACAGATAAAAATAAACATATAGTAGGAGTGCCTCGTTGGCTCAGTAGGAAGAGCACATGACTCTTGATCTCAAGATCACGAGATCGAGCCCTATACTGGGTGTAGAGATTACAAAATAAATAAATAAATAAAACTTTAAATAAACACATAGCAAAGGTAGTAGATCAATCACTTACAGAGCTAGTATAAGGTTAAAAGACAAAAGTAGTAAATTTGATTATATCTAAAATATTAAGGCATTCACAAAATAAATAGAATTAAAAATATTACATCATATACATGATAAAACATGGAAAGGTGAGTAAAAACATACTGCTTTTAGAATGTATTTTAATGTAAGAGGCCATTGACTTATTATAGACTGCTATATAGAATGTTATGTATGAACCTCATAGTAACCACAAACCAAAAAGTTATAATAGATACACACACACACACACACACACACACACTTAAATAAAATAAAGGGGGGGAATCTAAGAATAACACTAAAGGAGTCATCAATCACAAGGGAAGAGAGCAAGAGACTAGGAAAGGAAAAGAGAAGAACTGCATGAACAATCAGAAAACAAGTAACAAAATTACAAACAGTATATACCTACTAATAATTAGTTCAAATATAAATGGTCTAAATCCTTCCATCAAAAACATAGGGGGATGGAATGATTAAAAAACAAGATTCATCTATATGCTACCTACAAAAGTCTCACTTCAGACTTAAAGACACATACAGACTGAAAATGGAGGGATGGAAAAAGATAATCCAAGCAAATAGAGAGGAAAAAACTGTGGTAGCAATTTTTATATCAGACAAAATAGACTTCAAAACGAAGATTGTAACAGGAGACAAAGAAGGGCATTACATAATGATAAAGGAATCAACCCAACAAGAGGATATAACAATTATAAATATCTGTGCACCAAATATAGGACCACCTAAATATATAAAGCAAATATTAACAGTCATAAAGGGAAACACTGATAGTAATAATGGTACTTTAACACCTTTCTTACATCATGAATAGGTCATCCAGACAGAAAATAAGGAAACAGTGGCCTTGAGCAACACACTAGACCAGATGGACTTAAGAGATATATATAAAACATTTCACCCAAAAATAGCAGACTACACATTCCTTTCAAGTACACCTGGAACATTCTCCAAGATAGATCACATGTTTAGCTACAAAAAAATCTCAATAAATTGAAGAAGGACTGAAACCATATCAAGCATCTTATCTGACCACAATGGTATGAAATTAGGAATCAGTTGGCAAAAAAATTTTTCTTTAAACACAAACATGTGGAGGATAAACAACATGCTACTAAATGACAAATAGGTCAACCAAAAAATCAAAAAATACTTTAGACAAATGAAAACGGAAATAATGCTCTAAGATCCAGGGGACATAAGCAAAAGCAGTTCTAAGAGGGAAGTTTATAACAATATAGGCCTACTTCAAAAACAACAAGCAAGCAAAAGTTTCAAATAACACTACCCCCTAGGTTAGGTAGGGAAAAAGAACAAATGAACCCCCAAGTTAGTACAAGGAAGGAAATAGTATAGATTAGAATGGAAATAAATGAAATAGAAAATTAAAAAAGAAAAACAAAATCAACGAACTTAAAGCTAGTTCTTTGAAAAGATAAAATTGGTCAACTTATAGACAGACTCATTAAAAACAACAACAAACAGAGAGAGGAAGCCCAAATAAACAAAATCCAATACGAAAGAGAACAACTACAACTGACACTACAAAAATACAAAGGATTACAAAGGATTATTAGAACAAGTATACCAAAAAAAAAAAAAAATTGGACAACCTAGAATAAATGAATAAATTCCCAGAAACATACAATCTTCCAAGACCAAATCAGGAAGAAATAGAAATTCCAAACATAACAATTACTACTAACAAAGTTGAATTGGTAATCAAAAAAACTCCCAACAAACAAAAGTCCAGGACTGGATGCATTCACATGGGAATTCTAAGAAACATTTAAAGAAGAGTTAGTACCTATCCTTTTCAGGGTATTTCAAAAATAGAAGAGGAAAGAAAACTCAGACTCATTCTTCCAAACTTATTCTCTCCCAAACTTAGGCCACTGTTATCTGGATACCAAAACCAGACAGTACAAAAAAAGAAAATTACAGACCAATATTCCTGATAAACATAGATGCAAAAATCCTCAACAAAATACAAGCAAACCAAATTCAACAATAAAGGAATCATTCAGCACAATTAATTTAGGTTTGTTCCAGAGATGCCAGGATAGCTCAATATCTGCAAATCAATCAACATGATACACTTCATTAACAAAATGAAGGATTAAAACCATATATTTCAATAGATGCAGAAAAGCATTTGACAAAATTCAACATCCACTCACAATAAAATCTCTCAACAAAGTAATTTTAGGGAGAATATGCTTCAATATAATAAAGGCCATATATGAAAGCCCGCGGCTAACATCTAACTCAATGGTGGAAACTGAAAGCTCTTCCTCTAAGATTAGAAACAGGATAAAAATATCCACTCTCAGGGGCGCCTGGGTGGCACAGCGGTTAAGCGTCTACCTTCAGCTCAGGGCGTGATCCTGGCGATCCGGGATCGAGCCCCACATCAGGCTCTTCCACTATGAGCCTGCTTCTTCCTCTCCCACTCCCCCTGCTTGTGTTCCCTCTCTCGCTGGCTGTCTCTATCTCTGTCGAATAAATAAATAAATAAAATCTTTAAAAAAAAAAAATATCCACTCTCTCCACTTTTATTCAACATAGTACTAGAAGTCCTAGCCACAGTGATTAGGCAACAAAAAGTAGTAAAATGTATCCAAATTGGTAAGGAAGAAGTAAGACTGTCACTATTTGCAGATGACATGATATATATAGAAAACCCCGAAGAGTCTACTAAAAAACTATTATAACTAATAAAAAAATTCAGGAAAG
Organism: Ursus maritimus; assembly: GCF_017311325.1. Lineage (NCBI taxonomy): Eukaryota > Metazoa > Chordata > Mammalia > Carnivora > Ursidae > Ursus > Ursus maritimus. Next base: position 58,831,818 of record NW_024427107.1, on the reverse strand, counting down.
TTGTAGGATACAAAATTAACACATAGAAATCTGTTGTTTCTATACACTAACAAAAAAGTAGGAGAAAGAAAAATTTAAACAAGTAATCCCATTTACAATTGCATCAAAAGTAATAAAACACCTAGGAATAAATTTAACCAAAGAGGTGAAAGACTTACACTCGGACAATGATAAGATATGGATGAAAGAAATTGATGACAACACAAATGTAAAAATACACCATGTGCTCATATATTGGAAGAATTAATATTGTTAAAATGCCCATACTACCCAAAGCCATCAACAGATTAAATGCAATCCCTACCAAAATACCAATGGGCATTTTTCACAGAATTAGAATAATCCTCAAATTTATATGAAACCACAAAATATCCTGAATAGCCAAAGAAATCCTGAGAAAAAATAACAAAGCTGGAGACACCACAACCGATTTCAAACTATACTACAAAGCTATACTCATATTTAAGAAACAAAACAAATGAACACAGGGAAAAGAAAAGAGAGAGAAGCAAATCAAGAAACAGACTCTTAACTATACAGGGGAGGTTACCAAAGGGGAAGTTGTGGGGTGGAGGATGGGTTAATTAGGTGATGGGGATTAAGGAGTGCACTTATGATGATCACTGGACATTTTATGTAAGTATTGAGACACTAAATTGTACACCTGAAACTAATATCACACTGTGTGTTAACTAACTGGAATTTAAATAAAAAACTTTTAACAAACCCACAAAGCTGTAATAATCAAAACAGTATGGCACTGGCACAAAAACAGACACATAGATCAATAGAATACAGAGCCCAGAAATAAACCCACCATTATATGATTAATTAATCTATGACAAAGGAGGCAAAAACAACAGAGAAAAGACAGTCACTTTAACAGTGTTGGGAAAAATGGACAGCTACATGCAAAAACCTAAGCCTAGACTACTCTTTTACAGTTTATATTTTTAAAAAAACACACACAAAAAAAACCTCAAAATGGATTAAAGAGTTAGACGTAAGACCCGAAACCAAAAAATTCCCAAATGAAAACAGGCAATAAACACTTTGACATCAGTTGTAGCAGTAGTTTTTGGATTGGCCTCCTCTGGCAAGGACAGCAAAAGCATGTAAAACAAACGAGTGGGACTCTAAGAATCTTTTGCACAGTGAAGGAAACCATCAATAAAACAGAAAGGCAACCTACTGAATGGGAGAAGATATTTGCAAATGATATATCTGATAAGGGGTTAATATCCAAATTATATAAAGAACTCATACAACTGAACACCAGAAAAAAAAAATCTAGTTAAAAAGTGGACAGGGAATACACATTTTTCCAAAGAAGACATACAGATGACCAATAGGCACATGTAAAGATTCTCAACATCCCTAATCATCAAAGAAATGCAAAAAAGCAAAACCACTATGAGGTATCATGTCACATCTCTCAGAATGACAACAAAAAGACAAGAAATAACAAGTGTTGGCAAGGATGTGAAGAAAAGGGAATTCTTTTATACTATTGGTAGAGATGTAAATTGGTGCAGCCACTATGGAAAACAATATAGATATTCCTCAAAAAATTACAAATAGGACTACCACATGACCTAGCAATTCCACTTCTGGGTATTTACCCCTACAAAATGAAAATGCCAATTCAAAGAAATATATGTACCCTTATGTTCATTGCCATATTATTTACAATAGCCAAGATATGGAAGCAATCTAAATGTCATCAATAGATGAATAGATAAAAATGTGTGTCAGGGGGGTGTGTCCACACAATGTAATATTAGGCATAAAAAAAAGAATGAAATCTTACCATTTGTGTCAACATGAATGGACAAGGAGAGTACAATGAAATAAGTCATAGAAAGACAAATACTGTATCATTCCATTTATATCTGGAATCTAAAAAACAAAACACAACAGAAACAGATTCATAAATACAAAGAACTAGTGGTTTCCAGAGGGAAGGAAGTGAGGGATGAGCTTAGGTGGAGTAGATTAAGAAGTAAAAACTTCTGGTTATAAACAAGTCACAGGGATGGAAAGTACAACATGGAGAATATAATCAATAATGTTGTAATGAATTTATATGGTGACAAATGGTAACTAGACATGTGGTGACCATTTTGTAATGTATATAAATGTTGAATTGCTATGTTGTACATCTGAAACTAATACTGTATGTCAACTATACTTCAATATTAAAAAAAAAAAAAAAGAGTACCAAACAGAAGTCACAGAGCTGAAGAATAATCGAATTGAAAAACATACTAGAGATGTTCAATAGGAGACTAAATGAAAAAGAAGAATGGATCAATGAACTCAAAGACCAAGCAGTGGAACTCACCCACTTAGAGCAACAATAAGAAATAAAAAATGATAAAAGTGAAGATAGCTTAAAGGACTGATAGGATAACATCCAGGTACTTAACATTCATATTATAATGGTTCCAGAAGACAAGAGACTGAGAAAGGTACAGAAAATTTATTTGAAGAAGTAATGGCTGAAATACCATCCTAACTTGGAGAAGGAAAGAGACATCCAATTCCAGGAATCCCAGAGAGTTCCAAATAAGAGGAATCTGAAAAGACCCACATCAAGAGATGTCATAATTAAAATGTCAGAAGTTAGGAGCACGTGGGTGGCTCCGTTGGTTAAGCGTCTGACCCTTGATCTCAGCTCAGGTCTTAATCTCAGGGTTGTGAGTTGAAGCCCCTCATTGGGCTACACATTGGGCATGGAGCCTACTTAAAAATAATAATAATAAAATGTCAAAAGTTAAAGACGGGGAGACAACCTTAAAAACAGCAAGACAAAAGCAACTTTTTATATACATGGGAAAAGCAACTTTTTATATACATAGGAATACTCATAAGACTATCAGATTTTTCAGCAGAAACTTTGCAGTCCAGAAGAGAGTGGCATGATATATTAAAAGCGCAGAAAGAAAAAAAATTCCAGGCAAGTATCCTCTACCCAGAGAAGTTGTAATTCAGAATTGAAGGAGAAATAAAGAATTTTCCAGACAAGCAAAAGTTAAATGTGTTCACCACCACCAAACTGGCCTTCCAAGAAATGTTAATGGGATTTCATTAAGCTGAAAAGGAAGAATGCTAATTAGTAACAGAAAATATGTGAAAGTCTAAACCTCACTGGAAAAGGTAATTAAATAGTAAGAATAGGGGATTAATTATTTATAAATCTAGAATGAAGGAAAAAGACAAAAGTAGTAAAAATAACTATAACTACAATAATTAGCTAAGGGATATACAAGATAAAAAGATATAAAATGTGACATCAAAAAATTAAACATGGGGTGAAGGGAAGACTAAAAGTATAGGTTTAGAATGTACTCAAATATGAGTTGCTATCAACTTAAAACAGATTGTTATAAATAAGTTGTTATGTGTAAGCCTCAAGCCAACCCAAAAGAAAAACCCATAGTAGATACATAAATGATAAAGAGAAATGTATCTAAGCATTCCACTAAAGAATGTCATCAAACCACAAAGGAAGAGAGCAAGAAAGGAAGGAACAGAAGAACTACAAGCATCCAGAAAATAATTAGCAAAACGTCAGTAAGTACGTACATATCAGTAATTTCTTTAAATGTAAATGGACTATATTCCTCAACAAGAAGACAGAGTGGCTGATGGATTAAAAACAAAAACCATCTATAACCTGCCTATAAGAGACTTCAGCAGTAAGAACACATCCAGATTAAACGTGAAGGGGTGGAAAAAGCTGTTCCATGTAAGTGAAAATTAAAATAAAGCTGGGGTAGTTGTATTTATATCTAACAAAATACTTCAAAACAAACACTATAATAAGAGACAGAGAAGGGAATTAAATCCTGATAAAGAGGTCCATCCAACAAGCAGATATAATATTTGTAAATATTTATGTGCCCAAGACAGGAGCACCTAAATATATAAAGCAAATGTTAATAGATCTAAAGGGAGAAATAAATAGCAAAATAGTTAATTTAGGTAACTTTAATGCCCCACTTTCATCAATGGATAGATCATTCACACAGAAAATCAACAAGAAAAAATCTTCTTTAAAACACATTAGACTTAGGCACATACAGAACATTCTATCAAAAAGCAACACTACATTCTAAAGTTCACATGGAACATTCTCCAGGATAGATCATATGCTAGGTCACAAAACAAGTCTTAATACTCTTAAGAAGATTGAAATTATATCAAGCAGACAATGGTATGGAACTAAAATCAATTATAAGAATAAAACATAATTCACAAATAGGTGAAGATTAAACAACATGCTACCAAACAACCAATAGTTCAAGGAAGAAATTAAAAGGGAAATAAAAAATCTTGAAATATCTTCAAACAAATGAACCACTTTCAAAATATCTTGAAACAAATGAACACTGAAATAAAACCTACCAAAATTATGGGATGCAGCAAAAGCCATTCTAAGAGAGAAGTTCATAGTGATAAATACCTATATCAAGAAACAAGAAAAATATCCAATAAATAACCATTCTCAAGGAACTGGAAAAAGAACAAATGAAGCCCAAAGTTACTAGAAGGAAGGAAATAACAGATTAGAAAAGATTGATGACATTAAGAACTGGTTCTTTGAACAGATAAAATTGACAGACTTTTAGTTAGACTCACCAAGAAAAAAAGAGAAGGGGCTTAAATAAATGCAATTAGAAATGTAAGAGGAGATATTATAACTGATACCAGATATACAAAGGATCATAAGAAACTACTATGGACAATTATACATCAACAATTTGACAACCTGGAAGAAGTGGATAAATTCCTAGAAAGATATAACTTACCAAAACTGAACCATGAGGAAATAAAAAATCTGAACTGACCAATTACCAGTAAAGAGGTTGAATCAGTAATCAAAAACCTCTCAACAAACAGAAGTCCAGGACCACACATCTTCCCAGGTGAATTCTACCAAACATTTAAAAACAAAATTAATACCAGAGGTATCTGGGTCACTCAGTTGGTAAAGTGTCCAACTCTTGATTTTGGCTCAGGTCATGATCTCAGGGTTGTGAGATTGAGCCCTGTGTCAGGCTCCACACTCAGCACGTAGTCTGCTTGAGATTCTCTCTCTTCCTCTCCCTCTGCCCCAGCCCACACTCACACTATCTCTCTAAAATAAATAAGTAAATCTTTTTGAAAAAGAGTTAATACCAGTAATTCTCAAACTCTTCCAAAAAAAATAGAAGAGGAGGGAACACTTGCACACTCATTTACCAAGCCAGCATTACCCTAATACCAAAACAAGATAAGGATGCCACAAGAAATTACGGGCCAATATTCCTGTTGAACAGAGATGCAAAAATGCTCAACAAAATATTAGCAAACCAAATTAAACAGTACGTTAAAAGGATCATTCACCATGATCAGTGGGGTTGTGGGATTTATTACAGGGATGCAGAGATGGCTAAATATCCACAAATCAATTAATGTGATACACCATATTAACAAAATGAAGGATAAAAACTATATAATTATCTAAACAGATGGGGGAAAGTATTTGACAAAATTAAAAATCTGTTCATGATAATAAACTCTCAACAAAATGAAAACAGAGGAAATGTACCTCAACATAATATGGACCATATATCACAAGCCCACAGCTTATATCCTACTCAATGGTGAGAAAATGTAAGCTTTTCCTCTAAGATCAGGAACAAGACAAGAATAGTCACTCTTGCCACTTTTGATCAGCATAGAAGGCTTATCCAGGGCAGTTATGCAAGAAATAAAAGGCAGCCAAATTGGAAAGGAAGAAATAAGACTGTCACTATCTGCAGGTGACATGCTATTATGTATAGAAAACCTTAAACACTGCCTACGCCCAAACACTATTAGAATTAATAAGCAAATAAATATACTGGATAAAAAAAATAAATATACAAAATATGTCACATTTCTACACACTAATAACAAGCTACCAGAAAAATTAAGAAAAAAGAATTTCATTTACAATCACATCAAAAACAATACCTAGGAATAAATTTAACCAAGGAAGTAAAAGACCTGTGCACTGAAAACTATACTACACTGATTAAAGAAATTGAAGACAAAAATAAATGGAAAGATATTCCATGTCCATGGATTAGAAGAATCAATATTGTTAAAATGTCCATACTACCCAAAGCAATTGATACATTCAATGTAATTCCTATCAAAATCTTCACAGTATTTTTCACAAAAATAGAAGAAACAATCCTAAAATGTGTATGGAACTACAAGGACCTTAAATAGCCAAAGCAGTCTTGAGAAAGAACAAAACTGAAGGTATCATGCTTCCTTATTACAAACTATATTAAAAAGCTATAGTAGTTAGAAGAGTATGGTACTGGCATATAAACACACACATAGATCAATGAAACAGAATAGAGCCCAGAAATAAATCTACATATATGTGGTCAATTAACTTACAACTAAGGAGCCAAGAACATACAACAGGAAAAGAATAGTCTCTTCAGTAAATGGTTTTGAGATAAGTGGGTAGCCACATGCAAAAGAATGAAAATCAACTCCTATCTTATACCATACACAAAAATCAACTCAAATTGGATCAATGCATAAGACTTGAATTTAAGACCTGAAACCAAAAAATTTCTAGAAGAAAACCTAGGGGATAAACTCCTGGACATCTATCTTGGCTATGACTTTTTGAATTTGACACCAAAAGGAAAAGTAATAAAGGAAAAACAAACAAGTGAGACTACAACAAACCAAAAAGCTTTAGCACAACAAAGGAAACCACCAACAAAATGAAAAGGCAATATAAAGAATGGGAGAAAAGATTTGCAAATCATATATCTGATAAAGGGTTAATATCCAAAATATGCAAATAAGTCCTACAACTCGATAGCAAAACAAATAATCCAGTTTAAAAAAATGAACAGAGAAACTGAATAGGCATTTTCCCAAAGAAGACATCCAAAGGCCAACAGGTACATAAATAGGTACTCAACATCTTTACTTACCAGAGAAATGAAAATCAGAACCACAATGAGCTATCACCTCACATCTGTTAACAATGGCTATCATCAAAAAGACAACAGATAACAAGTATGATGAGGATGGGGAGGCAAGGGAATTCCCGTGCACTGCTGGTGGGATTGTAAACTGGTATAACCAGTATGGAATACTCTATAAAGGGTCCTCAAGAAATTAAAAATAGAACTACTATATGATCCAATAATCCCACTTCTGGGTATATATCCAAAGGAAATGCAAACAAAGGAAGAGATAACTGTACACTTATTATTGCAGTAGTCACAATAGGCAAGATACGGAAACAACTTACGTGTCCATCAATGAGTAAATAAAGAAAATGTGGTCTCTTTCTCTCTTCCCCCTTCTTATCTCTCTCCACCTCCACCCCACACATACACTGACATCTTATTCCATCATGAGAAAGAAGGAAATCCTGCCTTTGTGACAATATGGATGGAACTTAAAGGAATAATGCTGAGATAAATGATAGAAAGACAAATCCTGTATGGTAACACGTATATGTAGAATCTAAAAAGACTAACCTCATAGAAATATAGAGTAAAATGGTGGTTATCAGTGGCTGGGGGATGGTGGGAATGGGGAGATGTTGGTCAGAGTATAAACTTCCAGTTATAAGATGAATAAGTTCTGGGAATCTAATGTATAGCATGATTACTGTAGTTAATAATATCAAATTATACACCTGAAAGGTGCTAAGAGCTTACATCTTAAATGTGCTCACTATAAAAAAAGAAATGGCAATTATGTGATGTGATGGAATTGTTAGCTTATCCTATTGTGGTAATCATCTGCAACACAGAAGTGTATCAAATCAACATATGTACAACTTAAACTTATATGATGTTATATGTCAATTATATCTCAAAGCTGGGGGGTAAAGGAAATGAAATGGGATGAATATTATAATTGTATCATTTTTCCACCATCTTAGAAAGGAGTCCCAGTTTCAAGACATCTTTTAAGGAGCTTTTCCCAAACAATTAAACTGTATAGTGCTAAAGAATTAGAAATATTCACAAATTCTTAGAAATCAGAACGGGTCCTCAATAGTCATCCGTGAGAGTCCTAACCCAAAAGCAGATGAACACCCGCACCATTTAGAAACATTCCACCTGTCAAAATTCTAAGGTGGTATGACCTACTGGTTACTATAATACAATTCACTAAGCAGAATTATACAAGTTTGCTATCACAACATTATGTCTTATGAAACCGCACAACAAAATTAGACCCACTGCTGTGAAAGACCACTGACTTCACGATCAGGCACAGCTGGGTTTAAAGCCCCTTCTGTCACTGGTGTGCCCTGGGGGGCAAACCTCTTCCCTTCTCTGAACCTCAACTTCTTTCTCTATAAATTTGGGTAGCAATACCTATACCTCATGGGTTTGTGAAAATACTCTCTGAATGCAACAGGCATCAAGCCAGGCCAACAGCTGGTACCCAGAAAGTATCAATAATTATGTAATTATATCCTTCTATACATTTCTCCTTTTTTCATTATGTTTACATTATCAGAACAAGCAATTAATTTCTAAAAGTCTCTCCTATAAAAACAGTTTTAAAAATTTCTCTCTTATAAAATTTGGAAGCCAAGGGACAACATAGACAAGCAGCCACATTCCATAAAAATAGGAAGCAAGCCCTGTACATGATCCCCCCAAAGAAGGGTTGGGGCCCCAGGACAGTAGTGTGTGAATGCTCCATTTTGAAAATAAGGCGCTGCTTTTGACTACTTTTCTTGCCCAATAGTCTTATTTTCATGCTGTTTCCTCTAAACATTCTTACATTATAGTCAACCCGCAAGTCAACAAGGAACTTTTAAAATGGTGGAAGCACACGGTGGTTTGTATTTCAAGAACATGCTCCCAGGAGCATGTGTTTCCTGCTCTGCATTCCGCCTGCTTTTCTCCCAGTTGGGCTTCTGCCCAGAGTGCATAGGTTTAGGCCAGCGAGGCAGGTAATGGAAATGAATGAAATGGCCAGGTGTATGGCAATACAGGGTGAGAAGGGACAGTGGTGGACTGGATAAACGGAGGGGGGATGGGAGGACAACGTCCGCTAAAATCTCATCAACGGCCGGTTCAGAAGAGAAGATCTGTCATGGCACATTCTGGGGTTTATCAAGAAAGGTCGGGAATCCCTATTCTTATGTGGATACTTGGGATTTTTAAATGCAATATATGATTCAAAATTGTTTTCAATATCATACCGGCCACACATCTGCAGATACATATAACCCATTAGCCTCAGGTTGGTGGATTTTGTTGAGCCAAGTGTGAAGACTATAAGGGAAGCAATTTTGTACCACTACAGCAAGCCTCCCTCAGATCTTTTCTCAGTCACTCCTTCAAAGACCATAGGCTGGCTGCTTTCTCTTTAAAAAACATGGTCTTAATTTTTCCCAAAGCTTTTATTTGATTCTCCAGGTCCACAGGGAGACTTTTTACTCGACTTTATGCTTCAGGTTATGGCCTGCTAATACCTTGTGTGACAGCTGTTGTGTAAGCATTGTAGAAGCATGTAACCTGATGGAAACCTCTACGTAGAAACAGGGCTAGAAAAATTTAAATCTAGAGACAACAGTCTCATCCCTTCAAATCCACAAAAGCCAAACAATGCAGTGATTCTCAACTGTTATGAATGCAAGAGTTATGTGAGAGACTGTGAATGTGTAGGCTTGAAATTTGGCCCCAGAATCTGCCTTTTCAACAAGCATTCCTGTGGTTCTGAGTCCCGCAATTCCCAGATGACATTTTCAGAGACCACGATTTAGCCTTACCCTTCGAGTTGCCACTTTGAACACATGGCCAACATCTGGAGCCCCAACTGGTGAGAGGAAGAGCCCTCCATGATCAGCTATTATTTATGCTCTAGGACTAATTAATTCTCAATTGGCCAACAGCTGTTCAGCAGGAAGTTCTCATACAATTCAAGGATGAAATGAAGCTCTCCAAGTTGAGCAAACTGGTACAGTGTTATTTCCTGGGGCATCTGGCTGAAGGGGTCTTCATGTCCTATTCTAATTATCCTAGCTGCTGAAAGTCCCCTCCATGCTAGGAAAATGAGCGAGAGCCAATGGATGGATAAGAATCCTATCAAGGGCAATAATTAAAACACCAATGGATTCTCTTTATAAATGAGTTTTGACCTAGTGGTTGAGGGCATGGGATTCAAATAAGGGAAAGGTGGGTTCAGTATCAGCTCTGCTTCTAACTAGGAACCATAATGAATGTCTTAACGTCTCCAAGTCTTGCTTCTCTCCTGTGGAAACTGGTAAGTCTTCTGTGAGGAGTAAAGAACATTAAGCGATCAAAGCACTTAGCATAGTTACTGGCCCATGCTAGCTGCTGTATACCTGTTAGCTGTTACTCAGACCAGAAATATTTAGGTTCCTTACCTCAAGTGAGGTATGATTCCAGCTGCCAGGTATATGGACATGAACAAAATAGACACAGTTCCTGCTCTCATAGAGCTAGTTTTCTGGTGAGTGCAAGGGCTTCAGGATGGTTTCTCCAAAGAAACAAACATTCCTTTGATTTCCCCAGAGAAATTGTTCCTTTTCTCTGTTTTCACAATATTTTATTTATACCTCTTTTAGGAAACTTATCACAATATACAGTAATTTGCCTGCTTATTCATCGTTCTTTTGACTACTTGACTAGGAACTTTTAGAGGACTTGTCTATAATTTTAGAACTCTTTAGCCCAGACTAAGAGTTAGGGGGTATTAAATTTTTATTGGATTTAGATTCACCAATAGTAAAGGATGAAAATAAAAGAACTCATCAAGCCAATGTCTGTAGTTTTTCTTAAGAGTGGAAAATGAATTCTTATGGTTTTTAAAACATTATTAGTTTGCCTTAAAAAACAAGGAAGGGAGAATAATTTATCTGCCAGCTTCCCTCTCCCAATTGGCAAAGGTTTGTTCCATGGGACATTGACCACCATTCCTTCTAGGACCACGGGCAGGTTCTCCTGCCTCACTTGCTTTTAAAAAAGCCCCAAGGCAGCAGGCTACAGGCTCTGGTATGGTTTTTTCTTATAAAGTTGTTCAGAGACCACCTAACAGAGGTCGTTAGATTGGAACAAATAGCCAAAAGCCCCAGATTCAGGTGATACATTGACACGTTTGGAAGAGAGCCCCTCAGAGTTTAAATCAGTGGTAAAATACAGGAGAATACTTGATTTGAGATTCTAAATCCCCGTAATAATTCTTGGTGTGAAACTTTGCTTTCCAGGAAACAAAAGTGTCACTTTCTTCATGCTGATTGAAAGGTAATAGCGGGTGAATTTCTTTCCCAAGCCATCCCAAATGTGTTTAGATGGACTCTCCTGAAATAATAGAAAATGCCATATTTGCTTTGTGATACAACTCACATATGAAATGTTGTCCCCTTCCTCACCAAGCCCTCATCATGACAAACACTAAACGAAGTCATGTGTGTGAATACACATTTCTGGAAAGCTCCACAAATGTAAAACAACAACACAGATTCCTCATGAAGAAGAGCTACCATATTAGATGAAGATAATATTAACCCTTAATCTGAAAATCAATTTCAGTAAGATAAAAGGATATCACACAGCTAAGTTTGATTTCCTGGGGTAACTATTGCAAGTTTTACAAATTTAAAAGTTTGGGGGAATTTCAGTGCGGAAGGTTTTCCTTGGTAAGACTCTGGGGCAGAAATAAGTTTCCACAATATTTTTGAAATTTTGTCACCATCAGTGGTTTCCACAAACATACCCTAATGTATACAAGTAAGGAAGAGGGGTATTTTCAATTTGACAAACATTTACTGAACACTAGAATCTATGCTAGGTGCTGATATCATATAGAGGTATACCCTTGCAATTATCCCTTCAAAGATTTCAAAGAAGTGGTGAGTGGCATTTGGAGTAAACTTTGAAGAATGAGTGGGATTTTTCTTTGACAGGTGAACTACAGAGAATAAGAGGGAAGGGTGTTCCAGGAGGAAAGACTAGCACAGGCAAAGACAAGGAGATACAAATTAGCAGGGTTGATTTGGAAGCTTGAATATAAGGAAGCAAAGGCAAGGTAGCAGGCAGAGGTCAGGACTAACTATCAAGATAATAAGCAATCTTGCTGGACATTCTACAGGTTCGAGGCTCAAGAGCAACAAAGAATTGCTCCTTCCTCAGCATAGTCTTCTCCATCTCCCTATGTTCACCAACAAATACAGGCCCTCAACAGTCTTTTGTGCTTTCAGCTTTTAATCGGGTCATACGGGATCTTTATACCTCAACAAACCAGAAAGTAGAAAGCTGAAAGACATTTCCAGACAATAATAAATTTGCTTTCAGAGTAGGACCATTTTGTATAAGACTTCTGGTTCCAGCTGTTTATTTATGAACTTTACTGCCTGAAAAACTGAATTGCCCCATTATGCCTTCCGTTTCTCTGAGAGCCTGAATGTATAGAAGAACACTGGGCCCTGGAAAATCATTTAGGAGAAGAAAGAACCAGAGGATTCCAATGTCTTCAGACTTTTTTCTGGGTTACTGAAACAGGCATTCATGGTCAAGAGTATTGGCAAAAGGGGTAGGTCCTTGGCAATAGGGAATGAAGAATAGCCACATGAACAATTAGTTTTTCTGGAATCTTTTGTTGATCTTGAGCCAAAGTTTGGGACAGAGTGTCTTCATAATGGCCCAAAGGTGAGGAATGATTAAGATCTTATGCACAGTTACTTTTGCTCTTAGGAGAAAAATAACAACAACAACAACAACAACAACAATAATAATAATACGATTTACTGCCCCCTTAATGATAGTAATATATTTATCATGGCTAGAATTTGTAGAACACTTTCTATGGGCCAGGCTCTACATTAAGCATGCCACATGCATTATCTCATTTATTCCTTTCAACATCTCTGAGTTAAATTCAATTATTATTACCTCATCAATGGATGTGGAAACTGAGTATTGCCTAGGTCAGTGAAGATTTCATTTGTTCTTCTACTCAACTGTACTTAGGTGAGACCATGTAACTAGTTCTGGCCAATGGATTCTGAGCAGAAGTGAAGCACAGTTCTTCAGAATAAGCCAGCAAAAAGCCCATATGTGCTCCTTCTCCTTTCCCCGTCTTTCCTTGAGCTCAAGTGATTAAGGAGGGTAGGAGTGACACAGAAGCTCCTAGCTGTTTGAACCTCCACCACGCTGGTCCTATGAGTGACTATGGGGACAAAGAAGTTTAGTAACTTACCCTAAGTAATAAATCTAGTTAACTGAATGAGTTAAAACCAGAATGAAAATTCCTGTTCCCAGGCAAGTCTTTCCGCTACACAAATTCAAATCTGAGTGTGGTAAGGGCCATAGTTTCTACTGCATCATTCACCATGTGTGTAGGAACGACTCCAAAAACCAATCCATGAAAGACCCAACCCATATGGGATGTCTTTCAAAAGCAACTAATAGATTAACTCTGACAGGGAAGGCTGGTTAGAGGCAGATGTGAAGACTGAATTCCCAAGCAGACCCTGCATGTGACAAAGCTGAAATGTCACAAAAATCAGAGTACAAGCAGAAGTATTGCCTAATAGCCTCACAATGTGACATGAATTCATCACAGTTGAAGGCCTGGCCCTCAGGTTTACCCAATTTGGTCAGCAAACGTGACAGATTCATTGCTCTGAGTCCAACTTGGGGTATCCAACCCACAGAACACTTAAGCCAGAAATATAATTTGTCAATTTATAATAAGAAATATGACTATCACATGACCCACAATGATTTTATTGTCTTAATTAGCACATTTTCACAGTTGACACAATTGATCACTCATTTATCCTTGAAACGTATTCTTGACCTGGCTTCTGGGATATCTCACTCTCTTGGCTGTTTGTTGGTTCTTCCTACCTCACTAGAAGCTCATTCTCAGGTTCCTTTGTTGATTCCTCTTCACTTCGCCATCCTTAACATTGGAATGCCCCAAGACTCAGCTCCTTGAACTTATCTTTTCTTTCTGCACATTCCCCTGGTCATTTCTTCCAGTCTCCTGGATTTAAAAATTGCATCCACATGCTGATGACTCTCAACTTCATATTTCCAGGTCTGACTTTAATCTTTAACTCTTGGTTGCCTGTTTAATATCTCCACTGGGATATCTATTAGACATCTCAAAATGAACAAGAGCTGATCTCCTAATCTTCACCTACAAATGAGCTCCTTCTGCAACTTCACCATCATAGTTAATAGAATGCCATCATTACCTCACAACCTTGCTATTATATCTTCAGATATAGTCAGAATTCAACTACTTCTTCCCACCTGTATTGTTATACTATCCAAGTCCAAGTCACCATCATCTCTTTCCCTGGATCACTGCAATAACTTCCCAAATATTTTCCCTTTTACCTTGGTCCACTCCCTCCCTCAAACTCTTCCCAACACAGAGTCAGAGTGATCATATTAAAACCTTTCTCAGGTCACATCACTCCTTTGTTCAAAACTTTCCAATGGCTTCCCATTTCACTCAGAGTAAACACCACTCATTGTAATGGCCTGTAAATTCCCCTGCAAGTTCACTTTCCATCATTACCTCTCTGATCACATTTCCTACTTCCTTTGCCCTTGCTCACTTCACTCTAGTCACTCTGGCCTCCTTGTTATGGAACAAGCTAGTCCCATCACACCTCAGGAATTTTTATAGAGTATTTATTTATTTATTTCAGAGAGAGAGAGCACAAGCATGAGCAGGGGAGGGGAGAGGGAGATGCAGACTCTCCACTGAGCTCAATTTGGGACTCTACCCCAGGACTCTGGGATCATGACCTGAGCCAAAGGCAGACACTTAACTGACTGAGCCAATCAGGTGCCCCACGCCTCAAGAATATTACACTGCATACCTCCTTGGCCTGGAATGGTCTTCCCTCATATGTTTCTTACTCCCTCACCTTCTTCAAGTCTTTGCTAAATTGTGACCTTCTCAAAGAGGACTTGCCTGATCACCCTACCAAAACTTGAAACACCTCCAGCACTTCTGATGCCCCTTCTGTTTTATTTTTCTCCATAGCATGTATCCACAATTAAAGTACTATGTAGTGTGTGTGTGTGTGTGTGTGTGTGTGTGTGTGTGCCCACTACAATAAGTGTAAGCTTCACGAGCACTGGAATTCTTGTTTCATTAATTCATCTCTGTACTCTAAGACTGAAACAAATAACCTTGAAACATAGTAGGTATTTGGTATTTATCTTGAATGAATGATCATTCTATAGATCTATACTGTTGAACTATGTTCAGAAAGTTGTGTGGTGAGTATGGGTTTGAGCAAAGGACAATATCCCAATACTTAAATGACATCATTTTAAAACAGGAATATACCTGTCATAGGGACAGAGTGTTCCAGACTGCACAGCCATGGATTGTCTGCTGCCAACATTAGCATTTCTCACCTCTGTGGCTAATGAAATAATTCTGACAAACTGACCTATATTTTTGTTCAAACATTGTTGTCACCAAAAGCTTGTGGTGAAGCTTGCTATGGTCTAGGAACTATTCTGCCTCCTCTTCTTTTTTTATTATTTTTTAATTTTAATTCAATTAGCCAACATATAGTACATCATTAGTTTCAGATGTAGAGTTCAGTTATTCATCAGTTGCATATAACACTGACTGTTCATCAAATCACGTGCCCTCCTTAATGCCCATTACCTAGTTACCCCATCTGCCCACCTACCTGCCCTCTAGCAACCTTCAGCTTGTTTCCTAGAGTTAAAAGTCTATCATGGTTTGGAGCTCCTGGGTGGCAGAGTCATTAAGCGTCTGCCTTCGGCTCAGGGTGTGAGCCCGGCGTTCTGGGATCGAGCCCCACATCAGGCTCCTCCGCTAGGAGCCTGCTTCTTCCTCTCCCACTCCCCCTGCTTGTGTTCCCTCTCTCACTGGCTGTCTCTCTCTGTCAAATAAATAAATAAAATCTTAAAAAAAAAAAAAAAGTCTCTCATGGTTTGTCTCCCTCTCTGGTTTCTTCCCTGTTTTCCCTTCCTTCCCCATGAGCCTTTGCACTGTTTCTTATATTCCACATATGAATGAATCCATATAACTGTCTTCTCTGATTGACTAATTTCACTCAGCATAATACCCTCCAGTTCCACCCACATTGATATAAATGGTAAGATTTCATCCTTTTTGATGGCTGAGTAATATTCCATTGTGTGTGTGTGTGTGTGTGTGTGTGTGTGTGTGTGTGTGTGTGTGTGTGTACACCACATTTTCTTTATTCATTCATCTGTCGATGGACATCTGGGCTCTTTCCACAGTTTGGCTATTGTTTTCTGCTATAAACAGGATGCAGGTAAACCTTTGGATCCTACATTTGTAGCAAGCAGCAGAACTACAAGGAGAGCTTCCTCCTTCCCCTGGGAGGAACAGTGTGGGTGCACACTGTGGGAGTCTGCAAAGTGTAGAGACTCCAAATGGGGTCTTGTGCCCAAGATAAAAACACTTGGTCACAGGCTTGGTGAACACAGAGTGCAGCAGAAATCAAGGAGACAAAGTGATTGACTGCTTTTCCCTGAGGGTGCACTGAAGAGTGGGGGGCAGGATCTTTCAGCTCCAGGGCTGAAGATCGGGAAGTTGCCATTTTCATTCTCATTCTCTAGAGCAGCATGGAAAGACTTCAGGGAACAAAGGCCACATAGAGCAACCTGGAGCTGCTTACACTGAGCCCAGCTCCCTGGCCAGGGTGGTGCAACACAGCCCCGGCAAAGATACCTGAGAATCCGTGCAACAGGCCTCTCCCCCAGAAGATCAGCAGGAACATCCAGCTAATACCAAGTTTACCAATCACACAGCACTGAAAAACGCCAGCACTAGGGGAAAATAGTACATAGAATTCAAGGTTCTTTCTCATGATTCTTTCGTCTTTCAGTTTAAAATTTCCTTTTTTTTTTTTTTCCTTTTCAACTAGTTTCTTATTTTATTTTGGTATGTATATACACATTTTTCTTTCTTTACAATTTTGGGATATAGTGTCTTCTAACAAACAGAACAAAATACACCCAGGACCTGGTGTATCACCTTGTTCTGTCTACCTGTTTGATTATATTCTCTATTTTTTTCATGTTTTTTACTTGGTTTCTGATCTCTTCTGATTTATCTAGTGTATATTTCACTGGGGTCTTGGTTGATATTTTAATATTTTGTTCTCTCATTCATCTATTCTTCTCTGGACAAAATGACAAGATGAAAAAACTCCCAGAAAGAAGAACAAGACACAGTACTAACAGCCAGACACTTAATAAATATGCATATTAGTAAAATATTGGAGCTAGAATTCAGAATAATGGTTATTAAGATACTATCTGGGCTTGGAAAAAAGCATAGAAGACCCTCAAGAATCCCTTTCTGGAGACATAAAAGAACTAAAATCTAATCAGGTCAAAATAAAAAAGGCTATTAGTGAGATGCAATAAAAAATGGAGGCTCTTACTGCTAGGATAAATGAGGCAGAAGAGAGAATCAGTAATATAGAAGATAAAATTGTGGAGAATAAAGAAACTGAGGAAAAGAGTTCTTTAAAAAAGCTACTGGATCATGAAGGGAGGATTCGAGAGATCAGTGATACCATAAAGCAAAACAAATTAGAAAAATTGGGGTCCCAGAAGAAGAGGAAAGAGAAAGAGAGGGAGGAAGGAAGTATATTTGAGCAAATTATAGCTGAGAACTTCCCCAATCTGGGGAAGGAAACAGGCATTCAAGTTCAGGAGGTACAGAGAACCCCTTCAAAATCAATAAAAATAGATCAACACCCAGACATATAATAGTGAAGCTTGCAAATTTCAGAGACAAAGAGAAAATTTTGAAAGCAGCTCGGGACAAGAGATCCTTAACTAACCTACAGAGGTAGAAACAAAAGCCTGGCAGCAGACCTGTCCACATATGGCAGGCCAGAAAGGACAGGCATGATATAATCAGGGTGCTAAATGAAAAAAATCTGCAGCCAAGAATACTCTATCCAGCAAGGCTGTCATTCAGAAGAGAAGGAGAGATAAAGAGATTGTAGGACAAATGGAATCTAAAAGAATTTGTGATCATCAAACCAACCCTACAAGAATTATTAAAGGGGATCCTTTAATGATGATTCAGACATCATCAAGCAGCTACTTCATAAATATGAACCATAGCTGGAAATATTTTTCCTCACTGAAAAAAAATTCTAAATGCATGTCCTACTCAGGTCAATTTTGTCTTAAAAGAACAAAAATGGTGGTTAGGAATTCTCTGCTTCTTATTATATGCTTCCTCCTAAGAGAAAAGTACCATAAATGGATTTTTTCTTGATTTTGTGTGGGGAGAGGAGAAATTGGTTAAAGAGAAATTCAATAACGAGGGGTTATCAGGAATAATATGGAAACTCCCATCCTACAGTAGAGGCAGCTAATAAAACACCCAATGAAGAACCCAAAATGACCAGTATTGAAGAGCTAGTAGAGCCTTCCAAGTCAGGAAGGATCTAAAAACACAGAGCATAGTGTTTGTATCAGTTAGTTTTTTTGATGTGTAATATAAAACACAACATCTAATGGCTTAAGACACCAGCCATTTATTTATTTACAATTCTCTGGGTCAGAAATTTGGGATGTCTCATATTTGTTCCATCTGTTGTCATCTTTGCTTGCTCATATTTTTGTAGTCATCTGCTGTTGATGGACTCACATGTCTGGTATTTGGTTGGCTATTGGTGGGAACAAGGATATAACTAGGCCATGTCCTACTCATTGTCTATTAGGCTAACCAAGGCTTACTGGGTTACTAAAGTGCAACAAGTGAGGGAAAACTCCAATGCACACACACATTTCAAGACTCTGTTTTACATCATGCTTATTATCGTCCTATCAGCCAAAGCAAGTCAAATTGCTAAGCCCAGAGTCAGTGTAGATTCAGTCAGGGTGATTATGGTGAACATTTTAAAAAGAACACAGTATTAACACCACCACCAACAATCACCAGTTGAGAGTCCCCATACCATTATTCTCCTCAAAGTAAGTTTTTCATTATAAGGGTAACACCAGAGAAAAGATTTCTTTGTGCCACTTTGTAGAAAAACATAATATATTTTTTTT
>NW_024427107.1:58785530-58809617 GCF_017311325.1 Ursus maritimus | reverse complement strand
TTTTTTTTAATTCTGGAGTGCTTATTCATTTTTTTTTTCTCTCTCTAGCATCCTTTCCTTTAGAGAACCTTTTTTCTCACTTTCGGTGGTTCTGGTGGGGTTGTCAGTTATAGTGCCAAATCCTGGTCCCTTCCACCCTGCCCTCATGACTTAGATCTGGTAAGACTCAGAGGCTGGTCCAGAAGTGAACACATGACTCAATAGAATGAATCAGGTGCCTTCCCTTGGAGGCTCAGTTGGTTATGGTGGGGGGGGGGGTGTTAACAGAGGGAATGAAGCCCTTTTTCTTCTGGAGAATATGAATCTGGAGCTGATAGTCTGATAGTGGTTATGGTGGTGGGGGGGGGTTGTTAACAGAGGGAATGAAGCCCTTTTTCTTCTGGAGAATATGAATCTGGAGCTGATAGTCAGCAGCCGTATTTCCCAGCACATAGGAAAACCTTTCTGCAGCATGAAACTAATCAGAGAAAAATAGCTAAAGACAAGGGAGGCAGCAACCCAGTGGTACTGCACTCTGGTTCTAGTTTATGAGGTCCTGGTTCCTACAGAAATTCCTTCTGTTCTACTTTACCCCAACATCTTTTTCTGATAAGTGACCCAATAAAGTCCCTTTCCTTAAGCTAACTTGAGTTGTTTCCATCATTTGCAACCAAGAGCTCTGACTGACTTGAAATCCTGTAATAGCTATTAAATAAACCCATCTTCTCATTCTGGCCCAATCACCATCTTCAGCTGTCAACTTTTGAGTGCTTTGAAACTTTGCTGGAGAAAGTGCTGTCATAAAGGGGGCGTGGAGGGGGAAGGAAAAGGAGCCTGAAGAGAATGAATGGACCACTGGGATAAGGAAACAGACAGGATGAAAAATTACCACTCAGAATGGCCTGACAGAAGAGAAAGGAGACAGATAAATGGGAGACTCTTGGCAGCCAAGAAAGTAAATGAAAGAATAAGAAAGATGACATCAAACACGAAGAACAGTATTACCTGAAACACTCATAGGAGTACGAACTCAGAACAATGGCTTTGGGATTGTCAGCGGTTGTCTTTTGGAAAAATATACTTAGGATCATCATGAGAAAGAAAAAACAAAGGTACGAGTGATGAGCAAGCCGCTATACAGCACATTAAAATGAAAAATGGGTTGTGAGGAGAATTACTTCTTGATAGAAGCACAGCCGTTACTTCTAAATTTTGGTATTCTATCAAAAATCCATTAAGATGATATAGGTTTATCCTCACACAGAAGCTATATTATATGCAGCTTTCCCAAAGGATCATATTGTAAAGTAAAATCTAGGGCAATTATGTTGAACCCCTGTTCCCTTTGGTATATAACTAAATTCCTCTTTGAGCTGCCTGTCTTGTTTTTTAACACCACCCTAAATTTTTCTCCCCGACTTTTACACTTATTTGACAATGTTTCCCATAGTCTTAGTACCTTCACACTCATCAACCACCAGGTCCAGACTGAATTTTTACTTTTGAACACACTCTTGTTCCTTCCCAGAGCCATTTCCATTATACACCCGTGATGTAAATACTCTGCCAAACTTATTTTCAGTATGTGTGCTATTATCTGTGTGATTTGTATACAGTGTTTTAATTGGAGAGGGGAGGGCTGTTGGGAAGGTAAGGGGAACTTGCCTTATGAACGGTTTGACTTACAATCCCCAACCTACTCTAAATACAGAATTTCTGCTTATACTACCAAATTTATTTGAGTATGAAATAAAATCATGTGTGCAAAAATGCTTGGAAAGTAACTCTCAAGTTGAAATGAGTCACAAAGATTAATTATAAGGTATTTCCTACCTTTATTTGTTCACTCAGTACACTTTATTTCCAAGTTATATGGAAGTGTTTCATGACTAGTGACCTGCTAGATTTATGGCACAACGGTCCCACCTAATCTGTCACAAGATGTAAACCCCTGACATCACGCAGATGTGTCTGGCATACATGCCCCAGCAGCCTCTCTGTGACTGTTTCTGGCAGGTGCCCCCAGCATCCAGAGATTGCTCCCTCTAGTTTTATTCTGTTCCCATTAACCCCACTCCATACACTGGCTCTAGCCCCAGGCATCCTGACCCGGTAAAGATACTTATTCAATAGAGATATTAATATGAAGAAAATAAATATTACAGAAACATGTTGGAATAAAGGTCAACCCAGGGCCCAAGGGAGTAACAGGAGAAAGCCCTGAAAAACAGAAAAGTTTCACAGAGTTGGTGAGAAGCATGGGTCTGAAAATCATAAAATCAGATTCAAATCCTAGCTCTGCTGCTTATAAACTCTATGACTGGGCACATGATAGCTACTCAGTAAAGAATGGTTGAATGAATAAAGTTAACTTAATTTTCAGAACTTCAATTCCTCATATGCAAAATATGGAAATAAGTATCTCCTGCAGACGTTCGTTGTCAAGATTAAATAAGGTAATGTGGAACAAATGAGTAGGAGAGCACCTGACACAGAATTATTGCTCAGTAAAGAGTATCTACTAATACTACCATTATTATTATCCCACAAATGATGGCAGAAAATATATCCATGATTCCCTGAAATAGTTGAAACTGATTTATCTTTGATATAAGAGAAGTGATAGCAAATAAATTGCAAGAAACTTCCAATTTTCCATTTTTGCCTTGGGACAAAAAGGAAATATAAACCCAACCTAGGCCATCATGATCTTGTTTTTTAAAAAATTCTCTATGAAATTAAGTCCATGGGGTTGAAGAATGAGGTCTAGGACTCAGGAAACCAATGTTCAGGTCCTGATTTTGTCTCTAATTATCTCTGCCTCCATTTTGGTTTTTCAGATGAAGAAGATATCAGCAGGGAGGGAAAGGGACTGCTCTAAAATATTGAATGCTTTTTAGGTCCCTTTCAGTGTGAATCAGGATATGGTTCTGTGAATTAGCCGAGGGCTGGTGGGAATCAACACTGATATGGTCTCCGGAGGCCTTTTTTGCTGGTGACCTGTTAGGGCCAAACTGGTAAATCAAGTGATATCCCATTTATTACTAACTCCTTGTGGACCATTTCTACCTGACTGGCTTAGGTTGTCAATCAGTTTTTCTGGCTTACCTGGATTTTCTAGCACTGGTAGCTGAAAGAGCCTTTGAGAAAGGTGGAGTCTGCTTTCCATAAGGGGGCATCGCAAAGAAGCATCGACAGTTAAATCAGTGGTTTCCTGGTCAGAATAATCTGGAGAGTTTAAAACATTACAGATTCCTCGGGCAAGTTCTGAAGGTTCTGCTCAACGCATCTGTGGTGTAGCCAGAGTCACATATTTTTTTAAAGCTTCCCAAATGTTTACAATGGACATCCAGATTTGGGAACAATTATCTCCATAAGGAATCACAAATTCAAATTCCTACAGTGACCCAGGCAAATCGGGTTAAAAATAAAGTTTTCTAGGTCTATATTTCACTTTCCCACTTTTGAGATAGAAGCGAATCTAAGAATTATTTCCCCTTCCTCTTTTAATTCCACTATAAGAAAAACAGGACAAAGAGAATAAGTAACCGAAAGTCAGTCTTAATGCTGGTGAGCAATAGGGAATGGTGGCGACTGCAGTAAACTGGAAAATTTACACTCCATCTAAGAAGAGCGCCAGTACTCAGCCTAGATAATTGTTGCCTTGCAGTAATGCATGCCCATATAACCAGACCTCTTCATTCATCCAAAGGGCCAAGAAGTCAAGAATCTGAATTTTGATTTGAAATTTGCAAATTTCTCAGTGTTGGAAATCCATATGAATTATTTTCAAACATTGTTTGAAAGAAACAAAACCTATGTACGGAATTCAAAGAGCCAACAAGCCACAAGTTGGAGATACCTCATCTGGGTTTGCACAGTTACCTCTTCCTATAGCAGGAAGTACAGGACAGTGGAGCCATCATCGTCCCTGGAGACAGTAGTGCTAGGTTAGCTCCCTGTTCTAGCACTGTGCAGAGTTAGTCTTAAACCCTTCTGAGCTTGGATATCTCATTTATCAAATGGGAGCAAGAAAACTTGATGTACACAATTGCTCTGAGGATAAATGAAATTATAAACTACAAAATGTTAGTTCTCATTACTATAGTTAAAACAGAAAACAGAGCTGCATGCAATAAAATGTTCTCAGGTAACAGAGACTGAAAAGTTTTGTCTGAGGGTTGATCTTAGAAAAAGAGCTCTGTATCAGAGAGTTTTGTGGCCAAAAAACGACAAGATCAGAGATTGCAACTCGGCATGGCCTTTGCCTTTGGTCTGATTTTGTTTCCATCCACTCTTTGTCGAGTGGTGAAAGCTGATAGCTTGTCTCAGCAGGAGCCTGCAAGGCTTGGACGCTGGATTCCTCCAGTCTCCTGGCATCGTCACCTGCCACAGCTGGAGGGAATGTAGACAGAGATGAAGGAGTATATTGGGAGGGCAGAGGCAGACTTAGAGGCAAGTGTAAGGATACAGGACCTGTGCCCTGAATACAATGAATTCAAAGACAGAGGATGGAATTGATGCCGATTAAAGGAGAGGAGGCACCAAGCCCAGAATGTCGGATTTAAAGCTATTTCACTGATGTGGAAAGTCATCCTGGCACCAGCTCATAAGGAAAGAAGAGAGGCAAATCTGTCGTCAGCTAAGCCTTAGAAAAGTTTCAGGCCCCCAAACCTAGGAAGCACTGCTTCTGGTGGAAGCTGTCAAGGCAGACTGATAAACTGCTGGGCTCCTGCAGTTTATTGAGCCTGAAATGAGTGTAGAAGGTCAGATTCTCTGAGTTAAGTTACATTCTCAAATCTTCCAGCTGGGGAAGAGCTGGAAATGAAAAGCTAGGACCTGCCTTCTTGCTATCTCATCTTTTCTAGAGGTGACTTCAGCCGGTAATTACATGAGGTTTAACTAAAACAGAAGCGCTGGACCTATTTTATGCCATGAACACATTTAATTATTTGTTGAAGCCTAACAGACTACTTCTCAGAATGTTTGTAAGTGCTCCAAATAAAATACATGAGTACATTGACATAGACAATTACTTTGAAATAGAAAGTAACCAAATATTAAAGATATTTGTGAACTAGTAATAGCGCTTCTTTATTAATGAATAGCTAGATCTAGCAATAAGTCCCAAAAGTTCCATAATTAAAGTAGTGATGCATAGTAAAGAGGATCAGCAATACGTTGAGATTTCTATAGCAACCTATAGCAACCAAAGGCAACTAACAAGCTCTGCAAAATGAGCCATAATAAAGATAGACACACAGTGTCAAAGGAGACAGGAAGAGGGCAATTAACTCTGTCTAGGGAAGGGAAAGGCAGGTAGAGGACGGGAGAGTGAAAGGATGAGTAGGAGTTCCTGAAAAGGACTGGAGAAAGGCAATCAGCTTTGGAGACCAAGTAGCAAGGTGGCATTGATGTTCATACATAAGGATGTTTATAACCGGAGGTTTCAGAAAGGTAAGTTGAGACCTGTTTGGGAAGTTCAGAATTTATCCTTCATCCTTGAGGAAATAGGAATCCATCAGAGGTATTAAGAAGAGGCATAATGTGATACAATTTATATGTTAGTAAATAACTGGCAGCCATGTGGATTGCTTGGAAGAGAGGTTCAGTGACAAAGTGGACAGTGAGATCATCAAGGCCCCCCCCACCCCGCCTTAGACAGCTTGTTATAAAGACCCAGGCAAGAGAGGAGGAGGGACTGAACTTGAGAGGCTGTAAAGGATGAAGAAGAGGAAATAAAATCTTGTAAAGATTTGGATATAGACTTGAGGAGTAAGAGAAAAAAAAGATATGAAAATAATTTCAGGGTTTCCAATGGGTGCCATTAAGATAAATTGGGAGTACAGAGATCAGGGCAATTAGGCAGGTTAGAAAGATGCTGACTTTTAAGTGCCTATGGGCAATCTAGGAACAACCGTATATTCAGTAACTAGAAATATATGAACTATAAAAAAAAAAAGTAGTGATGAGTGGTAATAAATATCAACAATATGTTAAGATATGTGTATCAACCATATTGTTATATGAAAATGTGTGTGGTTTCTATTATTCATGAAATCATACTATTGCTGATACTCCTGTGGTTTGTTGCCTACATTTATACTAGAAGGAAATCCTATATTTCAATTAGAAGTTAGTAAAGATGTAATCTTTTTTACCTTCCAAGTTCAGCAATCACTTAGAGGGGAAAAGCTCAAGTTAAAAACCCTTATTTATAAGGTGATAGAAACTAATTCACTTGACCCCTCCCCCCTCCCTCAGCAGACATGAAAGTCTTTACTTAAGGACTTAAGTCCTTAACTTTGGAAAACTACAAATTTATGTTAACTATTGGTCAAAATATTTGCAAAGAGGGTATATCTCATCTAAATATATGAGATATATTTATTTTCTACAAACTAAATTTCAATATCAAGACTATACAACCAAGTTGGTAAGAAACCTCATGTCAGTCATTCTTGGTCATTCTCCCATTCAAGCAGCTTTGGGAATTTGTCATAATTTCTCAGTCTCATATCATCCAAGAGAAGACCTGTAGGTTGATCATCTGTCCATACAGGCTACCCATATGATGTCTGTTGTCCTTCTCTGAGGACTCCTCCAGGTTCAGTGATTCTCTCTTCTTTGAGACATAGGAATTTCCCTTTATGTCTGCCTAAGTCCTTTCTTCTGAAAGGTACCACATGGCTATTCCTCTTTAGAACCTTCAACCTCTCTGATTGTTCTGCCACATATCTTATCTAAAGCCATAAAGCATAGGACAGGAAAATGGGGGAAAGGGAAAAAAGGAACTACAATAAGAAAGAAAGTTAATATTTAAAAATATTATCCACCCACATATTTCTAAAATTCCACTTCAGAATCAATTTCAGAAAAAAAGGATGCATTTGATATAAACAAAAAATATCTCAACTACACAGATACTTTATAATTTAGTCAAAATTATCATTACTCAATTTGTTGTCCCACCTCATTCACCAGACTTTATTCCGGGTAATTTTGAGCTATTGACAAAAATAAAATCCATTCTCAACAGGCAAAGAATTGAGGCTCTGAGGATATTAAAAAAATATGCTACAGGAAGGACTTTCTAACTATGACTGAAAATCCAAATGCAATAAAAGAAAATATTGATAAATATGACTACATAAAAAATGAAAGTGATATACATAGACTAAAAAACACCATAAGCAAAGTAAAAACACGAGACACTGGAAGAAGGTTTACAAAAAAGGGAGTTAATCTCCATAATCTCTGAAGAGCTTCTAGAAATGAAGAAGGAAAAGAGCGACATCCCGAGGGAAAAAGAGGAAATAGAAAAAGATATAGAAAAGCAAAAGAAATATAAATGACCCTAAATATAACACAAAATTCTTAATCCTACATAATAAGAAAAAAACCCAAAAACCAAAAACGAATTAGAACCTCACTGAGAAATGCCCCCTTCTGGCCACTATGGAGCATAGGCATTGGGTTTATCCTCCTACATGAAATTTAAAAACCATTAAAAATTTATGTTGCAACAATTTTCAGACATTGAACGTGCGGCAGCTCAGGACTGTGGTCCCTGAAAGAATGGAAATAAATAAGATGGGCCATCTGATTGTCCAGGCTTACTGTCTGGAGAAAGGTTCCACGCTGCCATGCAGAGAGGAAACTCAGGAAGAGAGCTCAACAGTCTCCCTAAACTGAGAAGATGGAACTGTGAGAACGAACCTACACAAAGAACTTCTGCATTATACAGATGGTCCCCCCCTTAAATATTCAGCTGAATGCTAATCAGTAATGCATGTGAGCAAACTACCTGACACAATGGAAATATTCGCATAGGGATGAGTGGTCCATCAACCAGAGTGGTAAACCCTGTAATGAAGGGAGACAGGATAGAGTCTTCAGAAAATTATTGCTTCTGCAGTGGGGAAAAGTTACTCTGTAACTTTCAGTCCAAAGACTGTTTTGGACGTGCCTAATAAAGTTTAAAAGCAAGACTTAAAAGGAACAAACAATTTCCAAGGAACATAACTGCATCCCACTGAAAAAAGCTCAAGAATATAAGAACACAAAAATATGCAGCATCTAACAACATAAAACTCATAGTGTCTGAGAGCCAACCCCAAAATTCCAGGCATGAATCAGAAGAGGAAAATGCAAAACATAATGTATCATAAATTACAAAGATTATAGAATTAGTGGACAAAATCATTAAAAACTGCTTTAACTATATTCCATATGTTGAAGAAAGTAGATTGAACATGTTAAATAAAGACATGTAAGATTTTTTAAAAATTTTTTCTAGAAGAGAAAAATATAATTAGTATAATGAAAAAATTCACTGGGTAAGATTAACAGATTATTAGACATTATAAAAGATCAGTGAATTTGAAGACCTAGTAATAGAAACTACCCAAAACAAAAGAGAGACAAAAGATGGAAAAAATTGAACAGAGCATCAGTGCACTGAAGGAAATTTAGGCAGCCTAGTATAAAAAGTTCATGAAAAAGAGAAAGGGGCAGAAAAATATTTGAGAAATAATGGCCCCAAATTTCCCAAATTTTATAAAACCATAAAGCCTTCAATAAGCTCCAGATATAAGAAACATGAATCCTACACCAAGGTACATCATAGGCAAGTGTTTAAAACAATGGATAAAGAGAAAAATCTTAAATATAGCCAAAGAATAAAGACAAACTATGTAAAAAGGAAGGAAGATATAAGTAGCAAAATTTAAAAGTAGCAAAAGGAAAAAATTTAAAAGTAGTGAAAGTAAAGACAGCAGAATTTTCATCAGAAACACAGCACTGCCAAAATTCTTTGCTGCCTACAAGAAACCCACTTTCGCCATAAATACCGAAATGGATTAAAGGATGGGAAGAGACGTAACATGCAAACACTAAAGAAAACTGGAGTGACTATATTAATATCTGACAAATTAGATTTCAGGGCAAAAAATATTACCAGGGTCATTTCATAATGATACAGTGGTCAATTTGTCAAAAGGATATGGAATTCTAAATACTTAGAGCTTCAGCATACAAGAAGTAGGGGCACCTAGGTGGCTCAGCTGGTTAAGCATCGGCTCTTGGTTTCCACTCAGGTCATGATATCAGGGTGGTGAGACTGAGCTCCAGCGAGTCGGGCTCCACCTTCAGTGAGGAGCCTGCCTCTCTCCTTCTCCCTCTCCTTCTGCCTCGGCTCCTCCCCCTGCTGGAGGGTGCTCTCTCCCTTTCCCTCTCTCTTTCTCTCAACAATAAATAAATCTTTAAAAAAATTTTAAAAAGGAATAAAAGAAGTAAATCTAATAGAGCTCAAACAAAAAAAGGGAAAACCACAATGATAGTTGGAGAATTCATCATCCCGTTCATAAAAATCGTGAGAACAAGTAGACAAATCAGTAAGGATACGAAAGACTTGAATGAAGACTATCAATTAACCTGACCTAAATAATATTTGCAGAATTCCCAACCAACAACAGCAGAACATACATTCCTTCCAAAGGTACATGAAGCATTTGTCAAGAAAGACCCATCTGTCAAGAAAGACCCTATTCTTTTTTTTTTTTCATAAGCAAATAGAGTTTATTCCAGGAATGCAAGGGTGATTTAACATTTGAAAAATAAATGTAATTTGCCACAGTAACAGAATAAAGGAGAAAAAACATTCTCTCAGTAGATACAGAAAAAGCATTTGGTAAAACTCACTTATTCATGCCTTAAAAAAAAAAAAAAAAGGCAAAACAGAATGGTATGCAGAACTGAAGCAAAGTCCTGAAGTCATTTCTTTTGGCAGGAATCACAACGATCAGACGCGCTAGCTGCCCGGAAGGCCCAGCAAAAGACTCTGTGCGATCTCTAGGATAGTTAATTAATTGCCCTGTGATTGCATGCATTTTCTATTTCTTAGGGAATCAGCATTCCAGCTTATTATCAAATACCAGATGCTACTGTTTGTTTCTGTAGCAATTTTGTAATCTTATTAAAATGTCATCTTTGTTTTCTATCACAGCAGTCTGTAATATAACTCTCCCACCTGTTTTGTTCTCCTTTTATCTTACCCCAGCTACTATTTGTAATGTGAAGAAAGACCCTATTCTTGGTCACAAAATAAGATTCAACTAATTTGAAAGGATTTTAAACATGGTATATTCTCTGATCACAATGGAATTAAATTAGAAATCAACAGAAAATGTGATGAATACCTGTAAATCTTTTTGATAATCCATGGGTCAAAGAAGAAATCTAAAGTAAAATAGAAATTATTTCTGACTGATAAAAATGAAAATACAGGGCGCCTGGGTGGCACAGCAGTTAAGCGTCTGCCTTCAGCTCAGGGCGTGATCCCAGCGATCTGGGATTGAGCCCCACATCAGGCTCCTCCACTATGAGCCTGCTTCTTCCTCTCCCACTCCCCCTGCTTGTGTTCCCTCTCTCGCTGGCTGTCTCTGTCTCTGTCGAATAAATAAATAAATCTTTAAAAAAAAATGAAAACACATATCATTAATGTTTGTGGGATTCAATTAAATAAATACATAGAAATTTACAGGACTGAAGAATAAGGGTCTGAAATCAATGACCTAAGTTCTCACCTTAAGAAATTAGAACAGAAGAGGAAATTAAACCCAAGTTCAGAATAGAAAAGCAAGTAATAAAAATAAAAGCACAAAATGATGAAATAAATAAGAGAAAAATAGGGAAAAAACATTAACAAAAAAAGAAAACTGCAGGTCAATAGCCCTCATAAACATAGATGTAAAAATTCTCAACAAAATTTTGGCAAATTGAACCTAGCAACATATAAAAAGTACCATAAACAATTACTAAGTAGAGTGTATCCCAGAAATTCAAGGTTGTTTTAATATTTGAAAATCAATTAGTATCATCCACCATTTTAATAGATGCCACGATTATTTCAGTAGATTCATAAAAAAACATTTATTTGATAAAATCTGACATGCGCTCCTGATAAAAATTCTCATCAAACCAAGAACAGAAGGGAACTTCCTCGATCTAATAAAGGGCATTTACAAAAAACCCACAGATATACTCACAGGTGACCAGATTCTCCCTGTAAAAAAATCCTAAGAAATATATTTTAAAATGCTTCAACACAGTTGTAGGATATAAGAGCAATACACAAAAATAATTTATATTTCTATATGCTAGCAACAGATAATCAGGAAATAAACATTTTTAAAATTTTTTTTAAAGATCTTATTTACTTGAGAGACAGAGAGCGCTAGCAAGCATCGGGGAAGAGCAGAGGGGAGGGACAAGCAGACTCCATGCAGAGTGCAGAGCCTGAAGGGGGCTCGATCCCACAATCCTGATATCATGACCTGAGCCAGAATCAAGAGTCAAATGTTCAACCGACTGAGCCACCCAGATGCCCCAGCAAATAAAATTTTAAAAAATATCTTGGACAATAGCATTTAAAAATGTGAAAAATTGGGATATATTTGGCAAGAGATGTGTAACAGTTGTGTACTGAAAACTACAAAATATTGCTAAGAGAATTTAAAGAAGACATAATAAGTAAAGAAATATACTGCGTTCTTAGATCAGAGGACTCCTCACTGTGGACATGTCAGTTCTTCCCCAAATTGATTTATAGGCTGAATGTAATCCCAATCAAAAGCCTAGCAGGATATGGAAATGCAAAGAACGGAATATAGCTGAAACAACTTTGAAAAAGAATAACAGTGTTTAAGGATTTACACTTTCTGATTTCAAGGCTTATTATAAAGCTACAACAATTAATACAATGTCATACTGGATCAGAGTAGACAAATAAATCAAGAGAATGGAATAAGGAGTCCAGGAACAGACCAACACATACTCAATTGATTTTTGACAAAAGTGCATGGACAATTCATTGGGGAAAGAATAATCTTTTCAGTAAATGGTGCTGCAGGAATTGGCTAGCCCACTTGCAAAGAAAAAAAAATAATTTATACCATACACAAAAGTTAACTTAAAATTGATCATAGACCTGTGCAAAACTAAAATTATAAAACTTCAAAACAAAAACAAGAAATTTTTAATAAACTGGATTTAGCAAAGTTTTTTTTTTTATTAAGATTTATTTGACAGAGAGAGAGAGAGCACAAGCAGCGGGAGCAGGAGAGGGAGAAGCAGGCTCCCGGCAGAGGAGGGAGCCTGATGTGGGGCTCAATCCCAGGACCCTGGGATCATGACCTGAGCCGAAGGCAGACGCTTAACCTACTGAGCCACCCAGGCACCCTGGATTTGGCAAAGATTTCTTAAACACAAAAAGCATGAACTTTAAAAGAAAAAGAATGAACAAACTGAACTTTATCAATTTTAAAACTTTTGTTCTTCATGAATCATTGTTAAAATGAAAAACAAAAGCATAGACTAGGAGAAAATATTTTATATTCACACATCCATAACAATGGACTTGTGCAAGGAACACTTGCAACTCAATAAGACAAACAACCCAATTAAAAGTAGACAAAAGATTTAAATAGACCCTCTCCCAGAAAAGAGAGACTGGAGAATAAGCACATGAAAAATTGCTCAACATGAGCCACAGTCTCACAGAGAGCAATTTCACACTAATTACAGCCCAGTCTTAATTTCCCGTCATTGTTACTGATTGCCTACATGAAATGAATGTCTTAAATGAGCTGAAGTTCAGTCCCCTGGTCCCTGCCTCAGTAGTGTCAAACTGTCGTTCCACCTGACATCATTTTTTTAAATCTGAATTTTTTTCAATATCAGCTCTTGAGACCTTAACCCTGCTACGATCTTGGGGAGATCAGGGGCATGCAATAAGATCTCTCTCAATTTCCGTGTATCTCAAATCTCTGCAGAATTACCAGGCATCTCCTCCTTCTGCTGTGTTTCAGAAGCAGGAGCAGTCCTCCACCCTTGCAAGGTTGGCCCCTCTATGGAGCTCGACCCTCTTCCTCTCTCCCTTTGCTGAACCATGCATCGCCTCCACCCCACTCACTGCCTCCACTCCACCCCACTCTTCCTCTCCACAGCTTCCTTCCTCTTAGTCTACAAATCTTTCCACCCATAGATATGTTCTCCCAGCACTGATGTCTACCCCCCCCCCAACTACCTTCCTACATCTTTCCTCCCTTTGGCTGAATTACTTTTTTAAAAAGATTTTATTGATTTGAGAGAGAAAGAGAGCAGGAGCAGAAGTGGGAGTGGAGGGAGGGCCAGAGGGTGAGGGAGAAGCAGATTCCCACTGAGTAGGCAGATGAAGGCTCCAGGGCTCCACCCCAGAACCCCAAGATCACAACCTGAGCCAAAGTCAGATGCTTAACTGACTGAGCCACCCAGGTGCCCTTAATCACTTCTTGACTTCTTAATCACTCTTCAGCCCAGAGAAATTTGTTTTATGTACCGGCCATTCTACTACATTGTATTCAAAATCACGACGGCAAGCAGAACTATAGGACAGACGCTGAGTAGCTGCCAGTTCTAATGAGCTTATAGATACGCCCATGATTCCGTTCCTCTCTCGCTCCGGGAAGATCAAGTCACTGCCTACCATATGCGAGGAACAGCTCTGTATGTTTCAGCAGTTCCTAAATGTGCCAGGAAGTAGCAATGCCTGAGATACGACAATAAACAAAGACGACAGAAATCTCTGCTCTCTCGGGCTTACGTTCTAGTGTGGGGAGAGGAACCAAAAAGGGAAAAAATAACAGAGTTAGGCAAGTATATGGCATGTCAGCTATGAGAAATGCTACGGTGAAAAATAAAGTAGGGGAGGGGGCATGTAGTGCAGTGGAAGTGGGAGGAATGATGAGGCAGGATTTTCTAGAGAAGCTTTAGGGTATGGTGGTAAGGGAAGAAGATTCTGGAGCTAAAGGGCGTGGGTTCTTATCCCACCTCTCCCATTTTCTGTGTGTCCTTAGGCAAGCCATGTAACCTCTTGGTGCCTTGATTTCTTCATCTGTGAAATGGGAGGGATGTTTGAACCCACTACATTAATGATTGAGTCTACCATATATTAAATATTTAGAACAGTGCCTGAGCTCACAGTAAGAGCTCATAATATGTTAGCTATTAACACTACTGTTCATTGAGTGTTTACACAGCACTCGTTAACCTGATAGATGCTATAAGGTGTATTAAGACAGGGTAAGATGCATTCCTGACCTCTCAAGGAAGAAGGTAGGAGTACACACACACACACACACACACACACACACACTACAAGGTGATGTACACCCACTAATCTTTCAAAGGGAGACATCACAGCCACACTGTCATTCCTTACATGGCATCAAAGCATCTTCTCATCCAGGATCACCACTACTATCATGAGAAATACTGTTGCCTTCATTACAGCTGCAGGAGAACAGAAACACATAATTATCCCCTGAATCCCTCCCCAGCCCTTAGTGGCTCAGCCTGGAGGTGCAGCTGAGGTCAAGTGGCGAGTGGACTGGCTCAGAGTATGACCTTTGACATTGTGCAAACCTGTATTTGAATCAAGCACTACTAATATGTTAGCTGTGTACCATTGGACAAATGATTTCACCTCCCAGAAAAGCTCAGTTTTCTCATGGGCGAGATAAGGACAATTAATTCTAGCTGCATCAGTTTCATGCAAAGATGAAATGAGAGGATGTGTACAAAGCACTGTGCAAATCACTCAGCCCATGATAAGCGCCCAATAAAATGGTAGCTTTAAAACAGAGCAAGACACAGCAACACCTCTCTCAGTTTCGTTGGCCTGTACTTGGTGAGTGCTTTGCATGAAGCCTCCAAGTCACCTTTAGCCTCAGGAGAGGACACCACACATATAGCAAAGGATATAGAAATGAGACTCCCCAGCCCGTGAGAATGCGTTCCTTCTCAAACCAATAATTTCATGAACTTCTCATTTGCTTGTAATCTATAGTGCCAAAAAACCACACTGTTTTTAATAGAGATAGGGGTTTTGTTTTGTTTTTTGAGATCTGCACTTTTGGCTATGCTAGCCAAAGATTTCAAAACAACACAAACTAAATAGTGCTTTACCCCAAAGATGAGCTCTTGAAAAGCCGTGTGTAAACGGGGTTTCGCAAATCATCTCAAAGTTTCAAGGGAAACTTTCAACAAAGAATCTTGGGAGTAAATCCTCTCAAAAAAGCAATGGGTTGTTGCTAGATTGACTCAGTGTATTATTTCATCTTCTTTTAATGTGCAAATTTTCAAACATCTAGCTGAGCTAAAGGGGCACACTTGACCTGGGTGGAAGCCACAGCTCTTTCTCCAGGAGAAAAGAACAGGAGAGAACGTAGGGAGGTGGTGCCTCCGTGGGAAAATAAGGCTTATTTTCAATGGCAGAATCAAAGCTTAGGAAATTCAACTTCTACAATTTTGGGAAGCTGTTTGTTGAAGACTTTGTGGCTGGAATAATTTCTTAGAAATAAGAGTCTGCTCTAAGCTTATGAACAATGACCTGGTACAAACTGCTCAGACTTCAGCACCCTGAAAATACCCTACATTGATAACTTATTCCTGAAGTCCTTCTGCACGTCTCAGCTTGCAGTGGAAAAGGACAGTGTGATTAGAAATACTTCCCATTCGTATCGAGCTGCCTGTGATCTTTGTGCGTTAGAGAAGACTTCATGAACGATGGCAGTGCACTGGTCTGAACCATTGGCAGCATGGTTCAGATGAAAGAGGAGACCTGATATTTTTACCAAGTTCCAGCAAGATGTGAAGGTGCTGATGTAGAAACGGATAAGCAGAGCACATAGGAGATGTGCATTCAAAGTGAATTCTCCTCTAAGTGGCTTTTATGGCTCAGTTAAATGCCGTTGAGGCAATTGCCATTTAAAATAATCTTTGCCAGATCATATTCTTACCATGTTTTGCAACCTGCTAAATTGGATCTTTTTTCCCCCCCAAGGCTTCTATAAGCTGGTCTAAATCCCTGAAAGAAAAGGAGGAGGAGGGGGACTTGATTGGGGTGGGGTGGATGGCTGAGGGAGGAGAGAAAGGAGGAAGCATAATCATTCCCTCAGCCACTGGAGGACACCTGCTAGGCTGCACTCCATCAGCACGTGTGGCACTGGACTAGGCTCTTAGAGAACCAGAATGGCTCTTGTTCTTGGAATAATGAGGCCCTTCTAGCCAGTGTTGTCCTAGAACTGTGGTCACTAGTTGCCCTAGCAACAGCCTGGTTCAAGTCTATGGGCATTAGGGCCAGGTAGTCCCGGGTGTCTGGATCCTGGTTCCTCCACTCACTAGCTGTGTGATTTCAGGCAGGTTGGTTAACATCGGTAGCATCTGTCCTTTTCTATAATACTGCAATCATGACACTATACACAGGACTTCATAACTCTGTTGTGCAACTGAAGGAGATAATAGATGCATAGCCCAGACACAGAGCCTGGCACAGAGCAAGAGCACGGCATGTCAGTAATAGGCATAGATGCCATTCAAGCAGCATCAGGGGCCCTTGGTTCCGTGGAGGTGTTCCTGGAGTGATAACAAAAGATAACCATCATCGAGCACCGACTACATACCAGCCGGGCCATGCTCTAAGTGAGTTACCATGAATTAACTCATTTAATCCACACAATGCCCCTGGGAGGCAGGTGTGATTGTTATGACAATTTTATAGAGGGGGAGACTCACCCCAGGGTAGTCTATAAGTGAGAGACAGAGGCAGGGTTTGTGCCCCGGCAATCTGGCTCCAGAACCTAAGCATATACCCTCAACGCTGTGATACTGCAGTAACATGCCATTTAAAAACATAAAGTGATATCCATAAACACACGGTGGTCAGTTTAACAAGTAGGGTCAGCATGTGTGTCAGGTCAGTGTACACGTGCAAGTATAAATGTCAAAACTGTATTCCTAGCATAAAACGACTTGCACAAGGGGCACGTGGGTGGCTCAGTCGTTAAGTGTCTGCCTTCGGCTCAGGGTGTGATCCCGGTGTTCTGGGATCGAGCCCCACATCGGGCTCCTCTGCTGGAAGCCTGCTTCTTC
This sequence comes from Ursus maritimus, assembly GCF_017311325.1. Taxonomy (NCBI): domain Eukaryota; kingdom Metazoa; phylum Chordata; class Mammalia; order Carnivora; family Ursidae; genus Ursus; species Ursus maritimus. Next base: position 58,792,667 of record NW_024427107.1, on the reverse strand, counting down.
CTCTCCCACTCCCCCTGCTTGTGTTCCCCCTCTCGCTGGCTGTCTCTATCTCTGTCAAATAAATAAATAAAATCTTTAAAAACAAACAAACAAAAAAAGAACGACTTGCACAAGTCAACCAGCCATTTGTCCACAGCACGGGTGGTGATGGTTTCTTTAATCTACAACCTGAAAATTAGCAAAGGAATATCCAGGGTAATTTCCTATGGTCCCTATGGCATCATCAAGGGTCAACCTCTTGTCACTGAAACCAGAAACCTAGCAGTCACTTTGAATTCCACCCCCTTGAATGGTCTCATCCAATGCTCCGGCATTCTATAAATCTATAGATTCTCTATCCAAGACTTCTCTTGCTTCCATCCCCTCTTCTTCATTCTCAACACTACCGTTTTCAGTTCAAGCTGATCAATTCCCTTTTGGATAACTGGATCAGGCTTCTAACCTCTCTCCCTGACAACATTCTTGCTCGGCTCCACCCCATTTTCCTTATGGTGTTGAAAAATCATTTTAAAACACAAGTTTTACAATGCTTAGCCTCTGTATAAAGTCCTAGCATCTACAAAATGAAATCCGAAGTCCTTAAGTCGATATATGAGCTGAACATTCCATCTCTTTCACTCCGCAGATATAACCACACATACATTAGTAGATGCTATTTCCTCTAAACAAAAGCCCTATCCTTCCACATGCCCTCCCCCATAGTTTCCACCTCCCACAGGCTTCATTTGGAAAGCCCCTACTCAGTCATTAAGTCTCAGCTAGTCTCAGCTCAAACATCACCTCCTCCAGGAAGTCTCCTGTGATTCCCCCATGCAAAGTTAGCTGCCTTCACCTTTGTGCCTATAACAACCAAATCGTAATTTTCCCTGACATTAGCATATAAGTTCTTGATGGCAAGTGCTGTGTGTACACAATGTATTCTCAGCCCCAGAAGAGGCTCTGGCACATAGAGGGAAATCAACAAATACTTATTGTATTATTATAGCCTTGCCATGTTACAGTATAGTTGTTTGTTAAGATGTCTGCTTCCTCCAGAGGAATGTTAGCTCCTGGGGGCAAAAATAGTCTCTTTTGCTTTTGTATCTCTACACTATCACAGTGCCCGGCAAAAAGAGAGTACTCAAAGTTTGTTGAATGAATTAATGCACAGACAAGTAAATGAATAAACCACGCAGGCCTCTAGGATTCCCTTGCCTGTCAGTATAACCCAAATCTATTGTTCTAGTGGTGTTTAGAGGGAGCTCTCTCCAAAAGCAAGTCCAGCTAGAAGATGCCATTGTAAAACAAAACAGATTCTAGGAGACCTAAAGGTACATTGGCTGCATGTGTCATGAACATAAATAAAAATGTTTATATGTAAAATCCCAATTTTAATTTGGAAAAATAATAGTTTTTGCAGGATGCCTATTCAGTGATATTTTTTCATCTAAGAGAACTTCAAAGAGCTGTGATTTGATGGGTGGTCACAAAGGGCAGAAGTCCCACTCAGTTGAGGGTTTATAGAGAACTTGTTTTCTCAAGTGCTCCCAGGAACTTTTGCTTTCATTACACCATCTCCTTGCAGGGTGGGTGTTAGGATCACCATTGTTGTGGATGAAGAAATGAACACAGAGAGAGCTTCAGGTTATAGAATAAACCCCTGGTATAGCAGACCCTGGGGTCCCCTATTAGGTCAGATGCCAGTGGACCAAACATGTCTAGTTATCTCCCCCAAACTCGAGAGTGACAGGCTGTCTTGTGGACAAGTTGCCCCAAGATTGGACCTCATCTCTTGGAAGAGGTCTTGGGACATCTGCCACATGCATTTCTGCTCACCTTAACATTCGAGCTGGCTGTGGAAACAGTGGAGCTGTTCAATTCCATTTACTTCATTGAGCATCTACTATGCTCATTCAGTCTCCACTGCGTCCAGCACATAGTGTGATTTCTGTAAACAGGGAAGGGCAAAATGGCCCTGAAAGATAATGTGTAAAGAAATGTATAGATGTAGCATTTTTCGCTATAAGATGATATTCCTCACCTCCAGGCTACTGCCAAAATGCTTGAAAGCCACCACCCCAAAATATAGTTATTATGAAATCCAATTCGCAGATGAATAAACTGAGATTCAGAGATCTTAAATAATCCCAAGGCCACACAGCTAACAAGTGGCAGACCCATTTTAACAATGTATAACTGTCTCTGGGAGAAGGCATGCCTTGCTGATAAATAAATGAAAGGTACCGCCAGAGAAGAGACACACGTGTTAATAACTTTTTTAATAACACTAGTTGAATGACAGTGTAATGCAACTTAATTTTATTGTGAGTCGTAACGTTTTCCAGACTTACTGATTTATTAACTGTCATAACCCTAGCCGCAGTTTGAACTCCGGCTAAATTTTCTTCCCACTTTCATCACTTCTAAGCTTGGTTGGAACACTTATGCTGTGGCTTCATTTTGTTTAGATTCCTTTCCTTTGTTACTCCAGGCACAGCATTTCACTGAGAGGAGCTATAGGCTCCTGCCCTGGATCCCCCCACTTTTCCGTGAGGTGCAGCCTTCCTGTGACTAAGCCCACCAGCCCAGTGCACACCTGGCTGTGTTGGCAGACCCGGGGAGCAGAGTGTCTGAGTGGATAACTTTGCACATGAACGCTGCACCTGGACAAACAGGACTTGAACTTGTTGGCTCCAAATGCAATATTGCTCTGCTGGATCATTTGGCTACAATCTTGGTCATCTCACAGAGAAATTCCTTTCCAACTCAGTATCTGGAAAGTCCCAAAGATGCCTCTTGTTAGCAAGACAGACTTCAGAGTGGTTTTGACAAGTTGGAAATACCTCTAAAACGATAGCTTAATGATCTCATGTGTGTTTCTTCTTGAGCCTCTACAGTTTCTTCAAGACCCAGAGTTTTGGTTGGTTGGTTGGTTGGTTGGGCATTATTTTGTGGGATGGTGGAGCATCCTTGAATGAAGAGCTGTCACAAAGAGACGGGGTTATGATAGAATAGAACTCCCACAAATCAGGTTGAATTTACTGCCCATGCTGTGGGAGTACTGGAAAAAGTTTTGGTTTCTGCTATGGGAGTAATGACTCTTTCAGTCTTGCCTTCTCTGGCAAGATATGGGCTTTAAGATGAGGCAGGACTGGTTACATAAACTTTCAGAGGAGCGGGGAAAAAAAAAAAAGTAAGGTCCCTTGTTGAAAAATAAGAATTTCAAGATGGTGACAACAGAATATTAAACCAGTCACAAAACCCTTTGAGACCACACATGTTGCATATCCATGAGACCCACCCTGAGGTTGAATTTTTAGCACTAACGCTGGCCCTGTCACCTGGAAATTGAGGCATTAAATAAGATGAACATTCTTCTAACCCCATCCCTTGCTACCATGTGTACATGTTTTACATGGACACTCTGCTTATCATGCTCCAATATGGTTATATAAGTTTTAACTAGCATTTAATATATACCAGTTTCTGGAATAATCATTTTACATGCATTATCTTTTTAATCCTGACAAAGTCCTTAGGAGATCAGAACAGTCATTCCCATTTTGTAGATGAGGAAACCAAGTCATAGGGACAATAATTTATTTGCCTAAAGTTATGAACTAGAAATTGGCATTTTAAGAAAATAACAAATATCTGAGGGGAAATAAATGAAATAGAGACTAAAGAGACAATAAAAGATCAATGAAACTAAGCTGGCTTTTGGAAAACACAATGGACAAATCTTTAGACTAACCAAGAAAAAAGAGAGAGGACTCAAAATTACCTTAATACCAAAACCAGACAAACAGACTACAAAAAAGAAAGGCAGGAAGGCAGGAAGGAAGAAAACTACAGGCCAAAACCTCTGATGAACAAAGATGCAAAAATCCCCACAAAATATTAGCAAACCAAATTCAACAATACATTAAAAAATTATTCATCATGATCAAGTAGGATTTATTCTAGGGATACAAGAGTGGTTCAATATTTTCAAATTAATCAATGTGATACATTACATCAACCAGAAAAAGGATAAAAACCATATGATCATCTCAACAGATACAGAAAAATCATTTCACAAAATATAACATCCATTCACGATAAAAACTTTCAACAGAGTGGATTTAAAGGGAACATATCTCAACATAATAAAGACCATATATGTAAACCCCACAACTAACAGCACACTCCATGGTGAAAAACTGAAAGCTTTTCCTCCAAGATCAGGAACAAGACAAGGATGTCCACTGTTGCTACTTTTACTCAACACAGTACTGCAAGTCCTAGCTGCAGCAATCACACAAGAAATAAAAGGCATTCAAAGTAAAACTGTCACTATTTGCAGATGAAATGATACTATATAGAGAATCACTAAAGATGTCATCAAAAAAACTGTTTGAACTGACAAATGAATTCAGTAAAGTTACGGGATACAAAATTAATATACAAAAATCTGCTGCATTTCTACCCACTAATAATGAAGTAGAAGAGAAATTAAGAAAGAAATCCCATTTACTATTGCACCTAAAAGAATACCTAGGGATAAATTTAAACAAAGACATGAAAGATGTGTACTCTGAAAACTATAAAACATTAATGAAAGAATAACACAAATGGAAAGATGTTCTATGCACATGGATTGGAAGAACTGTTAAAATATCCATACTACCCAAAGAAATCTACAGATTCAATGGAATCCCTACCAAAATACCAAAAATATTTTTCACAGAACTAGAGCAAATAATTGTAAAATTTGTATGGAACCACAAAAGATCCCCAAGGAGCCAAAGCAATCTTGAAAAAGAACAAAGGTGGAGGTATCACAATCTCCGATTTCAAGATATACCACAAAGCTGTAGTAATCAAAACAGTAGGGTACTGACACACAAATAAACACATAGATCAATGGAATAGAATAGTCTAGAAATAAACTCATATTTATATAGTCAATCTATTTAAAAAGGCAAGAATATGCAATGCAGAAAAGACAATCTCTTCAATAAATGGTGCTGGGAAAACTGGACAACTATATGCAATAGAATGAAACTGGACCACTTTCTTACACCAGATACAAAAATAAACCCAAAATGGATTAAAGGCCTAAATGTAAGACCTGAAACCATGAAACTCCAAAGTGAAACTGTAGGCAGTGGAAAAGATGGTGGAGGAGTAGGGGTCCCCTCTCTCAGCGGGGCCCCTGAGTAGAGCTGGATATGTACCAGACCATCCTCAAAACCCACGGAATCAGCCTGAGACACAGGAAGATACATCTGGATCTCTACAAACAAACATCTCCAGCGCTGAGTATTGAGGTACGAAGCAGGAAGTCGTGAAACCGCGCACAGATATTGGAAGATAAACAGAAGGGGGAGGGAGCCGCTGCATTCGGGCGCTGGGAAGCGGTAGCCACCTGCACGGGGGAGCGGGCAGACTCGAGGACCGGCACCCACGAGAGAGCAGACTGAGACTGTGAGCCCAGGAATGCGCGCGACCAGACTGAAAACCGGAGCTCCGGAGTGCATGTGAACCACACTGAAACAGGGAGCTCGGGAGCACGCGCGGGGGTGGCTGGCAGTGTTAGAAGCACAAAGGACAGAGACGTACTGGCCCTGGAAGTGAAGGCTGGGAGAGTGGCTGTGGGGCGCACAACCTGAGATGCTGTGGGGTTTTTAGTAGCACCGACAGAAACAGAGTTAAAGTGGCCAAGAGAGCTCAGTGGAGAGCGGACCGCGATCTCTCTGTTCTGAGACAGAGACTAGGATACGGCCACTGCTGCTCTGACTCTCAGAAGAGCCACAGAAAACCACCAGAGAACAAAAGCCAGGAAATATTGGTTCACATTGTGCCCATCCTCATCTCCCCTCGCAAAAGACAGGGCGACTCTACACAAACAGGGTTGCCGGAGTATCAGCGCAGCAGGCCCCTCCCCGAGAAGGCAGTCTGAAAAATCAAGAAGCCCACATCCCTAAAGTCCCAATAAAACAATTGCACACTGCCTGGGTCTTGGTCAATAATTTGAGCTCTGTGCATCCCTGCAACCTCTCATCAGAATGATGAGGAGGAGAAACCCTCAGCAAAGAAAGGAGACAGAGACTGTGGCCTCTGCCACAGAAATGATGGATATGGATATAATCAAACTGTGAGAAATGGAGTTCAGAGTAACAATGGTCAAGATGCTGTGTAGGCTTGAAAAAAATATTAACAAAAATATTAGTGAGAATATAGAATCTCTAAGGGCAGAAATGAGAGGGAATCTGGCAGAAATTAAAAATACGATGAATCAGGGGCGTCTGGGTGGCACAGCGGTTAAGCGTCTGCCTTCGGCTCAGGGAGTGATCCCGGCGTTGTGGGATCGAGCCCCACGTCAGGCTCCTCCGCTGTGAGCCTGCTTCTTCCTCTCCCACTCCCCCTGCTTGTGTTCCCTCTCTCGCTGGCTGTCTCTGTCCTGTCGAATAAATAAATAATCTTAAAAAAAAATACGATGAATCAAATGCAATCTAAACTAGATGCTCTGATGGCCAGGGTAAATGAGGCAGAAGAACGAATTAGTGAATTGGAGGATGGGATGGTAGAAGAGAAAGTTAAAACAGAAACTTGGCTCAAAAAAATCCAATCTCAAGAATGTAGAATATGGGAGATTACTGACTCAATGAAACGTTCCAATGTCAGAATCATTGGCATCCCCACGGGGGTGAAGAAAGAGAGAGGTCTAGAAGAGATATTTGAACAAATTGTAGCTGAGAAGTTCCCTAATCTGGCAAAGGAAACAAGCATTCGTGTCCAAGAGGTAGAGAGGACCCCTCCCAAGGTCAACCACAGCAAACCTATACCACGTCACGTCATAGTGCAATTCGCAAATATTAGTTCCAAGGATACAGTATTGAAAGCTGCCAGGGCAAAGAGATTCCTTACGTACAGAGGTAAAAATATCAGAATAACGTCAGGCCTGTCTACACAGACCTGGCAAGATAGGAAGTGTTGGCAGGGTATTTTCAAAGCTCTATCAGAAAAGAACATGCAGCCAAGGATCCTTTATCCAGCAAGGCTGTCATTCAGAATTGATGGAGAGATAAGGACCTTCCAGGATTGGCAGAAACTGACTGAATTCGTAACCACCAAACCAGCCCTACAGGAGATATTAAGGGGGGGGGGGGTTCT
>NW_024427107.1:58784362-58784985 GCF_017311325.1 Ursus maritimus | reverse complement strand
GGAACTTTCTCCAGAATAGACCATATACTGGGTCACAAAACAGGTCTCAACCGATACCAAAAGACTGAATTATTCCCTGCATATTCTCGGACCACAATGCTTTGAAATGGGAACTCAATCACAAGGAAAAATTTGGAAGAAACTCAAACACTTGGAGACTAAGAACCATCCTGCTCAAGAATGATTGGGTAAACCAGGAAATTAAAAATCAATTTAAACAATGTATGGAGACCAATGAGAATGAAAACACACGGTCCAAAACCTATGGGACACTGCAAAGGTGGTCCTAAAGGGAAAATACATAGTCATCCAAGCCTCACTCAAAAGAATAGAAAGATCTAAAATGCAGTTTTTATATTCTCACCTCAAGAAGCTGGAGCTGGAACAACAGAACAGGCCTCACCCATGCATGAGAAAGCAGTTGGTCAAGATTAGAGCAGAGATCAATGAATTGGAAACCAGGAGCACAGTAGAGCAGATCAACAGAACTAGAAGCTGGTTCTTTGAACTAATAAATAAGATCGATAAGCCACTGGCAAGACTTATTCAAAAGAATAGAGAAAGGACCCAAATTAATAAAATTATGAATGAAAGGGGAGAGGTCACAACCAACACCAATGAAA
>NW_024427107.1:58781178-58784352 GCF_017311325.1 Ursus maritimus | reverse complement strand
TTTACAATCTATAGAAACAAAGACTTCACAGGCAACATGACATCATTAAAATCATATCTCTCAATAATCGCTCTCAATGTGAATGGCCTAAATGCTCCCATAAAATGCCACAGGGTTGCAGATTGGATAATAAGACATGACCCATCCATTTGCTGCCTACAAGAGACTCATCTTGAACCTAAAGATACATCCAGACTGAAATTGAAGGGATGGAAAACCACTTTTCATGCCAATGGACCTCAGAAGAAAGCTGGGGTAGCAATTCTCATATCAGACAGATTAGATTTTAAACTACAGACTGTAGTTAGAGATACAGGATACTCTATATTATTCTTAAAGGATGTATCCAACAAGTGGATATGACAATTATAAATATCCATGCCCCCAACAGGGGAGCAGCTAGATACACAAGCCAACACTTAGCCAGAATAAAGAGACATATAGATAATAATACGTTAATAGTAGGGGACCTCAACGCTCCACTCTCAGCAATAGACAGATCACCTAAGCAGAAAATCAACAAAAAACCAAAAGCTTTGAATGACATACTAGACCAGATGGACTTCATAGATATATACAGAACATTATACCCCAGAACAACAGAATACTCATTCTTTTCGAATGCACATGGAACTTTCTCCAAAATAGACCATATACTGGGTCACAAAACAGGTCTCAACCGATACCAAAAGACTGAATTATTCCCTGCATATTCTCGGACCACAATGCTTTGAAATGGGAACTCAATCACAAGGAAAAATTTGGAAGAAACTCAAACACTTGGAGACTAAGAACCATCCTGCTCAAGAATGATTGGGTAAACCAGGAAATTAAAAATCAATTTAAACAATGTATGGAGACCAATGAGAATGAAAACACACGGTCCAAAACCTATGGGACACTGCAAAGGTGGTCCTAAAGGGAAAATACATAGTCATCCAAGCCTCACTCAAAAGAATAGAAAGATCTAAAATGCAGTTTTTATATTCTCACCTCAAGAAGCTGGAGCTGGAACAACAGAACAGGCCTCACCCATGCATGAGAAAGCAGTTGGTCAAGATTAGAGCAGAGATCAATGAATTGGAAACCAGGAGCACAGTAGAGCAGATCAACAGAACTAGAAGCTGGTTCTTTGAACTAATAAATAAGATCGATAAGCCACTGGCAAGACTTATTCAAAAGAATAGAGAAAGGACCCAAATTAATAAAATTATGAATGAAAGGGGAGAGGTCACAACCAACACCAATGAAATAGGAAGGATCATTAGCAACTTTTATCAACAGCTTTATGCCAATAAATTAAACAACTGGAAGAAATGGATGCCTTCCTGGAAACCTATAAACTACCAAGACTGAAACAGGAAGAAAGTGATTAAACAGACCAATTAATTATGAAGAGATTGAAGCAGTGATCAAAAACCTCCCCAAAAACAAGAGTCCAGGGCCTGACGGATTCCCCTGGGAATTCTACCAAACATTCAAAGAAGAAATAATACCTATTCTCCTGAAGCTGTTTCAAAAAATAGAAACAGAAGGAAAACTACCAAACTCATTCTATGAGGCCAGTATTACCTTGATCCCCAAACCAGGCAAAGACCCCATCAAAAAGGAGAATTACAGACCGATTTCCCTGATGAATATGGACGCCAAAATTCTCAACAACAGCCTAGCTAATAGGATCCAAGAGTACATTAAAAGGATTATCCATCATGACCAAGTGGGATTCATCCCTGGGATGCAAGGGTGGTTCAACATTCACAAATCAATCAGTGTGATAGATCAAATCAGCAAGAAAAGAGTCAAGAACCATATGATCTTCTCAATTGATGCAGAAAAAGCATTTGACAAAATACAGCATCTTTTCCTGATTAAAACCCTTCAGAGTGTAGGGATAGAGGGTACATTCCTCAATTTCATAAAAACCATCTATGAAAAGCCTACAGTAAATATCATTCTCAATGAGGAAAAGCTGAAAGGCTTTCTCTTAAGATCAGGAACACGACAAGGATGCCCACTCTTGCCATTATTATTCAACATAGTACTAGAAGTCCTTGTAACAGCAATCAGACAACAAAAAGGGATAAAAGGTATACAAATCGGCAAACAAGAAGTCAAATTGTCTCTTTTCGCAGATGACATGATACTCTATATGGAAAACTCAAAAGACTCCACCCTCAAACTACTAGAACTTATAGAGCAATTCAGTAATGTGGTGGGATACAAAATCAATGCTCAGAAATCAGTTGCATTTCTATACACAAACGATGAGACTGAAGAAAGAGAAATTAGGGAATCAATTCCATTTACAATAGCACCAAAAATCATATGTTATCTCAGAATTAACTTACACCAGTTAGAAAGGCAAAAATTGACAAGGCAGGAAACAACAAATGTTGGAAAGGATGTGGAGAAAGGGGATCCCTGTTACACTGTTGGTGGGAATGTTGGTACAGCCACTTTGGAAAACAGTGTGGAGGTCCCTTAAAAAATTAAAAATTGAGTTACCCTATGATCCAGCAATTGCACTACTGGGTATTTACCCCAAAGATACAGACGTAGTGAAGAGAAGGGCCATATGAACCTCAATGTTCATAGCAGCATTGTCCACAATAGCTAAATTGTGGAAGGAGCCGAGATGCCCTTTAACAGGTGACTGGATTAAGAAGATGTGGTCCATATATACAATGGAATATTACTCAGCCATCAAAAAGAATGATTTCACAGCAACATAGACGGGACTGGAGGGGAAAATACTAAGCCAAATAAGTCAAGCAGAGAAAGACAATTATATGGTTTCACTCATTTATGGAACATAAGAAATAGGAAGATCAGTAGGACAAGAAAGGGAAGAATGAAGGGGGCGTAAACAGAAGGGGGAATGAACCATGAGAGACTATGGACTCTGGGAAACAAACTGAGGGCTTCAGAGGGGAGGGGGGTCGGGGAATGGGATAGGCTGGTGATGGGTATTATGGAAGGCACGTATTTCATGATGCACTGGGTGTTATACGCAAGTAATGAATCATGGAACATTACATCAAAAACTAGAGATGTACTGTATGGTGACTAACATAATAAAAAATTAATATTAAAAAAATAAAAATAAATTAAAAATTAAAAAAAATAAAAACAAGAAATGCTTCTAATGGCTAATGGTATGAAAGAAAAAAAAAA
>NW_024427107.1:58748985-58781168 GCF_017311325.1 Ursus maritimus | reverse complement strand
TAGAAACAGAAGGAAAACTACCAAACTCATTCTATGAGGCCAGTATTACCTTGATCCCCAAACCAGGCAAAGACCCCATCAAAAAGGAGAATTACAGACCGATTTCCCTGATGAATATGGACGCCAAAATTCTCAACAACAGCCTAGCTAATAGGATCCAAGAGTACATTAAAAGGATTATCCATCATGACCAAGTGGGATTCATCCCTGGGATGCAAGGGTGGTTCAACATTCACAAATCAATCAGTGTGATAGATCAAATCAGCAAGAAAAGAGTCAAGAACCATATGATCTTCTCAATTGATGCAGAAAAAGCATTTGACAAAATACAGCATCTTTTCCTGATTAAAACCCTTCAGAGTGTAGGGATAGAGGGTACATTCCTCAATTTCATAAAAACCATCTATGAAAAGCCTACAGTAAATATCATTCTCAATGAGGAAAAGCTGAAAGGCTTTCTCTTAAGATCAGGAACACGACAAGGATGCCCACTCTTGCCATTATTATTCAACATAGTACTAGAAGTCCTTGTAACAGCAATCAGACAACAAAAAGGGATAAAAGGTATACAAATCGGCAAACAAGAAGTCAAATTGTCTCTTTTCGCAGATGACATGATACTCTATATGGAAAACTCAAAAGACTCCACCCTCAAACTACTAGAACTTATAGAGCAATTCAGTAATGTGGTGGGATACAAAATCAATGCTCAGAAATCAGTTGCATTTCTATACACAAACGATGAGACTGAAGAAAGAGAAATTAGGGAATCAATTCCATTTACAATAGCACCAAAAATCATATGTTATCTCAGAATTAACTTACACCAGTTAGAAAGGCAAAAATTGACAAGGCAGGAAACAACAAATGTTGGAAAGGATGTGGAGAAAGGGGATCCCTGTTACACTGTTGGTGGGAATGTTGGTACAGCCACTTTGGAAAACAGTGTGGAGGTCCCTTAAAAAATTAAAAATTGAGTTACCCTATGATCCAGCAATTGCACTACTGGGTATTTACCCCAAAGATACAGACGTAGTGAAGAGAAGGGCCATATGAACCTCAATGTTCATAGCAGCATTGTCCACAATAGCTAAATTGTGGAAGGAGCCGAGATGCCCTTTAACAGGTGACTGGATTAAGAAGATGTGGTCCATATATACAATGGAATATTACTCAGCCATCAAAAAGAATGATTTCACAGCAACATAGACGGGACTGGAGGGGAAAATACTAAGCCAAATAAGTCAAGCAGAGAAAGACAATTATATGGTTTCACTCATTTATGGAACATAAGAAATAGGAAGATCAGTAGGACAAGAAAGGGAAGAATGAAGGGGGCGTAAACAGAAGGGGGAATGAACCATGAGAGACTATGGACTCTGGGAAACAAACTGAGGGCTTCAGAGGGGAGGGGGGTCGGGGAATGGGATAGGCTGGTGATGGGTATTATGGAAGGCACGTATTTCATGATGCACTGGGTGTTATACGCAAGTAATGAATCATGGAACATTACATCAAAAACTAGAGATGTACTGTATGGTGACTAACATAATAAAAAATTAATATTAAAAAAATAAAAATAAATTAAAAATTAAAAAAAATAAAAACAAGAAATGCTTCTAATGGCTAATGGTATGAAAGAAAAAAAAAAGAAAAAGAAACTGTAGGCATTAATCTCCTCAACATTGGCCTTAGCAACTTCTTTCAAATATGTCTCCTCAGGCAAGGGAAACCAAAGCAAAAACAAATAAACAGGATTACATCAAAACAAAAAATTTCTTCACAGCAAAGGAAACCACCAGCAAAACAAAGAGGCAACCTACTGAATGGGAGAAGATATTTGCAAACGATATATTTGATAATGGGTTAGTACTAAAAATATATAAAGGACTCATACAACTTAACACCCAAGAAACAAATAATCCAATTAAAAATGAGAAGACGCAAATAGACATTTTTCCAAGGAAGATCTGCAGTTCGCCAACAGACATATGAAAAGGTACTTGACATCACTCATCATCAGGGAAATGTGAATCAAAATCACAATGCGAGATCACCCTACACCTGTCAGAATGGCTAGAATAAAAAAGACAAGAAATACCAACTGTTGACAAAGATGTGGAAAAAAGGAGCCCTTGTGCACTGTTGGTGGGAATGCAAATTCATGGAGCCACTGTGGAGGTTTCTCAAATAATTAAAAATAGAGGGGTGCCTGGCTGGCTTAGTTGGTTACATATCCGCCTTTGACTCAGGTCATGATCCCAGGGTCCTAGGAAAGAGCCCCACATCGGCCTCTCTGCTCAGCGGGGAGCCTGTCTCTCCCACTCCCTCTGCCTGCCTCTCTGCCTACTTGTGCCCTCTCTGTCAAATAAATAAAATCTTAAAAATTTTTTTTAAAAGAATCACCATATGATCTAGTAATTCCACAACTAGGTATTTGCCAAAAAAAACAAAAACAAAAAACTCTAATTTGAAAAGATATATACACCCCTATGTTTACTGCAGCATTATTTACAATAGCCAAGATATGGAGGCAGCCCAAGTGTCCACTGATAGATGATGGATAAAAAAGATGTGGTGTATATGTGTGTATATATATACACACACACATACATATAGTGAAATATTAGCCATAAAAAAGAATGAGATTGTGCCATTTGCAACAACTATTTGCAAGTGAAATAAGTCAGAGACAAATACCATGTGATTTCACTTATATGTGGAATCTAAAAAACAAAGAAATGAACAAACACAGACTCTTACATACAGAGAACTGGTGGTTTCCAGAGGGGAGGTCTGTGGGGGTTAGGTGAAACAGATAAAGGGGGTTAAGAAGTACAAAATACCAGATATAAAGTAAGTCACAGGGATGAGAAATCAGCACAGAGAAAATAGTCAATAATCTTGTATCATGTAGATGTGACAGTTGGTGACTACACTTAGTGTGAACCCTGAGTAATATATGGAATTGTTGAATCAGTGTTGTACACCTGAAACTAAGATAACATTTTATGTTAATTATACTTCGATTTTAAAAAGATGAAAAAAATTAAATGAAATTTTTAAAAAGTTACTAAGAGTAAATCTTAAAAGTTCTCGTCACAAGAAAAGAATTTTTTTTAACTATGAGTGGTGATGAATGTTAACTAAATTTGTTCTGGTAATCCTTTCACAATATATATGTATATGAAATCATTATGTTGTGTATCTAAACTAATACAGTGTTATATGTCAGTTATATTTTAATTTTTAAAAAAGCAAGTGTCGATGAGGTTGTGAGGAAACTGGAACCCGTGTGTATTGCTAATGGGAATGTAAAATGATGTAGCCACTTGGAAACTGTGGTGGTTCCATAAAAAAAAAAACCAACACACGGGGCACTTGGTGGCTCAGTAGGTTAAGCGGCTGACTCTTGATTTCAGTTCAGGTCATATCAGAGTTGTGGGATCGAGCCCAGCATTGGCCTCTGTGCTCAGTGCAAGTCTGTTTGTTCTTCTCCTTTCCGCTCCTCCCCCCACCGAGCTCCTGCATGCACTCTTTCAAGTAAATAAAATCTTTTTAAAAAGTTAAACATAGAAATACCACATGATCCAACAACTCCACTTCTAGGTACATACCCCAAAGAAGTGAAAAGCAGGGACTCGAACAGCTGTTTGTATACCCACGTTCATAGCAATTGTTCACAATAGACAAAAGGTAGAAAGCACCCAGTGATCACGGACTGATGAATGAAGGGTGGTGTATACATACAATGAAATATTATTCAGCTGTAAAAAGGAAAACAATTCTGGGTGATGCAGTTGGTTAAGCATCCGACTCTTGGGTTCACCTCAGGTCCTGGATCCAGCCCTGTGTTGGACTTGCACTCAGTGCAGAACTTGCACTCAGTGCAGAATCTGCTTAAGATTCTCTCTCCCTCTGCCCCTCCCCTCCAATCTCTCTCTCTAAAATAAATCTTTTAAAAAAAGAAAAAAATCTGACATATACTACACAATACAGATGAAATTTGAAGGTATTATGCTAACTGAAATAAGCAGTCTCATCACAAAAGGATAAATAACTATATGGTTTCACTTATGTGAGGCGCTTAGAGTTGTCAAATGCATAGAGACAGAAAGTGGAATGGTAATTGCCATTGGGCTGCTGGGGGGCAGGCGAGGATGGGGGATACATTGGTTAATGGATACAGATATAGTTTGGGAAGATGAAAAGAGTTCTAGAGATGAATGGTAGTACTAGTTGCACAGCAATGTGAATGTACTTAAATGCCACTGAACTGTACACATAAAAATGATGAGAATGGTAAATTTTAAGTATTTTTGCCACAGCAACAAAGCACTGTTTTGGCGGGAGTGGGGGAAGTGGCATTTGGCCTAAGTGTAGAGTATGGGGTGGGACTGTGGGGAGGCAAGACAGGCACACGCCACTGGAGAAAAATTTAAGGGGACATGAAAGAACTCAATAATCAAGATAAATTGGGATTTAAGGCAATCTTTTCATTAAACTTTTTTGAGATAATTGTAGATTTGCATGCAATTGTAAGAAATAGTATTCCTGATACCCTTTACCTAGTTTCTTCCAATGGTATCATCCAATGGTATCATCAGATCTATAGTCCAATATGACAACTGGGCTATTGATGTCGACACAGTCAATATACAGAACATTTCTACCTGCACAAGGATTCCTCATGTTGCCCCAACTTCTCTCTTCCCACCTAAAAGATCCCCAAAGCCCCACCTCCCCATCTGGAGAATTAGAAGAAAAATGTGGCAGGATCCATGCCCTGAAACACCGTGTATCTGATGTTATTTCTACATCTGGTAATGTGATTTATAGATATTTCACAAGAAAAGCCATTGGAAAACCTCTTTGCTAAAGAGTGATTGTTCCTTCCCCTTAAATCCTTCACTAAAGCCACAGCAAACATTGTCACTGCCCAGATTTTGTGGCTGTAGATGCCACTCTGACCCCGTGAAATAGACACTTTTGGTTGCCTGCCCAACATACATCTATGCACCTGCTGTTTCCTCTCCTAACAGAATCCTACTTTTGTTGTATTCATACTTCTCTGAGCATCTTGTTTCTAGAAAGGCTAGTCTCATTCAAATCCACAGAGATTTTTTTTTTTTTAATTTGGCTAAGCCAATCATGAGGACCCATGTCTTTTGCTTCTGGTGTAGACATGAACATATGATGAAATTTGGGCCAAGTTCATCAAAACTGATGCCTGGAATAAGTGGCCATCTTGTGGTAACTCTGAAGACAATGCTAACATAGATGAGGGCAGAACTGAAAGAATTAAAGAAAAGCAGAAATGAAGCCCAGATACCCAGTGCCTACAGTTGCCCTCTCTCCGGACAGGTGGTAGGTGAGAGAATCAATACTCTTATTATTTGATCTGATCTGGTGGGATTGTAAGTTGTTTGTTACTTGCAGCAAAAAGCATCTTATCAGATAGATCCTAATATCCTATATAAGGTTTGGACCCAGGCACAGAAGATTCTGTATCTTTTTTTTTTTCTCTGTGACACTACAGGTATATCTGATACCAGAGTCCATATTAAGCCTCTCTATTGATCAATACGTGTTACCAATTATATTTTAGGACTATTTAAAAAATCATTCTGCAAATTTCTTTTTAGTATTCCTTCTAGGTGTTACAATGGTTGGACATTTCCCTGGCTAGCAACAGTTTGAAAACTACATGCTTCTTAATAGGAAAAGAATCACAGCAATCCCAGATGCAAGTCCCCACAGGTGATTTGTGTAGCATGGGAAAAACCTCACAGGTAACCAACAAAATGATAACTGCATCACACTAGCTTCACCCTTGTCTGCCCATTGTGTTACTTTAATAATAAACATCTGAAAGGACAAATTAGCTGATTCTCTAGGGTAAGACAAGTAGGCACAAGCCCAAACCAGAGAAATTCCAGATTTACTCAATAAGGCCATATTTTCCTGCGGTGCTTTAGACAACTTATTGATGACACAGCTGCAGACCTTGGCTATTTTGGTTTAGCTACCCCTGGTGCAAGAAATTGCCATGCAGAGATAATGATCAGTTGGTGTGAGTGTGGTTCTCAGTGCCTGTGGAGTTGTTTGTTTTCACTCTGTATTATTGGACCATCTTCATCCATTCCCCTTATAGCTATAAACCCTGACTGCTGGTCAGTCAACACGGGCTTGGTTAACATCCACAAAATTGAAGGGGAGAAATAAGGCAGTTACTCAAATAGTGCTTCTCAAACATCCACAGATATGCAATGTTGTTACAATCCAGATTTTGATTATGTCCTGAAGAGGACCTAAATTTGCTTTCTAACAAGCTCCCAAGTGTTGCTGACACTATTCAGCTGTGGACCATTCTGAGTAGCAAGGACCCATATCACCAGTACCTGTGATCGAATTCCTTGGAATTAAGTTCAGGCTATGATGAAATGGGGTTTTGCTTTTTGTTAGGGGGTTTTTGCATGGATCTGGTTAGACAGCTTGTGGTCAGCCAGACCCTCCCCAGTGGATGAAATGATGACATGTGGAAAACTAGCAAGCCTCAGTGAGAGTGTGTGAAAAGGACTGAAGACAGGCACTATTGGATTCCCTGGTTTCTGTGGCTCCTGAAACCCTGCTGAATCCCATAATGACTGCTCAACATTTCATCAAATTGCCAGAGCAAATAACTTCCTCTCATTGCTGAAGCGACTAGAGTTGGATTCCTATTATTTACAATGAAGATTCCTGACAATTAAAAGTTGTAATGCGATAGGTAAATTATGATATATCCCTATAGAAGAATCATACAGCTTTCAAGAAGCATTATTTCAGAAAACATATTGAGATGGACAAATAATAAGGTTAAGTTAAAGTTTTTTCAGTGCATATATAGAGAATAGAATTATATAAATGTTTGAAGAATATTAAAAACAAAAACATAAATCATACTTTCACAGGCTGAATAATGGGCCCCCAATATATCCATATCCTTAATCCCAGACGCTGTGAGCGTTACCTTGTATGGGAAAAGGGTCCCCACCAGTGTGATTAAATGAAGGATCTTGAGATAGGGAGATTATCCTGCATTATCTGAATTGGCCCTATATAACCACAATGGTCCTTATCAGAGGGAGATAAGAGAGTAGAGTCAGAGGAGGTAATATGATGACAGAAGCAAAATTAGAGTGATGTAATTTGAAGATAGAGGAGAGCATCACAACAAAGAAATGTAGCTGGCAACTAGAAGTTTAAAAAGGCAAGGAAATGGATTTTGCCCTCAGAGCCTTCAGAATGAACCAGACCTGCCAACCCCTTGGCTTCAGCCCAGGGAAATTGATTTCAGACTTCTCATCTCTAGAACTATACGATAATAAATTTGTGTTGCTTCATGCCACTCAATTTGTTACAACAGCAATAAGAAATAATACACTAATTGTCTCCATACTTTCCCTCCTAATCAATGTGTTACTTTTATAAGAAACAATTTGAGAAGGAATAAATATTGCTTGCTATAAAATAACAATACTTTTCTTTAACATTTTAACATAGTCTGCTTACTGTTGTTCTCTAGGATTCCAAAATATTCGCACAGTGTAGCCTTATTTCAACTCATATTTCAGGAGAAACTCACTCTGTACTAATAGAATTCTGACCCTGTCATTTCCCCCTGAAAATCTCCTCACTTTTGCTGGTAATATCTAACAGTTAAAGTGCATTCCTAAGATTGACATCTGATGAAAACCAAAAGACCCAATGACATATTCAAGTCACAGAGCACATCAAAGGTAGAGCAACGCCTAAGACCGCTCGGAATATTCCACTCTCCTTTCAGTGTATTCCCAGCACTGTCGGCTCTGGAATCATATTTAGAATCACCAAGAACAACAAAGCGGCATGACCACCACATGCATGCTAGAGTCTAGTGTAATATTAAAGATCTTGAAACTCTGAACACTGCTCATGAAACAACTAAAAGAAGCTAAAGGGTCCTGATCTAACATTCCCATCTCTGGGCTGGGATCACTGTCCTCTCTTCCGAGCTCTCACAGCCCTCTGTTACATTGTTTTTTTGCTGTACTTAGTCCACACTCTCATAATTATTTGTTTATGGATCCATCTCCCCAAAGAGACTTTTATTTCCTCAAGGGTATGTTTATTCCTTTTTTGATTTCCCAGCTTAAGACAGTGCCTCGTATAGACAAGATATTTAATAAATGTTTGGTGAATTAAATTGAATCCTAGCCTCAAAAAGAAAGTTAGAACTCTTACTTACCCAAGACAATAAAAATTCAACTTTCTTGACTCTGTCTTCAAAGACATTATCACCCTAGCATTCTATACCTAACAAAAATATATTTCAAAAATGAAAATGAAATAAAGACTTATTAGATGAACAAAAGTTGAAATAATTCATCACCAACTAACCTGCACTATAAGAAATGTTAAAGAAAGAGCTTTAAATAGAATGAATGTGATATCAGATGGAATGTGAATCTGCACAAAGGAATGAAGCTATGGAATAGTGCCATGTGGGTAAATAAAAAGATATTTACTACTTAATCTTTAAAATATGATTTACTGTTTAAATAAAAACAACATATTCTGGGGTTTATAACACAGAATTATACAATAATAGTACAAAGGCCAAAAAGGTTGTATAGTTGTATATAGCTGTATACAGTTTTAAGGTTCTTCTACTATACTTGAAGAAGTATACTTGTTGAGAGCAGGCTAGGAGTTATTAAAGATGTATAATGCAAATTCAAGAGCAATCACTGAAATAACACAATAAAGAGTAATTGCCAACAAACCAATAAAAAGGATAAAACAGAATCATAAAAAAGAATCCAAACAATGAAGAAAACCAGGAAAAGGGGAAGAATGAATGAGACAAACAGAAAGCAACTATGTTCCTTTAAATTGGTAAATTTAAACCCAACCATATTAAATATAAATGGTCTAAACATCCCCAAAAGGTAGATGTTATCAAATTGGATACAAAAAGCAAATCCATCTATATGCTGACTAAAAAAAATTCACTTTAAATAAAGAACACATATAGGTTAAAAGTAAAAGAATGAAATGCACACACGCCATGATAACATTTATCAAAAGAAAGCTGGAGTGATTATATTAATATTAGACAAAGTATATTTAGAGCAAATACATCATCAGGGATAAATAAGGTCATTTCATAATGATAAAATATTAATTAAGGCATGGAATTACAAGGAGAATTAGAAAAGTCTACAATTACATTTGGAGATTTCAATGCCCCCTCTCTCAATATTGCTAAAACAAGCAGACAGAAAGTCAGTAGATATGACAGTTAATTTTATACATCAATTGTACTAGGGTAAGTGTCTGTGAGCGTGTTTACAGAAGAGATTAGAATTTGAATCAGACTGAGTAAAGAAAATCTCACCAGTGGGGATGGCATCATCTAATCCCTTGAGTGCCCAAATAGAACAAAAATGTGGAGTTATGGTAAATTACCTCTTCTTGGGCTGGGATGTCCATCTTCTGTTGCCCCCAGACATCTGGTTCTGGTTCTCTGGCCTTCAGACACCAAGACTCGGCCCCCTGGTTCTCAGGCCTTAGAGCTTGGACTGAATTATACCACCAGCTTTCCCGGCTCTCCAGATTACAGAGGCAGCCTGTAAGACTTCTCGGCCTCTAACTGTAGAGCCAATTCCAATAATAAGCCTCCTTTATATAAATATAAATATATGTGTGTGTGTATAAAATGGGAAATTAGAACATGTATTCAATAAATGAAAATGAAAAACAATGTATAAAAATTTAGTAGGATACAACTAAAGCAGAACCTAGATGAAATTTATAGCATCAAACACCTATATTAGAAAAGAAGAAAGTTCTGAAATCAGTGACCTCAGCTTCTACCTTAAGAAACTAGAAAAAGAAAAACAAATGAAATCCAAAGTAAATACAAGAAAGAATGGAATTCAATAAATTGGAAACCATAAGAATTAAGAAAATGGATTAAACAAAAGCTAGCATTTTGAGAAAATAAATTTCATAAACACGAGCTAGACTGATCAGGAGGATGAAGAGAAGACACAAATTACTATCAGAAATGACAGAGGTGGCACTACTGCAGACACTACCAATATCACAAGAATAAAAAAATAGCTTGTAAATTTATTATGAATAACTTTATGTTAATAGAGGCAAAGTAGACAAAATGGACAAATTCCCTGAAGGACACAAATTATCAGAACTTGAAAAAAAAAAAGATTATCTGAGTAGCTCTTTGTCTCTCTCTCTCTTTTATTTTTTAGAGACAGGAAGAAAGAGGGGGAGTGGGGGAAGGGAAAGGGTGAGAGGGTGTGAGAGAGAGAGAGACTCTTAAGCAGGCTCCATGCTCAGAGTGGGCCTGATGTCATTCTAGATCTCACAACCCTAAGATCATGACCTGAACCAAAATCAAGAGTTGGACACTTAACTGAATGAGCCACCCAAGTGCCCCTAGCTGTTTATCTCTTTAAAAAATTGAATGTGTAGTTTAAAATCTTTCCACAAAAAAATTTGAGGCGTACAGTTTCCCCGGTGAATTCTAACCAAACATTTAAGGATAAAATAATATCAATTCTACACAAACTGTTCCAAAAATTGAAAAGGAGGGACTATTTCCAAGATCATTCTATAATGTCAGCATTACACTGATATTAAAACCAGACAATGCTATTACAATAAAACCTTAAAGACCAATATCACTAGTGAACAGAGGCAAAATTTCTTAGCGAAATTTTACATATATAGCTTCTCACGTAGTTACCTTTGCATGTGTGCGTGTGGTGAGAGCACCCGAGATCTACTCTCATAGCAAATTTGCAATATAGAACACTGTTTTAACTATAGTCACCTTGATATACATTAGAAGTCTCGAACTTATTTATGCTACATCACAAATTTATACACTTTGACCAACCCTCCCCACCTCTGGTAACTATCATTCTACTCTCTGCTTCTATGATCTCAACTTTTCTAATCCCACAAAGCTGGAAGCATCACACCCTCTGATTTCAAACTACACTACAAAGCTATAGTAATCAAAACAGTATGGTACTGGCAGAAAAACAAATACAGGCCAATGGAACAGAATCAAGAGACCAGAAGTAACCGCCCAGAAATGGAATCAACTAAAATTTGACAAGAAAGCCAAAAACACTCAATGTGAAAAAGCCTCTTCAATAAAAGATGCTGGAAATCTGGATACCCACATGCAGAAAAATGAAATTCAACCCCTATCTTAACACCACTCACAAAAATGAACTTAAAATGGATTAGAGACTTAAGCCTATGACCTGAAATCATGAAACTACTAAAACAGAAAAGAAGCTCCTTGACAATTTTTTTTGACATGACACCAAAAGCACAAGCAACAAAAGCATAATAAATGTGGTATTCTACGAAACTAAAAAGTCGAGACAGAAAAAGAAACAATGAAAAAAATGAAAATCCAACTTAAGAAGTGGGAGAAAATATTTGTAAACCATAGTTCTGATAAGTGATTACTATCTAAAATATATAAAGAATTCATGCAACTCAATAGCAAAAAAGTCTGATAAGAACAAAACTGGGCAGAGGATCTGAAGTGATATTTTTCCAAAGAAGATATCCAAATAGCCAACAGTTACATGAAAAGGTGCTCAACATCACTAACTGTCAGAGAAATGCAAATCAAAACCACAATGAGTGGTTTTCCACACCTCACACCTGTTTGAATGGCTAGACTCCAAAAGATAAGTGTCGGCAAGGGTGTGGAAAAAAGGGAACATTTATGCACTGTTGGTAGGAATGTGAATGGATACAGCCACTACGGAAAACAGTATGAAGGTTCCTCCAAAAACTAAAAATAGAACTACCATATATATAATCCAACAATCCCACTTCTGGATATATACCCAAATGAAATGTAAACAAGATATCAATGACGTATCTGCTGCACCCCGATGTTCATTGTAACATTTTTCACAGCAGCTATGTATACACACATACATATATGTAACACATATACCCAATGGATTGTTATTCAGCCATGAGAAAGAAAGAAATCCTGCCATTTGCAAGAACATGGATGGACCTTGAGGACATTATGCTAAAGGAAATAGACCGAGAAAGCCAAATGCTGTAAGGGTATCACTTACATGTGGAATCTAAAAAAGCCAAACTCCTAGAAACCGATAGAATGGTGGTTACCAGGGGTTGAGATGTGGAGGAAATGGAGAGATGTTGGTCAAAGGATACAAACTTCCAGTTAGAAAATGAATAAATTCTGGTGATCTAATGAACAGCATTGGGATTATTGTTAATAATGCATTATATACTTGAAATTTGTTAAAAGAGTAGATCTTAAATGTTCTTACCACAAAAAAGCGATGGTAATTATGTGACAGGATGGAGATGTTAGCTAACGTTAAGGTGGTAATCGTTTTGCAACATGTAAGTGTATCAAGTCAACATGTTGTCTACCTTAAACTTACAGTGTCATGTCAGTTGTATCTCAGTAGAGCTGAGGGAAAAGGAAAACCTAGACATGAATATTTTTGTGTAAAATTCCACAATATTTAAAGTTGGTTACCAGATCAACATGTTTAAATGCTGCTTAGGACAAAAAGACAAACTACAAATGTCTCCAGCCACCAGCCCTGGTGTTCCCCAGTTTAGTACAATCTGAGATTGACAAGCAATGAAATTCCAAGCTGTTTTCCTCCTCCCTGGCTCCTCACTTAGAAACCTCCAGGTGTCAAACAGATTGTTCTTGATCCCCTGGGAAGCCCAGCAAGCATTCTCCATTAGGTTGAGGAAAACCAGCTCAGCAAGCTTGTCCACACTTCTAAGCCATTACACATACTAAACCAGAATTCTGCTTCATGCCCTCCCTCTCGTACATTCTACAGAGCTCAGTAGGTATCACTTCTTCTAGAAACATTGCCTGATTCCCCAAATCCAAATCCCTACAACCTGCTGTGTATTCCAATACTGTTATCAATTTGTATTTCAACTGTGTTTTTAATTCATCTTTTGCCCCCAAGATCCCATAATAGGGTAGGGACTGTATCTTGGATACCACTGATCTCCAGTGCCTAAGCCACTGTTTGGCAAGTAAATATATGGAATAAGTGAATAAACACACATCCCAAGCTATTTTCATCCCAGCTAGGTTTCTTTCTTAAACTACCCCCCTCAAAAATAGAAATTCAGCTTTCAAGATGGTTTCCCATAGAAACTTCCACTTAAAAAAAAAAACTATTGGTTTTTTACTTATACAATTTTTAAAAAGATATTCCCATAAAAAATAGCTTATGTTAAAAAAAAAAAAACATGTCATCTGTGAAGAGTGAAATTTTGATTTCTTCCTTGCTGATTTGGATGCCTTTTCTTTTTGTTGTCTGATTGCTGAAGCTAGGACTTCCAGCACTATGTCAAATAACAGTGGTGAGAGTGGACATCCCTATCTTGTTCCTGGGGAAAAGCTCTCAGTTTTCCCCCGTTGAGGATGATCTTAGCTGTGGGTCTTTTATACATGGCCTTTTTGATGTTGAGGTATATCTCTCTCTCCCTACTTTGTTGAGGGTTTTATCAAGAATGGATGTGTATCTTGCCAATTCTTTTTTGGCTTATATTAAGAGGATCATATGGTTCTCATCCTTTCTTTTATTAATGTGATATATCACGTTGATTGATTTGTGCATATTGAACCTCCCCCAGCTGATCAGGAATAAATCTCACTTGATCATGGTGAACAATCCTTTTAATATACTATTGGATTTGATTTGTTAGTGTCTTCAAAAAAAAAAAAAAAGTTGAGAGAATATGTATGAGAACAAGTGGAAGGAGGGGCAGAGGGAGAAGCAGACTCCCTGAAGAGCAGGGAACCTGACACAGGGCTTGATCCCAGGCTCCTGGGATCATGACCTGAGCCAAAGGCAGACACTTAACCGACTGAGCCACCCAGGCACCCATGATTTGCTAGTATCTTGTTGAGAATTTTTGCCTCCATGTTCATCAGATTTATGGCCTGTAATATCTCCTTTTTAGTGGGATCTTTGCATGGTTTTGGAATCGAGGTAATGCTGGCCTCATAGAATAAGTTTGGAAGTTCTTCCATTTCTAGTGTTTGGAACAGTTTGAGAACAGGTATTAACTCTTCTTTAAATGACTGGTAGAATTCCCCTACAAAATCATCTGGCACTGGACTTTTGTTGGTTGGAAGATTTTTGACTGCTGATTCAATTTCTTTGCTGGTTATGGGTCTGTTCAAATTTTCTATTTCTTCCTGTTTCCATTTTGGTAGTTTGTAGGTTTCTAGAAATTAATCCATTTCTTCCAGATTGTCTAATCTGTTGGCATATGATTTTTCATAATAGTCATATAATTGTATTTCTGTGGTGTTTGTTGTGATCTCTTTCATTTGTGATTTTATTTGGGTCCTTTCTCTTTTCTTTTTGATAAGTCTGGCAAGTCCCTTCTACTTTCTATACACATATCTTATGTACATTGTACACACACACATCTTTTTTTGCTTTTTTAAACATACATGGAATACTAATGTTCTGATACTTGCTTTTTTACCTTACATGGCTTAAAGCTCTTCCTGTATTAATACACATATCTTTACTTCAATCTTCTTAATGGCTACATAAATTCTATAGAAATGTGCCATATTTTGTTTAAACAGTCTCCTAGTGAGGACTTTAAACTCTTGACTTTCACTTTCAACTCACATTTCTATAGTGTTATTTTTCCTATAAATGTATAATCCTCTTTATGGGGAAAAAGGAAAGGTTAAAAACAAAAATAGGGGCATCTGGCTGACTCAGTCTGAAGAGCATGTGATTCTTGGTCTCTTGGTCATGAGCTCAAACCTCACGACAGGTGTAGAGATTACTTAAATAAAACTTAAAAACAAAAATACCACCTCTCAAGAGCTGGCAGTCTGGCTGTATTCAAGCACTGAAAATGCCACAGTCCTTGGCACCCCAGGAATTTTAGTGATGCCCTCCCATACTCTTCCTCTGAAGGCAAGTCATTTCAACCATCTCACATCCCTCAAATTAGACTCTCCAGTTCTAAAGGCCTTAAGCTATGTGTGAATTTTAAGAGCAGTGAACCTCTTATAAGCAATTTTGTCAATTATAAAACAAGGTTCATAATATTCATGTCATAGGGTTGTTATATGAAGAGATGGCAGACATAAAGGGTAGCCCCTAGGATACAGAGCTGGCTGCCTCCCAAGACAACCAGGAACTACAGAAGGAAAGTATAAAAATCTTTTATCTTTCTTAAGAGATCTTAGATTTAAGGTACATAGGAATCATAATCACCTAGGGTAAGTGTTAAAATTGTACATTCCAGGTCTCACCTACAAAGGTTTTTATTTCTTTGGTTTGAGTGAAGCCAGGAATCTGCATGGTAAGCAGGTGATGCTGATACAGCTGGTCCATAGACCCGGCTGGAGAAACTGGCTCCACTGGAGCTAAGTCAGAACAGGAGCTACTCTGCTGCTATGGTGATGCCCAAACTTAACGGGGTGAGAATGAGGAAAACAGTGGTCCAGCTCTTATTTTAGTCCCATCCTGTGACTTCATGAGGAAGGGCCTGAGAATACTTAGAAAAGTAACACCAAAGGGCAATTAATCTTGAGCAAATACTGAGAATGTAACTAGGAATGTGTTAAGTCCCTTATGTTTCTGGTTTAATACTAGGGAGTCTTTAGAGATGACTTAACATAATGGTTGGGGGTATGAAACCAAGGCTACTGGGACCTCATCATAACTGACAAAGCTTGAGTGCAAGCAATAGAACTGTTTGGTCTATATTTGGTAATGTATGATGCATTCAGTTATTTGTTCAGTTAGCCAACTGTGCCTACTTTATAATGAAGCTTCAACAGGGCTTTTTCTACCAGAATAGACATAATTTAAAAGGATGGTCAACTTTTATACTATATATACGGACATTAAGACTGGTGTTCCCTTATTCATTAGTTCATTTAAAAAACATTTATTTAATACCTCCTTGTCTTTGATACACATCTTAGGCTACTTTGAGTCTTTCTTTAAATGTCACTTCTCTTGTCAGGCTTTATGCTCCCACACATAATGAATTTTTTGAAATGATTTATATATTTATTCATTTATAGTTATATCTTGACTTGTGTCCCCCAGAAATTCAGACTGATGTTAAATACTATACAAAGAATTTTATGGCTCGAAGGAATTATAACATTAATCCCAATGTAATAAAATATTTACATATCTGTTCCCAGACAGATCACAAACTTCATGCAGAGAGACTATATCTTATTCATCATTGAATCTCAACACATAAAGTGTTCAGTAACTGAATATAGACACATATCTATAAGCACGACCAAGTAAATGTCCTTTAAGGTAGTACCTTAGGATACAGCACATATTTCTAATAACGTCGATGCTGTATAGAATCCCTCTCAAATTTGAGATGATCTTCAAAACAAATTTCAGAAGTACACAAATATTTTAGTTTTCCTATTTTTCCCTAAAATATGTCTTTTCCAAAATTGATTAGAAATTAAGCCATTTCCAGTAGTCAAATTCCTCCTCAAAGGATGAGGAATTTCCACAACTGAAGGTGTGAATTTTGTTTAGATAGTCTCTAGACATTTTAATCCTGATCTACCTCAGTGACTCCATCCCCGTCTCTCATCCCACTGTCCAGAGAGAGCTACTTTGATTTAGAAGCTTGAGCTCAGGGGCGCCTGGTTGGCTCAGTCGTTAAGCGTCTGCCTTTGGCTCAGGGCATGATCCCAGCATTCTGGGATTGAGCCCCGCATCAGGCTCCTCCACTGGGAGCCTGCTTCTTCCTCTCCCACTCCCCCTGCTGTGTTCCCTCTCTTGCTGGCTGTATCTCTTTCTCTGTCAAATAAAATCTTTAAAAAAAAAAAAAAGAAAGAAAGAAAGAGAAACTTGAGCTCAAATCCCAGTTTCATAACCTGTTATCTATTTATTCCTGGGCAAGTTACTTGAACTCTGAGCTTCAGTGGTGGTTAATTTTACGTGTCAACTTGCTGGGCCATGTGGTACACAGATATTTGGTTAAACATTATTCTGGATGTGTCTGTTTCTGGATGAGACTAATATTTGAATTAGTAGATGAAAGAAAGCAGACTGCTCTCCCTAATGTGGAATAAGGAAGAATTCACCTTTTCTGCCTGTTTTCTAGCTGAGACAATGGTCTACTCCTGCACTTGGAGTGGAACAATACCACTGGCTTCCCTGGATATCTAGAGGGCAGAGCATGGGACTTCTCAGCTTCCATAATCATGTGAACCAATTCCCTATAATAAATCTCTCTATTTATATCTATCTATATAGGTAGATAGAGATACCCTATTGATTCTGTTTCTCTGGAAAAGTCTAACATACTCAGTTTTCTTTTCTGTGAAATAGGGAAAGTAAGAGCTATATATTTGAACACTGTGCTAAATATTTTATATGTACTATCTCACCTAATACTTTAGCCCTTATATGACATAGGTACTATTAATATGATCATCCCTTACATTCNTGCTTACTGGAAGTTTTTGCTTCCTTGAGGCATCCACTTCACTTGGAGTGATAGCTCCCCACCACTGACTGGCCAATTTTCTTTGAGACTTATAGTCAAATCGGAAGGGGGAGAGAATTTATTGGATCCCCATTAGTGATTGATTCCTTTGGGGAAAAATTCTCAGACATGGCTACTCAATGATCTGACCTATTGATCAGATTCTCACACCTGGGCCATTCAGCATCATTCAGGGAGAATTGACAGTGGTGGGGATATGTTGATCTCATGTTAACACAATGGCACTTTATACTTAAGAGCCCACTTTTGTTGGGATAGTAGAGACCTAGACTCCTAGAGATTTGGAGCCTATGGACTTGGTAAACTTGCTGAGGTTGGACCTGTATTTAGGCAGAAAAGGTAAAGTACACCAGGGTGTGTTCTTCAGAAAACAGTGATCTCTTATCACTTGTCTACTGCTATATTCAAACCTCTAGAACCACTACTGGCACCTGGCAATCTGTAAAATAATATCTGTTAAGTGGATGACAAAATTGAGCAACTCCAGGCCTAAGAGAGGCAGCTCGAAAGATACAATAGCTCTGAACTGCCTTTCTATGGCTGCATGGTCAAGACAGAAATCCTCACACCTAGAAACTTGTTCAGTAAATGTTTTTGCCCTTAACAGAGTCTTCATTTCTTCTCTTGAGGTGGAATAAGAAAACCCTGGAGAATACTGATGAGACCTCTGGAGAAGGTTGGAGCTCCCTCTAGGGGTGAAAATAATTCTCAAAAATGCAGGACCAGCTCTGCAGGTAATTTTTTAAGAAAAATGTTTTCATGTCATAAAATACAGCAACATCACCAGAACAGCTTCACAGAGTGATAGATTTAACAATATTCCATTGCCTACACTCATTCAAATGTTAAGTGCCTATTATACACCAGGACTGTGTAAGGTATGTGATATTTGGATATTTGAGGATGTGGGAATGTAGAGAAAGAGGAACCCTAGTACACTGTTGGTGAGAATATAAACTGGTATGGCCCCTATGGAAAACGGTATGGAGTTCCCTCAAAAAATTAAAAATAGAACTACCCTATGATCCAGCAATTTCTCTTTTGTGTTCATATCCAAAGGAAATAAAATCAGGATCTCAAAGAGATTGTTGCACCCTCTTATGGTCATTGCAACATTATTCATAATAGCCAAGATTCAGAAACAGCCTATGTGTCCATTGACAGATGAATGGATTAAAAATGTGATTTAATACGCATATACACATGTAATAGAATATCATTCAGCCTTAAAAAGGGAAGAAAATCCTGGCATTTGTGACAACATGGATGAACCTGGAGGACATCATGCTAAGTGAAATAAGCCAATTACATAAAGACAAATACTGTATGATATCACTTATATGTGTACTCTAAGATAGCCAAACTGATAGAAGCAATATTATCAAAAAGAAAATCACAGGCCTCTGATGGAGTCACTTATTCTAGATCAAATAACTAAACAGGGGCTTAATACCTAAATTAATCCCAGTTGCATCTTCCCTTAGCAAGGTAGTCTTAACCAGTCAGTCAGGAATTTTCTGGCCAGTACCAATGAGGTAGTCTATCACATGCATCCTCTCTATCCCACAAAGGAAGAGGAGATAATCTGTGAAAGACCCCCTGCTCTTCCCCAAAGGGAAAGTGAACTTGCCTGAAACAATTCTTTTTCCTAATAACTTCTTGTCCCATTCTCCTGCCTATAAAAACCTTCCATTTTGTACAACTCCTTGAAGTAACCCCCCCCACACACACACACACTTGCTAGACAGGATGCCGCCCAATTCATGAATCCTTTAATAAAATAAATTAGATCTTCAAATTCACTCAGTTGACTTTTTGTTCTTTAGTAGAATTGTAGTTGCTATGGACTAAGGGTGAGGGGAAAATGGATAGATACTAGTCAAAGGGTACAAAGTTTTAGTTATGCAGGATGAAGGAGTTCTGAAGACTGAATGTACAGCACAGTGACTACAGTTAATAACACTGTCTTGTACACTAGAAATTTACAAACAGTAAATCCTAATTCTTACAAAAATGTGTTAATTATATGAGGTGATGGATATGTTGACTGGCTTGATTATGGTAATTATTTCACAGTGTATATGATATAAAAACAAAACATTATAATGCTGACGTCAACATCATGGAAACATAAGACATTCCTCCTTTTCATCTCCCCTTTTCAACAAAGAATTAGACATCCATACATAAACAAAAACACCTTGGTAGGAGCTATGGGATACAGCAACATACCCAAGAAGAGTGGGAAAAAACTTAGGGAGTGCTGACCTGGGCAGATATCCATAGTTGTAAGAGAAAATTCAGAAGTGCATCCTACCTAAGGAGAGATTACAGCTCCTCATTAGAACAAACAGTTTGGAGTAGCAGAGAGATAAGAACCTCCCCCCCCCCCAAGGCAACACTGCATGGGGCTGAACTACCAGGTAGCAGCAATCTCTCCCATAGAGGAGGAGAGTGGTGAGCGAGTAACCCACTACCCCACTGGTGCTGTGTAGAATGCAATTGAAGAAACCCTTTCTCTCTAGCAACATCAGAGGACTGAGATGGGACCTCCATGATTGGAAGAAGGGAAGAGAAGATCAAAAGTCATTAAAGTAGAAAGTCCACCCACAAGCCTCTGGGAGTACCATACCCTGGGATCTATGGGTAAGGAAGGTATTAAAACAAGCTTTTGGAAAACAAAAAAGAGGTTCCCCGTAGTCAGCTTGGTGAGTTGTGAGAACAAGAGAAGACATGAAAGTTTAAGAATTCTGCCACAAGAGGGAGCAAGAAGAGTGGAACAGGTATTCCCACACAAAGGCAGAGAAAAATCCCAGATAATAACAACATCAGTGAACAGAATGCCCCCACTGCAGAGTTGCCAATAATTTGAAGAGGTACCTGCTACTTCAGAAGCAGAACACAAAACTACAGAGCCAACATAAAACTACAAGGAACATAAAGAATCAAGAAAACTTGTACAAACAGCCTCCATCAAATCAACCAAAGGAGGTCCAAACCAAGACACAGAATAATACAAATGGCAAAAGGTAGTGATAAAGAATTTTAAGAACAGCAACTGAAAAGAAAACAGTTACATACAAGGGAAACCTCATAAGGCTATCAGCTGATTTTTCAGTAAAAACTTCACAGGCCAGAAAGGAGTTACATAATATATTCAAAGTGCTGAAAGGAAAACACCCGCAACCAAGAATACTCTACCCAGCAAAGCTATCATTCAGAATAGAAGGAGAGAGAGAGTTTTCCAAACAAAAACTTAAAGGAGTTCATCACCATTAAACCAGTCTTATAAGAAAGGTTAAAGGGAATTCTGTGAGTGAAAAGTTATAATCAAGAAAATTAGGGGGAAAATTTAGTTACATAAAACATAATAAAAGTAGATCAATTACTTAGAAAGCCAGTATGGAGGTTAAGCACAAAAGCGGTAAAAGTATTTATAAAAATCAGTGAAAAGATTCACAAAGTAAAAGGATGTAAAGTATGAAATTATATACATAAAACATGCGGAGGTGGTAAAAATTTAGTGCTTTTAGAATGCTTAAGTGAATATCAATGTAATATAGATTGCTATATACATAGGATGTATGCATATATATATGCATATGTATATAAACCTAATGATAGCCACAAATCAAAAACTTGTCATAGATATGCAAAAATAAAGAGAAAGGGATTCAAGCATATCACTAAAGAAAGCCATCAAATGACAAGGGACGAGAGCAAGAGAAGAAAGGAACAAAGAACTACAACAACAAATGTAAAACCAGTAATAAAATAGCAATAAGTACATACCTATCAATAATTACTTCGAATGTAAATAGACTAAATGCTTCAATCAAAAGACGTAGGGTAAC
This sequence comes from Ursus maritimus, assembly GCF_017311325.1. NCBI lineage: Eukaryota > Metazoa > Chordata > Mammalia > Carnivora > Ursidae > Ursus > Ursus maritimus. The sequence continues at coordinate 58,759,683 of NW_024427107.1, read as the reverse complement.
TGAAAGGATAAAAAAAGCAAGACCCATCTATATTCTGCTTACGAGATTCATTTCACACCTAAAGACACATGGAGATTGAAAGTGAAGAAATAGAAAGTATTTACCATGCAAATGAAAGTGGAAAAAAAAATTGGGGTAGCAATACTTAGACGAAATGGACTTTAAAACAAAGACTATAATAAGAGACAAAGAAGGGCACTACATAATCATAAATGAACGATTTAATGAGGTAATATACCAATTGCAAAATATTTATGCACTGAATATGGGAACATCTAAATCCTTAAGCAACTAGTAACAGACAAAGAAATTGATAGCAGTACAATAATAGGGGATTTTAACACCCTGCTTACATCAATGGCTAGACCATGCAAACAGAAAATCAACATGTAAACTGTAGCCTTGAATGATATATTGGACTAGATGGATCCAACAGATATATTCAGAACATTCTACCTAAAACAATGGAATATACATTCTTCTCAAGTGCACATAGAACATTGCCAGAATAGTTCTCATATTCAGCCACAGAACAAGTCCCAACAAATTCAGAAAGATTGAAGTCATATCATGCATCTTTTCCAGCCATAACAGTGTGCAACTAGAAAGCACACACACAAAAAAATCTGGACAGAACACAAATACATGGATGCTAAATAACATGTTACTAAACAGTGAGTAGGTCAACCAAGAAATCCAAGAGGAAATTTAAAAAATACATGGAGACAAATGGATATGAAAACACGATGACCCAATACTTAGGGAATGCAGCAAAAGCTGTCCCAAGAGGGAAGATTATAGCAACATAGGCCTACCACAAGAAACAAGACAAATAAAGTAAATAAACAACCTAACTTTACACCTAAGGAGCTAGAAAAAGAACAAACCCAAAGCTAGTAGAAGGAAGGAAATAAAAATTAGAGTAGAAATAAATGAAATAGAAACTAAATATAATAGAACCGATCAATGAAACGAGGGGATGATTCTTTGAAAAGATAAAACTGACAAACCTTTAGCAAGACTCATCACAAAAGAGGGGTCTCAAAAAAAATCAGAAATAGAGCAGAAATAACTGACACTACATAAATACAAAGAATTACATTTTATGAAAAATCATATGCCAACAGATTGGAAAAACTAGAAGAAATGGATAAATTTCTAGAAACATATAACCTTCCAAGACTGAATCAGGAACAGAAAATTTGAACAGACCAATTACTAGCAATGCAATTGAATCAGTAAACAAAAATCTCCCAAAAAACAGAAGTCCAAAACCAGATGGATTCACAGGTAAATTCTACTAGCATTTAAAGAAGAGATAATACCTACTTTTCTTAAACTATTCCAAGAAACAGAAGAGGAAGCAGTTTCCAAATTCATTCTATGAAGCCAGCATTACCCTTATACTAAATCAGATTAAGACACTACAAAAAAGAGAAGTACAGGCCAATATCTCTGATGAACATAGATGCAAAAGTCACCAGAAAATATTGGCTAATTAAAATTAAAAAATTACAGTCAAAAAATTATTCATGATCAAGTGAGATTTATTCTAAGGATGCAAATATGGTTCAATATTCACTAATCAATGTTCTGTATCTCATTAACAAGAGAAAGATAAACACAAAAACTATATGATCATTTCAATAGACACAGAAAAAGCACTTGACAAAGTACAACATACATGATAAAAACTCTCAACAAAGTAGGTTTAGAGGGAACACGCCTCAACAGAAGAAAGTCCATATCTGAAAAACCCACAGATAACATCATACTCAATGGTGAAAAACTGAGAGCTTTATCCTTCAGGTCAGGAACAAGACAAGAATGTCCAGTCTCAAAACTATTATTCAAATAGTACTAGAAGTTTAAGCCACAGCAATTAGACGGGGGGAAAAAAGGCATCCAAAATGGTAAGAAAGAAGTAAAACTGTCACTGTATGCGGATAACATGATACTACATATAGAAAATCCTAAAGATCCAAAGGGAGATATTTACCAAAGAGATAGAAGGCATAAAACAATAAAACAAACAAGCAGAAATTCTGAGGCTGAAGAATTCAATGAATAAAATGAAAAACACTACAAAACATCGTAGAACAAATGGAAGATAGAATAAGGGAGTTAGATGCTAAGGATTTTGAAATAACCCAGTTAAAGAAAAGGAAGGGAGAGTGGGAAAAGAATGAAGAAAGCCTCTGTGATCCATGGGACACCATTAAAGAACAAATTTTAGAATAATCAGGACCCAGATGGAGATGAGAGGGAAGAGGGGGCACATAGTTGATCTAAAGATGTGATAGGTGAAAAGTTCCTAAACCTGGGGAGAGATTCAGACTTCCAAGAGAGAGGAATGATACATCCAAAGTGTTGAAAGAAAAAACTGCCAGCCAAGAATACTCTACTATAGTTATTCTTCAGATATAAAGGAGAAATAGGGGCACATGGGTGGCTCAGTTGATTCAGAGTCTGACTCTGGATTTTGGCTCAAGCCATGATCTCAAGGATTGTGGGATTGAGCCCTGCATCAGGCTCTGAGCTCAGTGCAGAGTCTGCTTGAGACTCACTCTCTCCCTCTCTCTGCCCCTCCCCCTGCTCACATATGCTCCTTCTCTCTCCCTAAATAATATACAAATGAAATCTTTAAACAAAAGAGAGAGAGAGAGAGAGAGAGAGAGAGAGAGAGAGAGAAATAAAGACTTCCTTAAACAAACAAGACGCCTAGGGAGTTCATCACCACTAGACTTGCCTTGCAGAAATGCTGAAAGGAATTCTTCAGGCTGAATAAGAAGATGCTAATCAATGACATAAAAACATAAAAGGTATGCAATACAGTGGTGAAGGTAAATATACAGCCACATTTAGAATACTCTAATTCTGTAATAGGATTGTATATTAGCCACTTAACCATAGGATAAAGGTCAAAGGAAAAGGATATTAAAAATAATTATAGCTACTATAATCATAACTAATACACAATACAAAAACAGGTAAATAATGACATCAAAAAAGTAAAATAGGGAAGTAGAAGGGTGAAGACTTTGTAGATGACAGAAGTTGCTATCAGCTTTAAATGGACTGTTCTTATCTTATGTAAGCCTCACAGTAACCACAAAGCACAGTTTTAAAGTAGAGACACAACAGATAAAGGTGAAACAGAGCATACCACCATGGTAAATTCACCAACTTACAAAGGTATGCAGAAACAGTGGGGAATACAAAACACCCAGAAAAGAATTAATAGGATGGCACTGGCTAAGTCCTTATATCAATAATAATGTTAAATGTAAATGGATTGTATTGACCAAAATGCACAGAGTGGCTGGGTATATTTTTAAAAAATAGACTCAGATAAATGCTTCTATAAGAGACTCATTTCAGCTCACAAGCTCAGAGTGATGGGACAGAAAAACATGTTTCATACAAGTGGGAACCAAAACAAAGCAGGGGTAGGGGGCTATATATTTACACCAGAAAAAACAAAACAAAACAAAACAGACTATAAGCCAAAAATGGTAAAAAGAAAAATGAGAGAGAGAGAGACAGGGAAGGCCAATATATAATGATAAAGGGGTCAATTCCTCCAAGAAGATGTAATAATTATAAATATTTACATATCCAACATTGCAGCACCAGAATATATTAAGCAAATACTAACAGATCTGAAGGGAAAAGGAGACAATAATACATTAATAGGATACTTCAATACCCACTTTCAACAACAGATAAATCATCCTGATAGGAAATCAACAAGGAAATGTTGGACTTGAACCATCCATTAGACAAATGGACCTAAATCGACATTTATACAACATTCTAACCAACAGACGCAAAATATGCTTTCTTCTCAAGTGCACATGGAACATTCTTCAGAGCAGATCATAAGATGGCTACAAAATAAGTCTTAGCAAATTTAAAAAGATTGAAATCATACCAAGTGTCTTTTCTGACTGCAATGGTATGAAACTAGAAGAAAGAAGAAAGCTAGAAAACCTATAGATATGTGGAAATTAAACACAGTGTTGAACCACCAACACGTCAACCGAGAAATCAAAGAGAAATAAAAGACATCTCAAACCAAATGAATATGGAAATCTACCAAACCTATGGGATGCTGCAAAAGTAGTTTTGAGAAAGAAGTTTATAGCAATAAGTGTATATATTAAGAAGACAGAACGATTTCAAACAACCTACCTTTACACTACAAGGAATTAGAAAAAGAAAAATGAAGTCCAAAGTAAGTAGAAGGAAGGAAATAACTAAGATCAGAGTAAAAAAAAAAAATCAATGTAGTAGAGACCAGAAAAATAAAAAATATCAACAGATTTTTTTCAAAAAGATAAAGGAAATTGACAGACCTTTATCTACTTGGAGAAAAAAAAAGATCAAATAAAAAAACAAAATCAGAAAAGAGGAGACATTATAACTGATACTACAGAAATACAAATATTGTAAGAGATTGCTATGAACAATTAAATGCCAACAAATTGGATAACAGTGAAACAAATTCTTAGAATACAACATACAACTTACCAAAATTTAATAATGGACAGAAAATCTGAACAGACCAATAGCCAGTAAGGAGATTAAATCAGTAATCAAAAATCTTCCAATAAAGAAAACCATAAGACCAGATGACTTTACTGGTAAATTATATCAAACACTTCAAGAAAAATTAAAACAGCAATTATTGTCAAATTCTTTGCAAACATAGAAAAGAAGGGAACACTTCAAACTCGTTTTTACGGAGCCAGCATTACCCTGATAGAAAAGCCAGATACAGACACCACAAAAACAACAGCATAGACTAATATCCCTGATAAATGTAAATACAAAAATTCTCAACAATATATTACCAAACAATTCTACAACACCTTAAAAGGATTATACACCATGACCAAGTGGGATTTATCCCTGAGATGCAAGGATGGTTCAACACACACAAAATCAATAAATACACTACACCACATTAATAGAAAGATAAAAATCTTATGGTCATATGAAAATATGTAGAAAAAACATTCCACAAAACACAGCATCCTTTTATAATAAAAAAGAATCAACAAATTGGGCATAGAAGAAATATACTTCAATATAATAAAGGTCATATATGACAAGCCCACAGCTAACATCATACTCAACAGTGAAAAATTGAAAGCTTTTTCTCTAAGATCAGGAAGACAACAAGTGTACCCACTCTTACCACTCTCATTCAACACAGCACTGGAGATCATAATTAGAGCTACAACTTTCCTAATCAGAAAGGAAAAATATTGTTATTTACAGATGATTTATTCTTATATATAGAAAAAAACCATTAGAACTAGTTGGGCAAGTTCAGTAAGCTTACAAGATGTGAAATCAACATCCAGAAGTCAGTTGCATTTCTATGCAGTATTACTTTTTCAGATGCTTTGTTATTAAAGAAAACTACCCCATTCATAACAACATCAAAAACAATAAAATACTCAGGAATAAATTTAACCAAGGAAGTGAAAGATTGGTACAATGGAAACTGTAAGATTTTGATGAAAAAAATTGAAGACATAAGCAAATGGGAAAAGATCCCATGTTCGTGGATCAGAAAATATTGTTAAAATGTCCATACTCCCCAAAGCCATCTATACAGTCAATGAAATCCCTATCAAAAATTCCAATAGCATCAAACAATCCTAAAATTTGAATGAAACCACAGAAGGTCCCAAATAGCCAAAGCAATCATGAGAAAGAAAAACAAAGCTAGAGGCATCTGACACTTGCAGGTTTCAAACTATATTACAAAGCTACAGTAATCAGAACAGTATGGTACTAATAAAAAACAGACATATAGACTCATATAAAAGATCGAGAAATCAGAAATAAACTCCCACATTACAATCAACCAATATTTGACAAGGAAATCAAGAAACTCAATAAGGAAAGGATAGTCTCTTCAACAAGTGGTAGTGGGAAAACTGGATAACCAAATGTAGGAAAATGGAATTCAACCCCTATCTTATGCCACTCACAAAATTAATTGAAAATTGATTAAAGAAAAAAAAAAGGGGGGGGGCTCCTGGTTGGCTCAGTTGGTTAAGCACCTGACTTCTGGTTTCAGCTCAGGTCATGATCTCATGGGTTGTGAAACCTGTGAGTCCAGCTCTGCACTCAGCAGGGAGTCTGCTTGAGATTCTTCTCTCCCTCTCCCTCTGCCCCTTCCCCTGTTCGCTCACACTCTAAAAGTAAATCTAAAAAAAAAAAAAAAAAGGAGGTGAACGTAAGACCTGATACTATAAAACCCGTAGAAGAAAACATAGGAAAAAAAAAAAAGTCTCCTTGGCATTGGTCTCAGCAGTGATATTTTTTAGACATGACACTAGAAGCACAAGCAACAAAAGTAAAAATCAGCAAGTGGTACTATATCAAACAAAGTCTTCTGCACAGCAGAAGAAACGAGAAATGAAAAGGCAACCTAATAAAGGGGAGAAAATATTTGCAAACCATTTCAGATCAGGGGTTAATATATAAAGTATACTAAAACTTCATACAACTCAGTGGCAAAAAATAAAAGTCTAACAAATGGGGATCAGAAATAGGTATTTTTCCAAAGATGACATCCAAAGACCAGTAGTTACGCAAAAGGTGCTCCATATCACAAGTCATCAGGGAAAAGCAAATCAAATTCACAACGAGATATCACCTGTTAGAATGACTATCATCCAAAACAGATGACAATTGTCGTCAAGGGTGTGGAGGAAATGGAACCCCTACACACTGTTGATGGGGATGCAAGTAGGTTCAGCCACTATGGAAAACAGTATGGGGTTTCCTCAAAATTTAAAAATAAAACTGCCATATGATCCGGCAATTCCACTCTTGGGTATATATCCAAAGGAAATGAAAACAGTATCAGAGAGGTATGTGCACTCCCATGTTTATTGCAGCATTATTCACAATAGCCAAGATACGGCAACAAGCGAAGTGTCTGTCAATGGATGAATAAGGGAGATGCAGAAGATAAATACAATGGAATATTAGTCACCCGTGAGAAAGAGGGAAATCCTACCACTTGTGACAACATGGATGGAACTTGAGGGCTTTATACTAAGGGAAATAAGTCAGAAAAACAAATACCGTATGATACAACATATATATGGAATCTAAAAAAGCTGAATTCATAGAAACAGAGTAGAATGATATTACTAGTTAACAGATGAATGTCCTGGAGATCTAATGCATATATTGTGATTATAGTCAACAATACTGTATTATATACTTGGAAGTTGCTAAGAGAGTAGCTATTCAGTGTTTTTTTTTAATAATTTTTATTTTGTTCTAATAGTCACCATCAATGTTCTTACCACAGAGAAGAAGTGATAACTATACGGCATGTTAGATAAAGGTATTAGCTAATAGTCCAGTGGTAAATCATGTTGCAGCATATAAACGGGTCAAATCAATGTGCTGCATACTTTTATATAGAATTTTATGTCATTATATCTCAAGTTTTTAAAAAAAATCACTTTCTACACCTTAATATATGCAATTTTTGTCAATTATACCTCAATAAAGCTGGAATAAAACTGCAAAAACATTTTTAATGCTTTAATATTTGACATCACCAGAATGACCTCACAGAGTAACAGATTTCACATTGCTTAGATTACCTAGTCACCCAGCAAATATTAAGTATCAATTATATACCAGGAACTTTGAAAGGTACAGTGTCTTTGGATGTCTAAGTTGGCTTTAAAAAAGAAAAAAAAACACTCTTCTGTTGCACATTATATAACTGCCATCATTCTGTGTATATTGTACATAATACTTTGATGTTAAAATTAAACTGAATCTCAAAAGGTATCTATTTTTACCAACCAGAAATTCCTAAAATTCCCCACATTACATAATTATTGCTAACAATAAGACCATGGCAGAGCTCCTTGTATTTTTTTTAAGATATATTTATTTATTTTGATGGGGGGGGGAGTAGAGGGAGAGACGGAATCTTGAGCAGATTCCCTGCTGAGTGCAGAGCCCTGCATGGTGGCTTGATCTCATGACCCTGAGTTCATGACCTGAACCAAAGTCAAGATTGGACACTTAACTGACTGAGCCACCCAGGCACCCCTCCCACCTTGTTTTTAATTTTAATACCAATACACTAAAATTCTTTGCAACATGATTTCTAAAGTAGACTGGGGAAGAAAAATTCTTAAGTTTTCTTTAGAATGTAATCCTACTTCTGTTATGGTACTCCCTTAAAATATACCCATTTCCTGTAATTTCACCAAGGGACCAAAGTCAGATGAAAGACTTGAAAAGAATGAGCAGTAGTGAATGAAGTTGCAAAATTCTTAATTCAGATGGTGAGTATGGCTTTCATATGATGATGATCATAAAAGACTAGTTGATCATACTGAGAACTGACAGTAAGGTGCACCTTATTTTTATACAAATTCTGATGAGGATGAAAAGAAATAATCCAAGTGAAAATGTAATTCAAAAAAAAAAGAAAGAAACTGTAATTCACCTCTAATGTATAGATATCAGTAGTAGCCATTTGTTCCTTACCCGCCAACTTTTACTCACCCTTCTGATAGCAGTGTTGCCTTTTTCATGGGGAAACACTTCCTAGCTATTCTCTGTTCGTGTAGTTCAGATGAAGTTAACTCCTCTCCCAGAGCCAGAGTTGGGCGTGTGGCATCAATCGCATATTCTTGGCCCTCATTGTTGGGTCAGAAATGTACACAGTCTTGGAACTATTGCTGGAGTAAAGTAAGAGAGTGGATTTCTGTTCCATCTTGAAACTGGGATGCCACCAGGTGGAGGACATCTACCCTACCTAAAAGTGGAACAAGCAAAAGCAGAACTGAGAGATGGAGTAGGAGAGGGTGGTCCGAATGAAATTGAGTACCTGGATCCAGCGGAGACTGAAGCAAAATCTATCCCTGGACTTTTTCAGTTAGGGGACCCAAAAGATTCTGCCTTTTTAAAGCCAGTTTTCTGTCACTTGCAATCATAAACATCTTCACTAATATAACTTCTGTTCTTCACGGCTGTAAGTCTATGGATTGCTCCCATTCTAGGTCCCAGTGGCTTAAACCTACCCTATTCTGTTTCTAACCTAAAGTCAAATTAGGACTAAGATAACGGCGTGCTCCTACAGCATACAACTTCATTCACAAGACCCATAGCTTTTAAATTAAATCCCATTAGTAAATTTATGATTAGCATATTGAACTTTACTTCTGCTAACTACAGATTTTACGAGCAAACCAAATCACAGACTACCCTGAACTGAAATTCAGTTTGTCCTCTGAATAAATGGTAGGCAGAACATGATAAGATGTATAAATTTGTAAGTGACGGTTATTATGAATGCTAAAGAGAGGAAGAGAAAAAAATTTGTAATGTGAACAAGAATATATAAAAATAATTGGATTTTGATTCAGCTCAGGGTCATAAAATGATACCACAAAGACATCAAATTTCTTCTTTAGGCATGTGAAAGAGCTCTGGGCATTTTAGAATTTTGGTGCTATAAATAGGGTAGCTAGCAATACGGATATTATAGATAATAATATCTGTAGATAATTATCTCTAGATAATACAGCTATTTTTCCAAAATAGCCACAGAAGGTAATTATCAGTAAAGTACTGGTAAGTTTGCCTCTTTTTTGTTGTTCATTTTGACATTTATTGTGTGACTACTATGTACAATAGGGACAGTGCTTAGGCAAATAGAGAGTCAGCAGAGAACATAGAGAAAATTCCTGACCTTAAGGAGTTCATAGACCATAACTTCAAAAAAAATAAGAGTATTACAGGGAGACTGGGTGGCTCAGTCGGTTAAGTGTCTACCTTCAGCTCACATCATGATCCCATGGTCCTGGGATCGAGTCTTATATCAAGCTCCCTGCTCAGCAGGGAGTGTGCTTCTTCCTCTGTCCCTCTCCCCCACTCATGGGCTCACTCTCGAGCTCTTTCTCAAAAATAAATAAAATCTTAAAAAAAAAAATAAGAGTATTATAGTAAGATAACTGTGTAACTTAATGGATTTATATCCAAGTGACATTATGAGATATAGGAAGGTATGATCAACTCTGCTTAGGGGGACAAATCCTCATAGAAGGCTTTATAAGAGTTGTACTTGAAGGATTTTAGCAGAGACCCTTAGGAAAATCCATTATAAGGGGCTTGTGACCCCGCCACCAACACTCCAAAATGAAAATGTCAAAATGCTTCCTTCTACCAGAAAGCAAATGGGATTAATAGACCGCAGCTACTGTGTGGTCTCTTAGAATGTTCTACTATCACTATCACCACAGGTACCTTCCAGGCTATATAATTTTGTGGTTAAAACCACGGGCTCTAGGTTCAGATCCTGATTTCACCACTTGATAGCTGAACAAGCTTAAGGAAGACATTGAAGCAAAGTAATTTTAAAGGTTGATACACCCTTTTCAAAAGGGTAAGTTGTTTATCTATAGAGAGGAGAGCTTCTAATTCCCACAAAACCTCTGCTTGATGCCCTTTTGGTTAAAAATCTTGCTTATTCACCTGAAGTATATATTTCTATAAATCAGAGTACATGCCACCTTGAATCCAAATAAGGCTGATGAAACCTGCAACTCAGTATCTCCATGGACCTATCATTTCTGCCCCAGGAAAGACACTAAAAGTAGTTCAAAGCCCCAACCAATCACTATCACCAGGAAT